>NW_028225179.1:69024338-69209885 GCF_052327205.1 Somniosus microcephalus | reverse complement strand
TTATACTCGCTGGAGTTTAGAAAATGAGAGGGGATCTCATTGAAACTTATAAAATTCTAACAGGACTGGACAGACTAGATGCAGGAAGGATGTTCCGATGGTCGGGGAGTCCAGAACCAGGGGTCACAGTCTAAGGATAAGGGGTAAGCCATTTAGGACAGAGATGAGGAGGATTTCTTCACCCAGAGAGTGGTGAGCCTCTGGAATTCTCTACCACAGAAGGCAGTAGAGGCAACTTATTAAATATATTCAAGTAGGAGTTAGATATATTTCTTAAGACTAAAGGGATCAAGGGATATGGGGAGAAGGCAGGGACAGGGTACTGAATTTGGATGATCAGTCATGATCTCATTAAATGGCGGAGCAGGCTCGAGGGGCCGAATGGCCTACTCCTGCTCCTATCTTCTATGTTTCTCTGTTTCTATCACACACACCCATGACCTCTCACCCCATAACTCCCCCCGACCCCTCAATCCCATCCCTCACCTGACCCCTCACCCCATCACACACTCCCGCGACCTCTCACCCTACCACTCCCCCAGACCCCTCACTCCCATCTCTCCCCTCACCCCTCACCCCATCACACACTCCCGCGACCTCTCAGCGCACCACTCCCCCAGACTCCTCACTCCCATCCCTCCCCTCACCCCTCACCCCATCACACACCCCGTGACCTCTTACCCCATAACTCCCCATTACCCCTCACTCCCATCCCTCCCCTGACCACTCACCCTTATCACACACCCCCGTGACCTATCACACCATCGCTCCCACGACCCCTCACCCCTATCACACAACCCCTCACCCCAATCAAACACCCCTGTGACCACTCATCCCATCCATCCCCTGACCCCTCACTCTTATCACACACCCCGTGACCTCTCACCCCATAACTCCCACCGACCCCTCACTCCCATCCCTCCACTGACCCCTCACCCCTATCACTTACCCCCACGACCCCTCACCCCTATCACACACCCCCATGACCTCTCACCCCACCACACCCACCGACCCCTCACTCCCATCCCTTCACTGACACCTCACCCCATCACACACCCCCACGACCCCTCACATCTATCACACACCCCCGTGACCTCTCACCCCACCACTCCCCCGACCCCTCACCCCTATCACACACCCCACGACCTCTCACCCCATCACTCCCCCGACCCCTCACTCCCATCCCTCCACTGACCCCCTCACCCTTATCAAACACCCCGTGACCTCTCACCCCATAACTCCTCCAGGCCCCTCACTCCCATCCCACCACTGACCCCTCAAGCCTATCACACATCCCCATGACCTCTCACCCCATCACACCCCACGACCTCTCACCCCATCACTCCCCATGACCCCTCACTCCCATCCCTCCCCTGACCCCTCACGCCTATCACACACCCCCGTGACCTATCGCTCCGTCACTCCTCACCCTTCCATCCATCATTCCCCCAACCATCGTACTCCAGACTAGTCACCAGTCTCAAACACGACAGCTGAGAAACAGCTGAGATTGCACCAGGGAAAGTGAGAGAGAGAGTGACCCACACACATAGACCCAGAGAGAGAGGGACAGAGAGGGAGAGAGACTGAGAGAGAGAGACAGAGTGAGGGAAGGAGAGAGAGACAGAGAGAGGGAGAGAGACAGAGAGAGAGAGAGAGAGCGACAGAAAGTGAGGGAAGGAGAGAGAGAGGGAGAGAGGAGAGAGAGAGGGAGCGAGGGAAAGCGGGGGAGGGAGAAAGAGAAAGAGGGAGAGGGGGTAGACAGAGGGAGAGAGGGAGAGAGGGAGGGGGAGGGAGACAGAGAGAGATGGAGAGAGAGGGAGAGACGGAGAGACAAGAGAGAGAAAGGGAGGGAGAGAGAGAGGGAGAGTGGGAGGGGGAAGGGGCCGTAGAGAGAGAGAGACAGAGAAGAGAGAGAGAGGGAGGGAGAGAGAGATGGGGAGGGGGCCGGAGAGAGAGGGACAGAGAGAGAGAGAGAGAGGGGGGGTACTGAGAGAGAGAGAGAGAGACAGAAAGTGGGGGAAGGAGAGAGAGACAGAGAGGAGAGAGAGAGGGAGGGAGAGAGAGATGGGGTGGGGGCCGGAGAGAGAGGGAGAGAGAGAGAGAGAGAGAGGGGGGGGACTGAGAGAGAGAGAGAGAGACAGAAAGTGAGGGAAGGAGAGAGAGACAGAGAGAGAGAGGGACAGAGAGAGAGAGAGAAAGAGAGAGAAAAGGACAAAGAGAGAGAGAGAGGGAGAGAGAAAAAGAGCGAGAGGGACAGAGAGAGAGAGAGAGTGCAGCACCTGCCCTGGGAGTGTTTGACGGGACAGTGTAGAGGGAGCTTTATTATGTATCTAACCCGTGCTGGACCTGCCCTGGGAGTGTTTGATGGGGCAGTGTAGAGGAAGCTCTAATCTGTATCTAACACGTGCTATACCTGCCCTGGGAGTGTTTGAAGGGACAGTCTAGAGGGAGCTTTACACTGTATCTAACCCGTGCTGTACCCGCCCTGGGAGTGTTTGATGGGACAGTGTAGTGGGAGCTTTACTCTGTATCTAACCCGTGCTGTACCCGCCCTGGGAGTGTTTGATGGGACAGTGTAGAGGAAGCTCTAATCTGTATCTAACACGTGCTATACCTGCCCTGGGAGTGTTTGAAGGGACAGTCTAGAGGGAGCTTTACACTGTATCTAACCCGTGCTGTACCCGCCCTGGGAGTGTTTGATGGGACAGTGTAGTGGGAGGTTTACTCTGTATCTAACCCGTGCTGTACCTGTCCTGGGTGTGTCTGATGGGACAGTGTAGAGGGAGCTTTACTCTGTACCTAACCCGTGCTGTACCTGCCCTGGGAGTGCTTGATGGGACAGTGTAGAGGGAGCTTTACTCTGTATCTAACCCGTGCTGTACCTGCCCTGGGAGTGTTTGATGGGACAGTGTAGAGGGAGCTTTACTCTGTATCTAACCCGTGCTGTACCTGCCCTGGGAGTGTTTGATGGGACAGTGTAGAGGGTGTTTTGCTCTGTATCGAACCCGTGCTGTATCTGCCCTGGGGGTGTTTGATGGGACAGTGTAGAGGGAGCTTTACTCTGTATCTAACCAGTGCTGTACCTGCCCTTTTTAACTCTCAGCAATGATACAAAAAGATGAAATACTCACTTCCTCCCACTTCGGATACTTTACATTGGACAAAACTGACGTCTGAGCTTTCTTCTCAAAATATCCATGGCAGTCCGCCTCTAAACAGCAGTAAACATCTGGCAGAGAAACAGATTGACCGGGTGTCACAGTGTGTTAGATACACTGTCCTTTCCCCCTCTGGGACCGGGTGTCACAGTGCGTTAGATACACTGTCCTTTCCCCCTCTGGGACCGGGTGTCACAGTGCGTTAGATACACTGTCCTTTACCCCTCTGGGACCGGGTCTCACAGTGTGTTAGATACACTGTCCTTTCCCCCTCTGGGACCGGGTCTCACAGTGTGTTAGATACACTGTCCTTTCCACCTCCGGGACCGGGTGTCACAGTGCGTTAGATACACTATCCTTTCCCCATCTGGGACCAGGTGTAACAGTGCGTTAGATACACTGTCCTTTCAACCTCTGGGACCGGGTGTCACAGTGTGTTAGATACACTGTCCTTTCCCCCTCTGGGACCGGGTGTCACAGTGCGTTAGATACACTGTCCTTTCCCCCTCTGGGACCGGGTGTCACAGTGTGTTAGATACACTGTCCTTTCCCCCTCTGGGACCGGGTGTCACAGTGCGTTAGATACACTGTCCTTTCCCCCTCTGGGACCGGGTGTCACAGTGTGTTAGATACACTGTCCTTTCCCCCTCTTGGACCGGGTGTCACAGTGCGTTAGATACACTGTCCTTTCGAGCTCTGGGACCGGGAGTCACAGTGCGTTAGATACACTGTCCTTTCCCCCTCTGGGACCGGGAGTCACAGTGCGTTAGATACACTGTCCTTTCCACCACTGGGACTGGGTGTCACAGTGTGTTAGATACACTGTCCTTTCCCCCTCTGGGACCGGGTGTCACAGTGTGATAGATACACTGTCCTTTCCCCCTCTGGGACCGGGTGTCATAGTGCGTTAGATACACTGTCCTTTCCCCCTCTGGGACCGGGTGTCACAGTGTGTTAGATACACTGTCCTTTCCCCCTCTGGGACCGGGTGTCACAGTGTGTTAGATACACTGTCCTTTCCCCCTCTAGGACCGGGTGTCACAGTGCGTTAGATACACTGTCCTTTCCCCCTCTGGGACCGGGTGTCACAGTGCGTTAGATACACTGTCCTTTCCCCCTCTGGGACCGGGTGTCACAGTGCGTTAGATACACTGTCCTTTCCCCTCTGGGACCGGGTGTCACAGTGTGTTAGATACACTGTCCTTTCCCCCTCTGGGATCGGGTGTCACAGTGCATTAGATACACTGTCCTTTCCCCCTCTGGGACCGGGTGTCACAGTGCGTTAGATACACTGTCCTTTCCCCCTCTGGGACCGGGTGTCACAGTGCGTTAGATACACTGTCCTTTCCCCCTCTGGGACCGGGTGTCACAGTGCATTAGATACACTGTCCTTTCCCCCTCTGGGACCGGGTGTCACAGTGCGTTAGATACACTGTCCTTTCCCCCTCTGGGACCGGGTGTCACAGTGCGTTAGATACACTGTCCTTTCCACCTCCGGGACCGGGTGTCATAGTGTGGAAGATACAGTGTCCTTTCCCCCTCTGGGACCGGGTGTCACAGTGCGTTAGATACACTGTCCTTTCCACCACTGGGACTGGGTGTCACAGTGTGTTAGATACACTGTCCTTTCCCCCTGCGGGACCGGGTGTCACAGTGCGTTAGATACACTGCCCTTTCCCCCTCTGGGACCGGGTGTCACACTGCGTTAGATACACTGTCCTTTCCCCCTCTGGGACTGGGTGTCAAAGTGCGTTAAATACACTGTCCTTTCCCCCTCTGGGACCGGGTGTCACAGTGCGTTAGATACACTCTCCTTTCCCCCTCTGGGACCGGGTGTCACAGTGTGTTAGAGACACTGTCCTTTCCACCTGCGGGACCGGGTGTCACAGTGCGTTAGATACACTGTCCTTTCCCCCTCTGGGACCGGGTGTCACACTGCGTTAGATACACTGTCCTTTCCCCCTCTGGGACCGGGTGTCACAGTGCGTTAGATACACTGTCCTTTCCCCCTCTGGGACCGGGTGTCACAGTGCGTTAGATACACTGTCCTTTCCCCCTCTGGGACCGGGTGTCACAGTGCGTTAGATACACTGTCCTTTCCCCCTCTGGGACCGGGTGTCACAGTGCGTTAGATACACTGTCCTTTCCCCCTCTGGGACCGGGTGTCACAGTGCGTTAGATACACTCTCCTATCCCCCTCTGGGACCGGGTGTCACAGTGTGTTAGATACACTGTCCTTTCCCCTCTGGGACCGGGTGTCACAGTGTGTTAGATACACTGTCCTTTCCCCCTCTGGGATCGGGTGTCACAGTGCATTAGAAACACTGTCCTTTCCCCCTCTGGGACCGGGTGTCACAGTGCGTTAGATACACTGTCCTTTCCCCCTCTGGGACCAGGTGTCACAGTGTGTTAGATACACTGTCCTTTCCCCCTCTGGGATCGGGTGTCACAGTGCATTAGAAACACTGTCCTTTCCCCCTCTGGGACCGGGTGTCACAGTGCGTTAGATACACTGTCCTTTCCCCCTCTGGGACCGGGTGTCACAGTGCGTTAGATACACTGTCCTTTCCCCCTCTGGGACCGGGTGTCACAGTGCATTAGATACACTGTCCTTTCCCCCTCTGGGACCGGGTGTCACAGTGCGTTAGATACACTGTCCTTTCCCCCTCTGGGACCGGGTGTCACAGTGCGTTAGATACACTGTCCTTTCCACCTCCGGGACCGGGTGTCATAGTGTGGAAGATACAGTGTCCTTTCCCCCTCTGGGACCGGGTGTCACAGTGCGTTAGATACACTGTCCTTTCCACCACTGGGACTGGGTGTCACAGTGTGTTAGATACACTGTCCTTTCCCCCTGCGGGACCGGGTGTCACAGTGCGTTAGATACACTGCCCTTTCCCCCTCTGGGACCGGGTGTCACACTGCGTTAGATACACTGTCCTTTCCCCCTCTGGGACTGGGTGTCACAGTGTGTTAAATACACTGTCCTTTCCCCCTCTGGGACCGGGTGTCACAGTGCGTTAGATACACTCTCCTTTCCCCCTCTGGGACCGGGTGTCACAGTGTGTTAGAGACACTGTCCTTTCCCCCTGCGGGACCGGGTGTCACAGTGCGTTAGATACACTGTCCTTTCCCCCTCTGGGACCGGGTGTCACACTGCGTTAGATACACTGTCCTTTCCCCCTCTGGGACTGGGAGTCACAGTGCGTTAGATACACTGTCCTTTCCCCCTCTGGGACCGGGTGTCACAGTGTGTGAGATACACTGTCCTTTCCCCCTCTGGGACCGGGTGTCACAGTGCGTTAGATACACTGTCCTTTCCCCCTCTGGGAACGGGTGTCACAGTGCGTTAGATACACTGTCCTCTCCCCTCTGGGACCGGGTGTCACAGTGCGTTAGATACACTGTCCTTTCCCCCTCTGGGACCAGGTGTCACAGTGCGTTAGATACACTGTCCTTTCCCCCTCTGGGACCGGGTGTCACAGTGCGTTAGATACACTGTCCTTTCCCCCTCTGGGACCGGGTGACACAGTGCGTTAGATACACTGTCCTTTCCCCCTCTGGGACCGGGTGTCACAGTGCGTTAGATACACTGTCCTTTCCCCCTCTGGGACCGGGTGTCACTGTGCTTTTGATACACTGTCCTTTCCCCCTCTGGGACCGGGTGTCACAGTGCGTTAGATACACTGTCCTTTCCCACTCTGGGACCGGGTGTCACAGTGCGTTAGATACACTGTCCTTTCCCCCTCTGGGACCGGGTGTCACAGTGCGTTAGATACACTGTCCTTTCCCCCTCTGGGACCGGGTGTCACAGTGCGTTAGATACACTGTCCTTTCCCCCTCTGGGACCGGGTGTCACAGTGCGTTAGATACACTGTCCTTTCCCCCTCTGGGACCGGGTGTCACAGTGCGTTAGATACACTGTCCTTTCCCCCTCTGGGACTGAGTGTCACAGTGTGTTAGATACACTGTCCTTTCCCCCTCTGGGACCGGGTGTCACAGTGCGTTAGATACACTGTCCTTTTCCCCTCTGGGACCGGGTGTCACATTGTGTTAGATACACTGTCCTTTCCCCCTCTGGGACTGGGTGTCACAGTGTGTTAGATACACTGTCCTTTCCCCCTCTGGGACCGGGTGTCACAGTGTGTTAGATACATTGTCCTATCCCCCTCTGGGACCGGGTGTCACAATGCGTTAGATACACTGTCCTTTACCCCTCTGGGACCGGGTGTCACAGTGCATCAGATACACTGTCCTTTTCCTCTCTGGGACCGGGTGTCACTGTGTGTTAGATACACTGTCCTTTCCCCTCTGGGACCGGGTGTCACAGTGCGTTAGATACACTGTCCTTTTCCTCTCTGGGACCGGGTGTCACTGTGTGTTAGATACACTGTCCTTTCCCCTCTGGGACCGGGTGTCACTGTGTGTTAGATACACTGTCCTTTCCCCCTCTGGGACCGGGTGTCACAGTGCGTTAGATACACTGTCCTTTCCCCCTCTGCGACCGGGTGTCACAGTGCGTTAGATACACTGTCCTTTCCCCCTCTGGGACCGGGTGTCATAGTGTGTTAGATTCACTATCCTTTCCCCATCTGGGACCAGGTGTCACAGTGCGTTAGATACCCTGTCCTTTCCCCTCTGTGACCGGGTGTCACAGTGTGTTAGATACACTGTCCTTTCCCCCTCTGGGACCGGGTGTCACAGTGCGTTAGATACACTGTCCTTTCCCCCTCTGGGACCAGGTGTCACAGTGTGGAAGATACACTGTCCTTTCCCCCATTGGGACCGGGTGTCACAGTGCATTAGATGCACTGTCCTTTCCACCTCTGGGGCCAGGTGTCACAGTGCGTTAGATACACTGTCCTTTCCCCCTCTGGGACCGGGTGTCACAGTGTGTTAAATACACTGTCCTTTCCCCCTCTGGGACCGGGTGTCACAGTGCGTTAGATGCACTGTCCTTTCCCCCTCTGGGACCGGATGTCACAGTGTGTTAGATACACTGTCCTTTCCCCCTCTGGGACCAGGTGTCACAGTGTGTTAGATACACTGCCCTTTCCCCTCTGGGACAAGGTGTCATAGTGTGTTAGATACACTGTCCTTTCCCCCTCTGGGACCGGGTTTCACAGTGTGTTAGATACACTGTCCTTTCCCCCTCTGGGACCGGGTGTCACAGTGTGTTAGATACACTGTCCTTTCCCCCTCTGGGACCGGGTGTCACAGTGTGTTAGATACATTGTCCTATCCCCCTCTGGGACCGGGTGTCACAATGCGTTAGATACACTGTCCTTTACCCCTCTGGGACCGGGTGTCACAGTGCATCAGATACACTGTCCTTTTCCTCTCTGGGACCGGGTGTCACTGTGTGTTAGATACACTGTCCTTTCCCCTCTGGGACCGGGTGTCACAGTGCGTTAGATACACTGTCCTTTTCCTCTCTGGGACCGGGTGTCACTGTGTGTTAGATACACTGTCCTTTCCCCTCTGGGACCGGGTGTCACTGTGTGTTAGATACACTGTCCTTTCCCCCTCTGGGACCGGGTGTCACAGTGCGTTAGATACACTGTCCTTTCCCCCTCTGCGACCGGGTGTCACAGTGCGTTAGATACACTGTCCTTTCCCCCTCTGGGACCGGGTGTCATAGTGTGTTAGATTCACTATCCTTTCCCCATCTGGGACCAGGTGTCACAGTGCGTTAGATACCCTGTCCTTTCCCCTCTGTGACCGGGTGTCACAGTGTGTTAGATACACTGTCCTTTCCCCCTCTGGGACCGGGTGTCACAGTGCGTTAGATACACTGTCCTTTCCCCCTCTGGGACCAGGTGTCACAGTGTGGAAGATACACTGTCCTTTCCCCCATTGGGACCGGGTGTCACAGTGCATTAGATGCACTGTCCTTTCCACCTCTGGGGCCAGGTGTCACAGTGCGTTAGATACACTGTCCTTTCCCCCTCTGGGACCGGGTGTCACAGTGTGTTAAATACACTGTCCTTTCCCCCTCTGGGACCGGGTGTCACAGTGCGTTAGATGCACTGTCCTTTCCCCCTCTGGGACCGGATGTCACAGTGTGTTAGATACACTGTCCTTTCCCCCTCTGGGACCAGGTGTCACAGTGTGTTAGATACACTGCCCTTTCCCCTCTGGGACAAGGTGTCATAGTGTGTTAGATACACTGTCCTTTCCCCCTCTGGGACCGGGTTTCACAGTGTGTTAGATACACTGTCCTTTCCCCCTCTGGGACCGGGTGTCACAGTGTGTTAGATACACTGTCCTTTCCCCCTCTGGGACCGGGTGTCACAGTGCGTTAGATACACTGTCCTTTCCCCCTCTGGGACCGGGTGTCACAGTGCATTAGATACACTGTCCTTTCCCCCTCTGGGACCCGGGTTTCACAGTGTGTTAGATACACTGTCCTTTCCCCCTCTGGGACCGGGTGTCACAGTGCGTTAGATACAGTGTCCTTTCCCCCTCTGGGACTGGGTGTCACAGTGCGTTAGATACACTGTCCTTTCCCCCTCTGGGACCAGGTGTCACAGTGTGTTAGATACACTGTCCTTTCCCCCTCTGGGACCGGGTGTCACAGTGCGTTAGATACACTGTCCTTTCCCCCTCTGGGACCGGTGTCACAGTGCGTTCGATACACTGTCCTTTCCCCCTCTGGGACCGGGTGTCACAGTGCGTTAGATACACTGTCCTTTCCCCCTCTGGGACCGGGTGTCACAGTGTGTTAGATACACTGTCCTTTCCCCCTCTGGGACCGAGTGTCACAGTGTGTTAGATACACTGTCCATTCCCCCTCTGGGATCGGGTGTCACAGTGCGTTAGATACACTGTCCTTTCCCCCTCTGGGACCGGGAGTCACAGTGCATTAGATACACTGTCCTTTCCCGCTCTGGGACCGGGTGTCACAGTGCGTTAGATACACTGTCCTTTCCCCCTCTGGGACCGGGTGTCACAGTGCGTTAGATACACTGTCCTTTCCCCCTCTGGGACCGGGTGTCACAGTGTGTTAGATACACTGTCCTTTCCCCCTCTGGGACCGTGTGTCACAGTGTGTTAGATACACTGTCCTTTCCCCCTCTGGGACCGGGTGTCACAGTGCGTTAGATACACTGTCCTTTCCCCCTCTGGGACCGGGTGTCACAGTGCGTTAGATACACTGTCCTTTTCCCCTCTGGGACCGGGTGTCACAGTGCGTTAGATACACTGTCCTTTCCCCCTCTGGGACCGGGTGTCACAGTGTGTTAGATACACTGTCCTTTCCCCCTCTGGGACCGAGTGTCACAGTGTGTTAGATACACTGTCCTTTCCCCCTCTGGGACCGGGTGTCACAGTGTGTTAGACACACTGTCCTTTCCCCCTCTGGGACCGGGTGTCACAGTGCATTAGATACACTGTCCTTTCCCGCTCTGGGACCGGGTGTCACAGTGCATTAGATACACTGTCCTTTCCCGCTCTGGGACCGGGTGTCACAGTGCGTTAGATACACTGTCCATTCCCCCTCTGGGACCGTGTGTCACAGTGCATTAGATACACTGTCCTTTCCCGCTCTGGGACCGGGTGTCACAGTGCGTTAGATACACTGTCCATTCCCCCTCTGGGACCGGGTGTCACAGTGCATTAGATACACTGTCCTTTCCCCCTCTGGGACCGGGTGTCACAGTGCGTTAGATACACTGTCCTTTCCCCCTCTGGGACCGGGTGTCACAGTGTGTTAGATACACTGTCCTTTCCCCCTCTGGGACCGAGTGTCACAGTGTGTTAGATACACTGTCCTTTCCCCCTCTGGGACCGGGTGTCACAGTGTGTTAGGTACACTGTCCTTTCCCCCTCTGGGACCGGGTGTCACAGTGTGTTAGATACACTCTCCTTTCCCCCTCTGGGACCGGGTGTCACTGTGTGTTAGATACACTGTCCTTTCCCCCTCTGGGACTGGGTGTCACAGTGTGTTAGATACACTGTCCTTTCCCCCTCTGGGACCGGGTGTCACTGTGTGTTAGCTACACTGACCTTTCCCCCTCTGGGACCGGGTGTCACTGTGTGTTAGATACACTGTCCTTTCCCCCTCTGGGACCGGGTGTCACTGTGTGTTAGATACACTGTCCTTTCCCCCTCTGGGACCGGGTGTCACTGTGTGTTAGATACACTGTCCTTTCCCCCTCTGGGACCGAGTGTCACAGTGTGTTAGATACACTGTCCTTTCCCCCTCTGGGACTGGGTGTCACAGTGTGTTAGATACACTGTCCTTTCCCCCTCTGGGACCGGGTGTCACAGTGCATTAGATACACTGTCCTTTCCCCCTCTGGGACCGGGTGTCACAGTGTGTTAGATACACTCTCCTTTCCCGCTCTGGGACCGGGTGTCACAGTGCGTTAGATACACTGTCCTTTCCCCCTCTGGGACCAGGTGTCACAGTGCATTAGATACACTGTCCTTTCCCCCTCTGGGACCGGGTGTCACAGTGCGTTAGATACACTGTCCTTTCCCCCTCTGGGACCGGGTGTCACAGTGCATTAGATACACTGTCCTTTCCCCCTCTGGGACCGAGTGTCACAGTGTGTTAGATACACTGTCCTTTCCCCCTCTGGGACCGGGTGTCACAGTGCGTTAGATACACTGTCCTTTCCCCCTCTGGGACCGGGTGTCACAGTGTGTTAGATACACTGTCCTTTCCCGCTCTGGGACTGGGTGTCACAGTGTGTTAGATACACTGTCCTTTCCCCCTCTGGGACCGGGTGTCACAGTGCATTAGATACACTGTCCTTTCCCCCTCTGGGACCGGGTGTCACAGTGCGTTAGATACACTGTCCTTTCCCCCTCTGGGACCGGGTGTCACAGTGTGTTAGATACACTGTCCTTTCCCCCTCTGGGACCGGGTGTCACAGTGCTTTAAATACACTGTCCTTTCCCTTCCAGGCCTGGAGCCCATAATCCAGACCTTCACTCCCAGTGCAGTACTGAGGGTTCGCTGCACTGTTGGAGGTGCCATCTTTTGGGAGACGCCATTAAACGAGGATCCCAGCTGCCCCTCATGTGGGACATAAGCTCCCACAACACTATTGGAAGAAGAGCAGGTGCTAAGTTTTGGGGCCCACATTCCTCCTTCAACCAACATCAGCAAAAGAAACCTGATTGAGCGGCTCACTGATCTGTTTGTCTGTCTGCGGGATCCTGATCTGTGCGAAAAGCACATTTGTCCAGTTCGGAACAGCTGGCTGGCTGACTGTGCGAGGGCTCCGCGATGGGCTTCGTACTCACTGAGGGCCTGTGAGAATCCCAACACCGAGTCGATCCGGAAACTGAGGGTCCCTCGCAGTATTTTGTTCTCAGCTTCTGAAATCAGACAAGTTCTCGTACATTAGCTGCTGCCCCCTTGAGTATCAAACTTGGCGCGTTACTTGAAGATTCCGTAACTTCGGGCCGAATCCGCCCCTTGCCTCAGCTCATCCGCTGCTGAAACCCTCATCATAGAATCATAGAAAGTTACAGCACAGAAGGAGGCCATTTCGGCCCATTGTGTCCGCGCCGGCCAACAAAAAGCTATCCAGCCTAATCCCACCTCCCAGCTCTTGGTCCGTAGCCCTGCAGGTTACAGCATCCCAAGTGCACATCCAAGTATTTTTTAAAAGTGATGAGGGATTTTGCCTCTACCACCCTTTCTGGCAGTGACTTCCAGACCCCCATAACCCTCTGGGTGAAGAAATCTCCCCTCAAATCCCCTCTAAACCTTCCCCCAATTACTTTAAATCTGTGCCCCCTGGTGTTTGACCCCAGTGCTAAGGGAAATAGGTCCTTTCCATCCACTTTATCTATGCCCCTCATAATTTTATACACCTCAATAAGGTCTCCCCTCAGCCTCCTCTGTTCCAAAGAAAACAGACCCAGCCTATCCAGCCTTTCCTCAGCTAAGATTCTCTACTCCCAGCAACATCCTTGTAAATCTCCTCTGCACCCTCTCTAGTGCAATCACAACTTTCCTGTAATGCGGTGACCAGAACTGCACGCAGTACTCTAGCTATGGCCTAACTAGTGTTTTATACTCATCTGTGGCTTCATTACCTCCAGACTCGACTATTCCAACATTTTCCTGGCCAGCCTGCCACCCTCGGTAAACTGGTGGTTATCCAAAACTCGGCCGCCCCCGTGTCCTAACTCGCACCGAGTCCCGTTCACCCATCACCCGCTGTGCTCGCTGACCTCTGTTGGGTGCCATACCCGGCGTCTCCTCGATTTCAAAAATTCTCATCCTCCTGTTCAAATCCCTCGACGGCCCTCGCCTCCCTCCTTACTTCTGTCATCTCCTGCAACCCTCCGAAATCTCTGCCCTCCTCCAATTCCGGCCTCTTGCGCATCCACCCCACCCCCCGATTTCCATCGCTCCACCATTGGCGGCCGCGCCATCAGCTGCCTGGGCCCTAAGCTCTGGAATTCCCTCCCTAAACCTCTCCGCCTCGCTACCTCTCATTAAGACGCTCCTTAAAACCGACCTCTTTGACCAAGCTTTTGGCCACCTGCCCTGTTATCTCCTTACGTGGCTCGGTGTCAAATTTTGTTTGGTAATCGCTCCTGTGAAGCGCCTTGGGACGTTTAACTACGTTAAAGGTGCTATATAAAGGCAAGTTGTTGTTGTAAAAGCTAGTGGGCCGGTACAAAAAGCAATTAGAAAGGCGAATGAAATGTTGTCCTTTCTCTCGGGGGGCTGGAACACAAAGGGCACCGCGCCTGAGGAAGGACATGTTGGCCTTGGTGAGGGGGAGCAGCGCAGAATCACCAGAATGATACCGGGGCTCAAAGGGTTAAATTACGAGGACGTGCTGCACAGGCTAGGCCTCCTCTTCCCGTGAGTTTAGAAGATTAAGGGGCGAGCTGATCGAGGTGTTTAAGATGATTAAAGGACTGGATAGGATAGATCGAGAGAAACTATTTCCTCTTGCGTGGCTTCAAATTAGAGCCAGGCCGTTCAGGAAGCACTTCTTCACACAAAGGGTCACGGAAATCTGGAACTCTCTCCCCGCAAAAGGCTGTGGATGCCGGGGGTCAATTGAAAATTTCAAGATCTGAGATGGATAGATCTGTGTTAGGTAAACCTAATTTGAAGCCCATGGGATTTAAGGGACAGTGGCTACATGGATACAAAATTGGCTAAGGAACAGAAAAAAACATAAGAAATAGGAGCAGGAGTAGGCCATTCGGCCCCTCGAGCCTACTCCACCATTCAATAAGATCATGGTTGTTATGATCTTGGCCTCAACTCCACTTTCCTGCCCATTCCCCATAACCCTCCACTCTCCTGTAGCTCAAATATCTGTCTATCTCCACCTTAAATATATCCACTGACTCCGCCTCCACACCTCTCTGGGGCAGAGAATTCCACAGATTCACGACCCTCCGAGAGAAGAAATTCCTCCTCATCTCCGTCTTAAATGGGCGGCCCCTTATTCTGAAACTATGCCCCCTAGTTCTAGATTCCCCCACGAGGAGTAACATCCTCTCAGTATCTACCCTGTCAAACCCCCTCAGAATCTTGTGGGCTAAAAATTGAGTAGCGTCCCATTTGGCGCTACTTTTAGCGCCCCGGAAAAATTACCACCCCCTTGCCGGAAATTGAGCGGTTGCGCCCCCAAGAGGTAAGTGGGGCGCTATTGGAAGCGCTCCGCATCCCTCTTTGGGGCGCTGCGAGTCAATATCGCGGTGCTATGTGGTGCTGCGGCACGTCGCACCGTGGTATTGCACACCTTCCTCTCCTTCTTAAAGGGGAGGGGCCTTGCGCAGCGCGACCCGGGGCCCAGCTGGGCCCCGGGGATCGGGAGTGCCGGCTAAAGAGCCCGGCACTCAAGAGAATTGCCGGGTTCTTGGAGTGCAGCCGGCACTCCGCGGGGGGAAGCGGTTCAGGACGGCCGGGGACGGGAGCGCAGGCAGGTGCTGGCAGGGGACCAGCAACAAAAATGGCCGCCCCGCACCTCGCCTTTAAATTGCGCCTCCCCGGCCGCAGGTTGGCCCCCCTGACTCCGTCGGACACCGCGTCTTGGGCACACAGGGCACAATTTCAAAGTTTGCAGATGGCACTAAACTCGGAAATGTAGTAAACGGTGAGGAGGGCAGTAACAGACTTCAGGAGGTGACACACAGACTGGTGAAATGGGTAGACGCATGGCAGGTGAAATTTACCGCAGAGAAGTGTGAAGTGATGCATTTTGGAAGGAAGAATGAGGAGAGGTAAAATCCCTGCCCTCTCAGGTGGAAGTAAAAAATCCCACGTCCATTATGGGAAGAAGAGCAAGGTGGTGGGCGGGGGAGGGTGCTGTTCACAGAATCACAGAAACCCCACAGTGCAGATAGAGGCCATTTCGGCCCATCGAGCCTGCACCAACACATATCCCACCCGATCCCCGTAACCCCACGTATTTAATCCCCCTAACACTAAGGGTCAATTTATCATAGCCAATCAACCTAACCCGCACATCTTTGGATTGTGGGAGGAAACCGGAGCACCCGGAGGAAACCCACGCAAACACGGGGAGAATGTGCAAACTCCACACAGACAGTCGCCCGAGGCCGGATTCGAACCCGGGTCCCTGGCGCTGTGAGGCAACAGTGCTAACCACTATGCCACCGTGTTCTCCCCCTACCGGTTTCCGGGGGCCGATATTTAGCCCTCAGCTAACACCGCTAAAAGAAACAGATTATTTGGGTCCTTCATCATGCTGCTGATTGTGGGATCTTGCTGTGCACAAACTGGCACTTGCTACATTACAACCCCGACCACACTTCAGAAAATAGTACGTCAAAGGCTGTGAGGTGCTTTGGGAAATCCTGAGGTAGTGAAAGGCACTGTATAACAACAACAACGACTTGTATTTATATAGCGGTTTTAACATAGTAAAACGTCCCACGGCGCTTCACAGGAGTATTAAAAGACAAAAAATTTGACACTGATCCACATAAGGAGAGATTAGGGCAGGTGACCAAAAGCTTGGTCAAAGAGGTAGGTTTTAAGGAGCTTCTTAAAGGAGGAAAGAGAGGTAGAGAGGCGGAGAGGTTTAGGGATGGAATTCCAGAGCTTATGGCCTCGGCCACCAATGGTGGAGCGATTATAATCAGGGGATGCTCAAGAGGACAGAATTTGAGGAGTGCAGATATCTGGGGGGGGGTGCGGGGGAGGGTTGTGGGACTGAGGGAGATTACAGAGATATGGAGGGGGCGAGGCCATGGGGGGGAGGATTTGAAAACAAGGCTGAGAATTTTGAAATCGAGGTGTTGCCGGACCGGGAGCCAATGTATGTCAGCGAGCACAGGGGGTGATGGGTGAATGGGACTTGGCAGCTGAGTTTTGGATGACCTCAAGTTTACGTAGGGTAGAATGTGGGAGGCCAGCCAGGAGCGCGTTGGAATAGTCTCGAGGTAACAAAGGCATGGATGAGGGTTTAAGTAGCGGATGAGCTGAGGCAAGGGTGGAGACAGGTGATGTTATGGAGGTGGAAGGAGGCAGTCTTAGTTATGCTGCAGAAATGTGGTCGGAAACATATCTCAGGATCAAATATGACACCAAGGTGGCGAAGAGTCTGGTTCAGCCTCAGACAGATGTTAGAGAGAGGGATGGAGTCAGTGGCTAGGGAACGGAGTTTGTGGCGAGGACCGAAAACAATGGCTTCGGTCTTCCCAATATTTAATTGGAGAAAATTTCTGCTCATCCAGAACTGGATGTCGGACAAGCAGTCTGACAAGTTAGAGACCGTGGAGGGGTACTTTGGAATGATCTAGTCCAGCACTCGTACCGCCATTGACACGAGAAACTAAGAGCCATGGTGTGGTCCGTATTGTTCAGGGTGTTCCTCAACATCGCCCCCACCCGCACCCCCCACCTCCAATGCAAAGAACCCAAAAGGGACACCATCGGGAATACACAGCGGCCCCGCGGAGCATAGGAGGACTTTTCCTTACCTTCTACGTTACTTTGGAGCGGAGTGCTGTGCGTCGTCCGCTGCCCAATGTAGTGGTTGATCAGGCTGGAGGTCTCGTAAGGATTCATGGAGAAGGGCTGCAAACCTGCAAAGAGGAGAGAGAGGGGCAGAGGGGAAAGTCAGATGGAGAATTCACTGGGCGGCCAGGGGAGCAAACAGGCCCCAGGCTCCGTCCTCGGCCTAGTGCTGAGTTAGCCTAATCTCACCCAGCGTGGGTGTGAGCCCCAAACACACACACACACACAGCAGGAAAGGCCCAGGCTCCATCCCCGGCCTAGTGCTGAGTTAGGCTAATCTCACCCGGTGTGGGAATGAGCCCCAAATACACACACACACACACAGCAGAAAAGGCCCAGGCTCCATTCTTGGCCTAATGCTGAGTTAGCCTAATCTCACCCAGTGTGGGAGTGAGCCCCAAACAAGGACATACACAGAGCAGGAAAGGCCCAGGCTCCATCCCCGGCCTAGTGCTGAGTTAGCCTGATCTCACCCGGTGTGGGAATGAGCCCCAAACACACACACACACACACACACACAGCAGGAAAGGCCCAGGCTCCATTCTCGGCCTAATGCTGAGTTAGCCTAATCTCACCCAGTGTGGGACTGAGCCCCACACACACACACAGCAAGAAAGGCCCAGGCTCCATCCCTGGCCTAGTGCTGAGTTAGCCTAACCTCACCCAGTGTGGGACTGAGCCCCCAACACACACAAAGCAAGAAAGGCCCAGGCTCCATCCCCAGCCTAGTGCTGAGTTAGCCTAATCTCACCCGGTGTGGGAGTGAGCCTCCCGCCACACACACACAGAGCAGGAAATGCCCAGGCTCCATTCTCGGCCTAGTGCTGAGTTAGCCTGATCTTACCCAGTGTGGGACTGAACCCCACACACAGGCACACCAGAGCAGGAAAGGCCCAGGCTCCATCCCCGGCCTAGTGCTGAGTCAGCCTGATCTCACCCGGTGTGGGAGTGAGCCTCCCCCCACACACACACAGTGCAGGAAAGGCCCAGGCTCCATCCTCGGCCTAGTGCTGAGTTAGCCTAATCTTACCCAGTGTGGGACTGTGCCCCACACACAGGCACACCAGAGCAGGAAAGGCCCAGGCTCCATCCTCGGCCTAGTGCTGAGTTAGCCTGATCTCACCCAGCGTGGGTGTGAACCCCAAACACACACACACACAGCAGGAAAGGTCCAGGCTCCATCATCGGCCTAGTGCTGAGTTAGCCTGATCTCACCCGGTGTAACAAGTTGCAGTAATACAACTGGGACTCAGCGGCTCTGAATTAGGGAGAGGGAACTTCGGTCAGAGTCCTTGCTCCCGGTCTCCATCCAGCTACTCTGAATGGATCGGTCTCATGTCTAATACTGTCTCTCCCTCCACCACGGTTACATAACCTGCCGGCATTATTGTCTCCCAGGATGTGGGCAAGGCTAGAATCATAGAAATTTACGGCACAGAAGGAGGCCATTCGGCCCATCGTGTCTGTGCCGGCCGACAAAGAGCGATCCAGCCTAATCCCACTTTCCAGCTCTTGGTCCGTAGCCCTGTAGGTTACGGCTGCTGCCTCATTTATTGACCCAACATGACTGCCTTGAGAAGAGGCTGGGGGGCCTTGTTCTTGATGCCATCACCCTCCTAAGCTGAGATTCTGACCCCATAGCCTCTCCATCACCAAGGCCGCCTATTTCCACCTTGGTAACATCGCCCCATTTCTGCCCCTGCCTCAGATCATCTGCTGCTGAAACCCTCCTCCATACCCTTGTCACCTCCAGGCTCGACTATTCCAACGCACTCCTGGCCAGCCTCCCGACTTCCACCCTCCACCAACTTGCACGCATCCAAACCTCTGCTGCCCGTGTCCGAACTCGCACCAAGTCAATTCACGCATCTCCCCCTGTGCTCGCTGACCGACATTGGCTCCCGGTCCGGCAACACCTCGATTTTAAAATTCTCACCCTTACGTTCAAATCCCTCCGTGGCCCATCACCCCCGCCCTCCCTATCTCTGTAATCTCCTCGAGTCCTACAACCCTACGAGATCTCTGCGCTCCGCCAATCCTGTCCTGCTGAGCATCCCTGATTTTAATCGCTCCACCACTGGCGGCCGTGCCGTCAGCTGCCTGAGCCCCAAGCTCAGGAAATTCCTCCCTAAACCTCTCCACCTCTTTGGCTCGCTCTCCTCCTCCAGTGTCAGCCAGTGGGTAGCTGTCTCGCATCTGTGTCAGAAGGTTCAGGGTTCAAGTGCCAATCCAGGGAACCGAGCAGAAAAAGCGAAGCTGGCACTGTCGGAGGGTCAGTACTGAGGGAGTGCTGCACTGTCGGAGGGGCAGTACTGAGGGAGTGCCGCACTGTCGGAGGGGCAGTACTGAGGGAGCGCTGCACTGTCGGAGGGTCAGTACTCAGGGAGTGCTGCACTGTCGGAGGGTCAGTACTGAGGGAGTGCTGCACTGTCGGAGGGTCAGTACTGAGGGAGCGCTGCACTGTCGGAGGGTCAGTACTGAGGGAGTGCTGCACTGTCGGAGGGTCAGTACTGAGGGAGCGCTGCACTGTCGGAGGGTCAGTACTGAGGGAGTGCTGCACTGTCGGAGGGTCAGTACTGAGGGAGCGCCGCACTGTCGGTGGGGCAGTACTGAGGGAGTCCTGCATTGTCGGAGGGTCAGTACTGAGGGAGTGCTGCACTGTCGGAGGGTCAGTACTGAGGGAGTTCTGCACTGTCAGAGGGGCAGTACTGAGGGAGCGCTGCACTGTCGGAGGGTCCGTACTCAGGGAGTGCTGCACTGTCGGAGGGTCAGTACTGAGGGAGTGCTGCACTGTCGGAGGGTCAGTACTGAGGGAGTCCTGCACTGTCGGAGGGGCAGTACTGAGGGAGCGCTGCACTGTTGGAGTGTCAGTACTGAGGGAGCGCTGCACTGTCGGAGGGTCAGTACTGAGGGAGTGCTGCACTGTCGGAGGGTCAGTACTGAGGGAGTGCTGCACTGTCGGAGGGTCAGTACTGAGGGAGTGCTCCACTGTCGGAGGGTCAGTACTGAGGGAGTGCCGCACTGTCGGTGGGGCAGAACTGAGGGAGTCCTGCATTGTCGGAGGGTCAGTACTGAGGGGGTGCTGCACTGTCGGAGGGTCAGTACTGAGGGAGTTCTGCACTGTCGGAGGGGCAGTACTGAGGGAGCGCTGCACTGTCGGAGGGTCAGTACTCAGGGAGTGCTGCACTGTCGGAGGGTCAGTACTGAGGGAGTGCTGCACTGTCGGAGGGTCAGTACTGAGGGAGCGCTGCACTGTCGGAGGGTCAGTACTGAGGGAGTGCTGCACTGTCGGAGGGTCAGGACTGAGGGAGCGCCGCACTGTCGGTGGGGCAGTACTGAGGGAGTCCTGCATTGTCGGAGGGTCAGTACTGAGGGAGTGCTGCACTGTCGGAGGGTCAGTACTGAGGGAGTTCTGCACTGTCGGAGGGGCAGTACTGAGGGAGCGCTGCACTGTCGGAGGGTCAGTACTCAGGGAGTGCTGCACTGTCGGAGGGTCAGTACTGAGGGAGCGCTGCACTGTCGGAGGGTCAGTACTGAGGGAGTGCTGCACTGTCGGAGGGTCAGGACTGAGGGAGCGCCGCACTGTCGGTGGGGCAGTACTGAGGGAGTCCTGCATTGTCGGAGGGTCAGTACTGAGGGAGTGCTGCACTGTCGGAGGGTCAGTACTGAGGGAGTTCTGCACTGTCGGAGCGTCAGTACTGAGGGAGCGCCGCACTGTCGGTGGGGCAGAACTGAGGGAGTCCTGCATTGTCGGAGGGTCAGTACTGAGGGGGTGCTGCACTGTCGGAGGGTCAGTACTGAGGGAGTTCTGCACTGTCGGAGGGGCAGTACTGAGGGAGCGCTGCACTGTCGGAGGGTCAGTACTCAGGGAGTGCTGCACTGTCGGAGGGTCAGTACTGAGGGAGTGCTGCACTGTCGGAGGGTCAGTACTGAGGGAGCGCTGCACTGTCGGAGGGTCAGTACTGAGGGAGTGCTGCACTGTCGGAGGGTCATGACTGAGGGAGCGCCGCACTGTCGGTGGGGCAGTACTGAGGGAGTCCTGCATTGTCGGAGGGTCAGTACTGAGGGAGTGCTGCACTGTCGGAGGGTCAGTACTGAGGGAGTTCTGCACTGTCGGAGGGGCAGTACTGAGGGAGCGCTGCACTGTCGGAGGGTCAGTACTCAGGGAGTGCTGCACTGTCGGAGGGTCAGTACTGAGGGAGTGCTGCACTGTCGGAGGGTCAGTACTGAGGGTGTCCTGCACTGTCGGAGGGGCAGTACTGAGGGAGCGTCGCACTGTCGGAGGGACAGTACTGAGGGAGCGCCGCTCTGTCGGTGGGGCAGTACTGAGGGAGCGTCGCACTGTTGGAGGGGCAGTACTGAGGGTGTGCCGCACTGTCGGAGGGGCAGTACTCAGAGAGTCCTGCACTGTCAGAGGGGCAGTACTGAGGGAGCGCTGCAATGTCGGTGGGGTTAGTGCTGAGGGAGCGCCGCACTGTCGGAGGGGTAGTACTGAGAGAGTCCTGCACTGTCAGAGGGGCAGTACTGAGGGAGCACCGCACTGTCGGAGGGTCAGTACTGAGGGAGTGCTGCACTGTCAGAGGGGCAGTACTGAGGGAGCACTGCACTGTCGTGTGGGGCAGTACTGAGGGAGCGCCGCACTGTCGGAGGGGCAGTACTGAGGGAGCGCCGCACTGTTGGAGGGGCAGTACTGAGGGACTGCCGCACTGTCAGAGGGGCAGTACTGAGAGAGCCCTGCACTTTCAGAGGGGCAGTACTGAGGGAGCGCTGCACTGTCGGTGGGGCAGTACTGAGGGAGCGCCGCACTGTCGGAGTGGCAGTACTGAGGGAGCGCCGCACTGTCGGAGGGGGCAGTACTGAGGGAGCGCCGCACTGTCGGAGGGGCAGTACTGAGGGAGCGCCGCACTGTCGGAGTGGCAGTACTGAGGGAGCGCCGCACTGTCGTAGGGGCAGTACTGATGGAGCGCCGCACTGTCGGAGGGGCTGTACTGAGGTAGCGCCGCACTGTCAGAGGGGCAGTACTGAGGGAGCGCTGCACTGCCAGAGGGGCAGTGCTGAGGGAGCGCTGCACTGTGCAGAGGGGCAGTACTGAGGGAGCGCTGCACTGTCGGAGGGGGAGTACTGAGGGAGCACTGCACTGTCGGAGGGTCAGTATTGAGGGAATGCTGCACTGTCAGAGGGGAAGTACTGAGGGAGCGCTGCACTGTCAGAGGGGCAGTACTGAGGGAGCGCTGCACCGTTAGGAGGGGCAGTACTGAGGGAGCGCTGCACTGTCAGAGGGGCAGTATTGAGGGAGCGCTGCACTGCCAGAGGGGCAGTACAGAGGGAGCGCTGCACTGTCAGAGGGGCAGTACTGAGGGGAGCGCTGCACTGTGAGAGGGGCAGTACTGAGGGAGTCCTGCACTGTCGGAGGGTCAGTACTGAGAGAGTCCTGCACTGTCAGAGGGGCAGTACTGAGGGAGCGCTGCACTGTTGGTGGGGCAGTACTGAGGGAGCACCCGCACTGTCGGAGGGTCAGTACTGAGGGAGTGCTGCACTGTCAGAGGGGGCAGTACTGAGGGAGCGCTGCACTGTCGGTGGGGCAGTACTGACGGAGCGCCGCACTGTCGGAGGGGCAGTACTGAGGGAGCGCCGCACTGTTGGAGGGGCAGTACTGAGGGAGCGCTGCACTGTCGGTGGGGGCAGTACTGAGGGAGGCGCCGCACTGTTGGAGGGGCAGTACTGAGGGAGCGCCGCACTGTCAGAGGGGCAGTTACTGAGAGAGTCCTGCACTGTCAGAGGGGCAGTACTGAGGGAGCGCTGCACTGTCGGTGGGGCAGCACTGAGGGGAGCCGCACTGTCGGAGGGCTAGACTGAGAGCGCCGCAGCTGTCAGGAGGGGCAGTACCAGCACTGTAGAGGGGCAGTACTGAGGGAGCGCTGCACTGCCAGTGCAGTACTAAGAGAGTCCTGCACTGTCAGAGGGGCAGTACTGTGGGAGCGCTGCACTGTCAGTGGGGGCAGTACTGAGGGAGCGCCGCACTGTCGGAGGGGTCAGTACCGAGGGAGTGCTGCACTGTCAGAGGAGCAGTACTGAGGGAGCGCTTGCACTGTCGGTGGGGCAGTACTGAGGAGCGCCGCACTGTCGGAGGGGCAGTACTGAGGGAGCGCCGCACTGTTGGAGGGGCAGTACTGAGGGAGCGCTGCAATGTTGATGGGGCAGTACTGAGGGAGCGCCGCACTGTCGGAGGGGCAGTACTGAGGGAGCGCCGCACTGTCGGAGGGGCAGTACTGAGAGAGTCCTGCACTGTCAGAGGGGCAGTACTGAGGGAGCGCTGCACTGTCGGTGGGGCAGTACTGAGGGAGCGCCGCACTGTCGGAGGGGCAGTACTGAGAGAGTCCTGCACTGTCAGAGTGGCAGTACTGAGGGAGCGTTGCACTGTCGGAGGGGCAGTACTGAGGGAGCGCCGCACTGTCGGAGGGGCAGTACTGAGAGAGTCCATTTTCCCAGAGTGCCCTTCGGGGTATCAAATGGGGTCTCGGTCTTCCCAACGTGAGATGGACCGCATGGTTGACGAGAATAAACTACAAGCTACCTACCCCCTATCTGGACAATGTCACTATCTGCGGGCAGAACCAGCAAGACCACGATCTAAATGTTGCGAGATTTTTAAAACTGCCCTAAAGCTGAATCTAACCTACAACGAAGACAAATGTGTCTTCAACACAACCCGTCTCTGTATCCTCGGCTGTGTGGTGGAAGATGGGGTAATTGGACCGGACCCTGACTGATTACGCCCCCTAAAGGAACTGCCCCTGCCACACAATCCCAAAGCCTTAAAAAGGTGCCTGGGATTTTTTTCGTATTATGCCCAATGGGTGCCCAATTACTCTGATAAGGCCCGACCCCTCATTAAATCGACGTCCTTCCCACTATCAGCTGAAGCTCGGGAGGCTTTCACCAGTATCAAACAGGACATTGAAAGGGCTGCACTGTGTGCAGTGGATGAAAGCATTCCCTTTCAAGTCGAAAGCGATGCGTCAGACTTTGCTTTAGCTGCGACCCTCAATCAGGCTGGGAGACCTGTGGCCTTCTTCTCCCGAACCCTTCAGGGACCTGAAATCAGGCACTCTTCTGTCGAGAAGGAGGCACAGGCTATAGTGGAGGCAGTGCGGCACTGGAGACACTACCTAGCCGGCAAACGTTTCACCCTGCTCACCGACCAGCGGTCGGTGGCTTTCATGTTTAATAACAAACAAAGGGGGAAAATCAAGAATGACAAAATACTCAGGTGGAGGATCGAACTATACACGTTCGACTATGATATTATGTACAGGCCGGGAGCCCTTAATGAACCCCCAGATGCCCTATCCCGGGGAATGTGTGCCAGCATTCATACGGACAAATTACAGGGTCTCCACAACGACCTCTGTCACCCAGGGGTCACCCGACTATACCATTTTATAAAGTCCCGCAATCTGCCCCACTCCATCGAGGAGGTCAGGGCAATGACCAGAGCCTGCCGCATCTGTGCGGAATGCAAGCCTCGTTTCTACAGGCCTGACCGTGCACACCTTATCAAAGCCACACGGCCATTCGAGCGCCTAAGTCTGGACTTCAAGGGACCCCTTCCCTCTGCCGACCGTAACGTATACTTCCTCAATATCATCGATGAATATTCCCGCTTCCCCTTCGCCATTCCCTGCCCAGACATGACCAGTGCCACGGTCATCAAGTGTCTCGGTAATCTATTCTGCATGTTTGGCATGCCGAACTACATACACAGCGATAGGGGGACGTCATTTATGAGTGACGAACTGCACCAGTTCTTGCTCTCAAAGGGGATAGCCACTAGCAGAACCACTAGCTACAACCCCCGGGGTAATGGGCAAGTGGAAAGGGAGAATGCTACTGTTTGGAAGGCTGTCACGTTAGCCTTAAAGTCAAAAGGCCTTCCAACCTCCCGCTGGCAAGAAGTCCTCCCAGACGTGCTCCACTCCATAAGGTCTCTGTTATGTACTGCCACTAACGCTACCCCTCACGAAAAGATGTTCGTTTTCCCCCAAAAATCTACCTCGGGCATATCTCTACCCGCGTGGCTGACGACTCCGGGGACAGTACTATTGCGGAAGCACGTGAGAGGCCATAAAACAGATCCCCTTGTGGAAAAGGTACAGCTCCTCCATGCAAACCCTCAGTACGCCTATATCGAATACTCTGACGGGCGAGAGGACACTGTTTCCATAAAAGACCTCGCTCCCTCGGGGAGCGGAGAGAACGATGAGAGACTACCCGAGGAAGACCTACACCAAAAAGAGACAGGACGCCCAGAGGTATCAATACCCAACTTTAACCTGGAGGACACTGCAGATAATCTGGAAGACACTGCGGAGGCCCCGGACAGCGGAGGAACCAGAATCCACTCCCCTAGAGACACCCCAACTGGCTTTGCGCCGATCACTGAGAACCGCAAAACCTCCTGACAGACTCACTTATACCAACTTTTAAGAAACATCACCCCGATGTACTAAATCTAAAGAAGGGGTGAATGTAATGAAATCTGTTTGTCTTGATCCTGTATTCGTTTTGCACTCATGTATATTACCCTCCCCCACACGGTGTAAAGTTTCACTTCCTCTTTCCTGACGAACCTGGAATGTTCCAGGTCTTGGCTCTTGGCTCCACCCCTGACTTCTCTTACATAAAGATCCCAGGATCTTTATGACTCATTCCTGCGAGCCAGTCAGTGTGTTGAGATGTTAGCTCTGATCTTAGTGATTAAAAGCCAACTTGTTAAAGTTTATAACTTCTAGTTTTGTGGTTATTGAAGGCACATCAGTCCTGCACTGTCAGAGGGGCAGTACTGAGGGAGCGCCACACTGTCGGAGGGGCAGTACTGAGGGAGCGCTGCACTGTCGGTGGGGCAGTACTGAGAGAGTCCTGCACTGTCTGAGGGGCAGTACTGAGAGAGTCCTGCACTGTCAGAGGGGCAGCACTGAGAGAGTCCTGCACTGTCAGGGGGGTAGTGCTGAGAGAGTCCTGCACTGTCTGAGGGGCAGTACTTATAAAGTCCTGCACTGTCAGAGAGGCAGTACTGAGGGAGCGCTGCACTGTCGGTGGGGCAGTACTGAGAGAGTCCTGCACTGTCTGAGGGGCAGTACTTATAAAGTCCTGCACTGTCAGAGAGGCAGTACTGAGGGAGCGCTGCACTGTCGGTGGCGCAGTACTGAGAGAGTCCTGCACTGTCAGAGGGGCAGTACTGAGAGAGTCCTGCACTGTCAGAGGGGCAGCACTGAGAGAGTCCTGCACTGTCAGAGGGGTAGTACTGAGGGAGCGCCGCACTGTCGGAGGGGCAGTACTGAGGGGGCGCCGCACTGTCAGAGGGGCAGTACTGAGGGAGCGCTGCACTGTCGGAGTGGCAGTACTGAGGGAGCGCCGCACTGTCGGAGGGGCAGTACTGAGGGAGCGCCGCACTGTCGGAGGGGCAGTACTGAGGGAGCGCCGCACTGTCGGAGGGGCAGTACTGAGGGAGCGCCGCACTGTCGGAGGGGCAGTACTGAGGGAGAGCTGCACTGTCGGAGGGGCAGTACTGAAGGAGTCCTGCACTGTCAGATTGGCAGTACAGAGGGAGTCCTGCACTGTCGGAGGGGCAGTACTGAGAGAGTCCTGCACTGTCGGAGGGGCAGTACTGAGAGAGTCCTGCACTGTCGGAGGGGCAGTACTGAGGCAGTCCTGCACTGTCGGAGGGGCAGTACTGAGGGAGTCCTGCACTGTCGGAGGGGTAGTAATGAGGGAGTCCTGCACTGTCGGAGGGGCAGTACTGAGGGAGTCCTGCACTGTCGGAGGGGTAGTACTGAGTTAGTCCTGCACTGTCGGAGGGGCAGTACTGAGGGAGTCCTGCACTGTCGGAGGGGCAGTACTGAGGGAGTCCTGCAGTGTCGGAGGGGCAGTACTGAGGGAGTGCTGCACTGTCAGAGGGTCAGTACTGAGGGAGCGCTGCACTGTCAGAGGGGCGGTACTGAGGGAGCGTTGCACTGTCGGAGGGGCAGTACTGAGGGAGCGCCGCACTGTCGGAGGGGTAGTACTGAGAGAGTCCTGCACTGTCAGAGGGGCAATACTGAGAGAGCGCTACACTGTCAGAGGGGCAGTACTGAGGGAGAACTGCACTGTCAGAGGGGCAATACTGAGGGAGCGCTGCACTGTCAGAGGGGCAGTACTGAGGGAGCGCTGCACTGTCAGAGGGGCAGTACTGAGGGAGCGCTGCACTGTCGGAGGAAGTACTGAGGGAGCGCCGCACTGTCGGAGGGTCAGTACTGAGGGAGTCCTGAACTGTCAGAGGGGCAGTACTGAGGGAGCGTTGCACTGTCGGAGTGGCAGTACTGAGGGAGCGCCGCACTGTCGGAGGGGTAGTACTGAGAGAGTCCTGCACTGTCAGAGGGGCAATACTGAGAGAGCGCTACACTGTCGGAGGGGCTGTACTGAGGGAGCGCTGCACTGTCAGAGGGGCAGTACTGAGGGAGCACTGCACTGTCAGAGGGGCAATACTGAGGGAGCGCTGCACTGTCAGAGGGGCAGTACTGAGGGAGCGCTGCACTGTCAGAGGGGCAGTACTGAGGGAGCGCTGCACTGTCGGAGGAAGTACTGAGGGAGCGCCGCACTGTCGGAGGGTCAGTACTGAGGGAGCGCTGCTCTGTCAGAGGGGCAGTACTGAGGGAGCGCTGCACTGTCAGAGGGGCTGTACTGAGGGAGCGCTGCACTGCCAGAGGGGCATTACTGAGGGAGCACTGCACTGTCGGAGGGTCAGTACTGAGGGAGTGCTGCACTGTCAGAGGGGCAGTACTGAGGGAGCGCTGCACTGTCAGAGGGGCAATACTGAGGGAGCGCTGCACTGTCAGAGGGGCAGTACTGAGGGAGCGCTGCACTGTCAGAGGGGCAGTACTGAGTGAGCGCTGCACTGTCAGAGGGGCAGTACTGAGGGAGCGCCGCACTGTCGGAGGGTCAGTACTGAGGGAGTCCTGAACTGTCAGAGGGGCAGTACTGAGGGAGCGTTGCACTGTCGGAGGTGCAGTACTGAGGGAGCGCCGCACTGTCGGAGGGGTAGTACTGAGAGAGTCCTGCACTGTCAGACGGGCAATACTGAGAGAGCGCTACACTGTCGGAGGGGCTGTACTGAGGGAGCGCTGCACTGTCAGAGGGGCAGTACTGAGGGAGAACTGCACTGTCAGAGGGGCAATACTGAGGGAGCGCTGCACTGTCAGAGGTGCAGTACTGAGGGAGCGCTGCACTGTCAGAGGGGCAGTACTGAGGGAGCGCTGCACTGTCGGAGGAAGTACTGAGGGAGCGCCGCACTGTCGGAGGGTCAGTACTGAGGGAGTCCTGCACTGTCAGAGGGGCAGTACTGAGGGAGCGCCGCACTGTCGGATGGGCAGTACTGAGAGAGTCCTGCACTGTCAGAGGGGCAGTACTGAGAGAGCGCTGCACTGTCGGAGGGGCAGTACTGAGGGAGCGCCGCACTGTCGGAGGGGCAATACTGAGGGAGCGCTGCACTGTCGGTGGGGCAGTACTGAGAGAGTCCTGCACTGTCAGAGGGGCAGTACTGAGAGAGTCCTGCACTGTCAGAGGGGCAGTACTGAGAGAGCCCTGCACTGTCAGAGGGGCAGTACTGAGGGAGCGCTGCACTGTTGGAGGGGCAGTACTGAGGTAGTCCTCCACTGTCGGAGGGGCAGTACTGAGGGGGTCCTGCACTTTCGGAGGGGCAGTACTGAGGGAGTCCTGCACTGTCGGAGGGGCAGTACTGAGGGAGTCCTGCACTGTCGGAGGGGCAGTACTGAGGGAGTCCTGCACTGTCGGAGGGGCGGTACTGAGGGAGTCCTGCACTGTCGGAGGGGCAGTACTGAGGGAGTCCTGCACTGTCGGAGGGGCAGTACTGAGGGAGTCCTGCACTGTCGGAGGGGTAGTGCTGAGAGAGTCCTGCACTGTCAGAGGGGCAGTACTGAGAGAGCGCTACACTGTCGGAGGGGCAGTACTGAGGGAGCGCCGCACTGTCGGAGGGGCAGTACTGAGGGAGCGCTGCACTGTCGGTGGGGCAGTACTGAGAGATTCCTGCACTGTCAGAGGGGCAGTACTGAGAGAGTCCTGCACTGTCAGAGGGGCAGTGCTGAGACAGTCCTGCACTGTCAGCAGGGCAGTACTGAGAGAGTCCTGCACTGTCAGAGGGGCAGTACTGAGGGAGCGCCGCACTGTCGGAGGGGCAGCACTGAGGGAGCGCCGCACTGTCGGAGGGGCAGTACTGAGGGAGCGCTGCACTGTCGGCGGGGCAGTACTGAGGGAGTGCCGCACTGTCGGAGGGGCAGTACTGAGGGAGCGCTGCACTGTCGGAGGGGCAGTATTGATGGAGTGCTGCACTGTCGGAGGGGCAGTACTGAGGGAGCGCTGCACTGTCGGAGCGGCTGTACAGAGGGAGCGCTGCACTGTCCTGTCCTGATCTCTTTGGAAGACAGGATTAAAGGTGAAGAATTAATCCTTGGGCGAGGGACCAGACAAGGGCGAGACCAGTCGAACAAGGAGCCAGGACCTTCGGGCGATGGAGGAGGAGGAGGGCCGGCGGATGACCGAGGATTTTAAGTCGAAGATGTTGTGTATGTAATATGTGTGCTACTTTGAACCTATGGACAGGACTGCACTACTTGTAGGGCGTAGTGATACGCAGTACCACTCCTGGCCATAGGGGTATAAATAGTACTGTGGGTACTGATCTCCCCTCAGTTCCCGCCTGTGGGCATGAAGTGAAGACCTACGTGCAGTCCCTACCTCCAACCAGTAAAGACCTGTTTGAGTTATACGTTTAAGTCTTTGTGTTAATTGTTCAATACAATACACATACTTAACACTGGCGACGAGTCGGTTCGAACCCTGCGGCAGTTATTCCACGGCGGCTTCGTCCAAAGACAGGACGTTGAAGAGAGGTTTCAATCCTCAACACCCCACTCAAAACTGAAGGGCAGCAGAAATCCTGACAGCTTCCAGCGACTGGAAGCGACAGGCATTAGGACCCTGAAGCCTCCATAACCTCGTGGGTAAGCCAGAGCCTGGGAGGGAGCGAGCAAGAGCCGCGTGAGCGGGTGAGCCAGAGGCCGGGAGCCGCTTCAAGTGCGAGGCGCAGCGCGGGCCAGCGATCGGGACCAAAGATAAGGGCCGCACTCGGACTGAAAGGCGCAGCGGCTGCAGAAGCTCAAGGTGCGAGAGCCGCGGTGCACAGCGCGGGCTATCGATCGCGGCGAAGATAAGGGCCGCACTCGGGGGCTGAAGGGAGACGGCGTCGGGGGACGGGTGAAGACCGCCAAGCGCGGGAAAACCGCCATTTTGTGGGCGGAGGACGACGGCAAGAGCGGGAAGCCGCCATCTTTGATAACAAGTAAAGAAAATAAAATCTGAGAAATTGCAAATCTACAATGCCTAAACACGGGAATATTAGCACCTTTGATAGTGACCTCGAAGATTGGGCCATATATGTTGAAAGAGTAAAAAATTATTGTAAGGCCAATAAAATTCGTGACCAAGATAAAGCTCTAACATTATTAAATTTAATGGGTGCGAAGACATACGGGCAATTGAAACACCTGTTATCACCAGATGAACCGACGGATAAGACGTTCGATGAGATTGTTACTGTCCTGAAAGATCATCTAAACCCCACGCCGCTGATGCTAGCGGAACGATTTAAATTTTATGACAGAAGGCAGCTACAGCATGAAAGCAATGCTGAATATTTGCTGGAATTGCGTAAATTAGCGAAATATTGCCAGTTTGGAACGGGACTGACAGATGCACTACGAGACAAATTTGTGTGTGGTTTATTTAAACAGGATACACAAAAGCGACTGCTCGAGGAGAATGAGCTGACGCTTGAGAAGGCGGTCACTATGGCAGCAGCACACGAAGCCGCAGCGAGAGGCACGGCAGTAATGCAGCTACGGTCACCGGAGCTCAGTGCACACAAATTGGGTGTGAGTTCTGGCAAATGTTATCGTTGTGGAAAGACAACGCATGATCAGAACCAGTGTTGGTTTAAAAACCAAGAATGTAGAACTTGTGGTAGGCTTGGACATATAGCTAGAGTATGCAGGTCAGGGAAGAAGACCAGCAACAAGAAGTCACCGCAAGGAAAATATGCAAAGGTACACAAGGTGACCGAACAGGAGTCCGATTCAGACGCTAGCAGTAATGAACTGGCTAGCTTAAGAGTACTCAACGCTGGTAAGGGTGCAGACCTCCAGACAATTTGGGTCACTCTTCAGATAGAAGGAGTCCAAGTAAAACTGGAATTGGACACTGGATCGGCATTGACGGTCATAAATAAGAAAGATTACGGAAAGTTATTCCAGCATATTCCCCTACAGGATACGGGGATTATATTGAAAACATACACGGGGCAAAGAGTGTACCCCATCGGGAAAATAGAGGTTGCAGTGGTCCACAAGGGCGAAGACAGTCAAATAATGGACTTATATGTGATATCTGAAGGAGGTCCTCCACTACTAGGACGGGAGTGGATTAGGAAAATGAATATGGACTGGCATTTCCTACAAACAATAACGAGTGAGAACTCGGTGAAGATAGTCGGCCCAGACTCTGGAACGGATGATGGTAAGTCCAACTCAGGTGCAAAAGACAAAGTTTCAGCACAGAATTCCACTGAGCAACAACAACATAGTTTAACTGTGGATTCTGAGTCTGGCAAGTCTACTGATGTGCCCATTTCTGAGGGACACCGGGCTCGAACTCAACTCCATTTCAAACTACAACAGCAATTAGAACAAATGCTTCGCCGTTTTGAGCAAGAGTTGAATGCAACGAAAGAGTTCTTGGATATAGAGTTGGAGAATCTGGAAAGACAACAGAAGCAGCTGATGGAGAAAATGGAGCTGGAGCACACAAAACGTCTGATGTCAGAGGAGTTAACGGTCAGCCAACTCCTGCATATGCTGAAGGACAGGACTCTGAAATGGGAAAAACTTGAACACGAACTTCAATATTCAAACGAAAGGGGTTCGGAGCTCTCAAAGGTTATTGGAAGAGCTGAGGTGGCAACACAGACTGAGATGACTGCAACAGAGCAGCCTTGGATGCCAAAAGTACGCTGACTCACGTCAACGTAGAACAACAGACCGCTGAAACAGCTGCTCCGGTAGAGGGATTGAATAGTCCGATCAATCAATCTCCAAAAGAAGTTGAAGTAGTAAAATCTCAAATGAGGTCATTAGTAAACGACTTGCTGAAAGCCCAGAAAAAGCTGGATGAAGAGGTACGCATGAAGAAGTCTCTTCAGGAAAGATGTCTGGACTTGGAACAAAAGCTGGCTAACGCCCAGCTGGGTATGGAGGAAATAGAAGACCCTCTCGCTGGCCTAGATCAGGACGACACCGAATATTACTATGTCCTGTCCTGCCCAACTTGTAACTTCGACTCCCACCATACAGAAATCATGGAGGAGCACCGAAAGTCTACGGAACATCGGGAGAAGGTGGCTCTACTACGGAAAAAGGAGGAAGAGAAGGAGGAACTGCGCATGCAGCTGGCAGCTGACAGTGGAGCCCAGAGAGTCTCCAAGAAGCAGAAAAGGAAAAGTCGAAACAGAAGATGACCCATCTGAACCATTATTACCTCTACCAGATCACACACGTGGTCCCTCCGAAAGGAGCCAATTCAGTTCGGAAGTTCAAACTGTTAAATTCATGGAAGGACTATTGAATGAGTCACTCCAGCAACGTGAACCGACTACACCACAGAGATTGAATCTGTGAACTGTTTTCCGCAGAGACTGAATCTGTGATCTGTTTTGACATGAAGTTATCTATGTATCTATGTTATTCTGTTATGTAAACCTGAAGTTATATATGTATATATATTATTACGTTATGTTAAATGGGGAGATGACTGTAAAGCTAAGAAGGGAGGAATGTTGTGTATGTAATATGTGTGCTACTTTGAACCTATGGACAGGACTGCACTACTTGTAGGGCGTAGTGATACGCAGTACCACTCCTGGCCATAGGGGTATAAATAGTACTGTGGGTACTGATCTCCCCTCAGTTCCCGCCTGTGGGCATGAAGTAAAGACCTACGTGCAGTCCCTACCTCCAACCAGTAAAGACCTGTTTGAGTTATACGTTTAAGTCTTTGTGTTAATTGTTCAATACAATACACATACTTAACAGAAGAGAAAGAATTTAGGAGGCCATTCAGCCCCTCGAGCCTGTTCCGCCATTCGACCAGGTCATGGCTGCACTGTATCTTAACTCCATCTACCCACCTTGGTTCTGTAACCCTTAATACCCTTACCCAACAAAAATCTATCCATCTGAGCTCTGAAATTCTCAATTGACCTCCAGCCTCAACAACTTTTAGGGGGCGAGTGTTGTAGATTTCCACTGCCCTTTGTGTGAAGTGTTTCCTGACATCACCCCTGAACGGCCTGGCTCTAATTTTAAATTTATGCCCCCTTGTTCTGGACTCCCCCCACCAGAGGAAATTTTTGTCTCCATCTACTCCATCAACTCCTTTAATCATCTTAAACACCTCGATTAGATCACCCCTTAATCTCCTATACTGAAAGGAATACTTGCCAAGTGACGATACCCAGCTCTACCTCACCACCACCTCGCTTGACCCCTCCACTGTCTCTACATTGTCAGGCTGCTTGTCCGACATCCAGTCCTGGAGGAGCAAAAATTTTCTCCAATTAAATATTGGGAAGACCGAAGCCATTGTTTTCGGTCCCCGCCACAAACTCCGTTCCCTCGTCACTGACTCCATCCCTCTCCCTAACATCTGTCTGAGGCTGAACCACACTGTTCGCCACCTTGGTGTCATATTTGACCCTGAAATGAGCTTCCGACCACATATCTGCGCCATAACTAAGACCGCCTATTTCCACCTCCGTAACATCACCTGTCTCCGCCCTTACCTCAGCTCATCCGCTGCTGAAACCCTCATCCATGCCTTTGTTACCTCGAGGCTTGACTATTCCAACGCACTCCTGGTTGGCCTCCCACATTCCACCCTCCGTAAACTTGAGGTCATCCAAAACTCGGCTGCCCGTGTACTTACTTGCACCAAGTCCCACTCACTCATCACCCCCTGTGCTCGCTGACCTACATGGGCTCCCGGTCCGACAACGGCTCGATTTTAACATTCTCATCCTTGTTTTCAAATCCCTCCAGAGCCTTGCCCCTCCCCACCTCTGTAACCTCTTTCTATTCTCAAGCGAATGCAAGCCTAGTCTGTGCAACCTGTCCTTATAATTTAACCCTTTTAGCTCTGGTGTCAGTCTGGTGAATCTGCGCTGCACCCACTCCAAGGTCAATATATCCTTCCTGAGGTGCGGGGCCCAGAACTGAGCACAGTAACTCCAGGTGGGGTCTGACCAGAGCTTTATACAACTGCAGCATAACTCCCTCCCCTTTGTATCCCAGCTCAGTCGAGATAAAGTCCAACCTCCCATTAGATTTTTACATTATTTTTTTCCACCTGACCACTAGGTTTTAGTGTTTTCTGTTGGATCCCTAAATCTCTCTGCTCCCAAATTTTATAAAGTATTTACAGCACAGGCCCTTCGGCCCAACTGGTCCGTGCCGGTGTTTAGGCTCCACACGAGCCTCCTCCCACCTCATCTTCATCTCACCCTCTCACCAACTCCCTCTACTCCTTTCTCCCTCATGTGTTTCTCTAGCTCCCCCTTAAATGCATCTATGCTACTCGCCTTAACCACTCCCTGTGGTAGCGAGTTCCACATTCTCACCACTCTCTGGGTGTGGTAAACCACTGTTATTGTTGTTCACCGTTGTTGTTGTTGTTGCACACTGTTGTATCTATGCATGCCTCAGCTGGCTCCGCCCCTGGCTCCACCCACATGCCCAGGTATAAAGGTGACTGCTCTGCAGCCCCCTGCCTTCTTGGAAACCAGTCAACCACGAGAGGCATGCTCTGTTCTTTGTTAATAAAAGCCTTTTGGTTACTCTCCTAACTCCCTGGCCTAGAAATTGGGTTTTGGCTTAGCCAGGGCTTTAGCGCCGGAAGTTAGTGCCGGCGCTAAGTCCCCCTGCGCGCGCCAAATATTCAGTAGCGCCGCGCCCAAACGGCTGCCGGCGCTACTGAAGGGTCTTAGCGCCTGGAAAAGGGCACTAACTGCCGTTTAGCGCCGCAATTCCGGCGCTGCGGCACCCGATGCGGTGCGGCAGGCTGGGGAAGTGCAGGCCTCCTCCTTCCGTTAAGGAGGAGCTGCCTGCACCCGGCCGCGGCCCGCGCAAATCTGTTTAAAAATGAGCCCGGCACCTCGGACAAGTGCCGGGCTTGCATCTGTTCCGGGGGGGGCGGCGGGGAGAAGTCCGGGGAGGGAGCTGCGGGCAGGCGGCCGGCGGGAAAGCGGCCGGCCGCCGCGGGGCCTTTAATGCGCCGGCGCAAACACGTGTTGGACTCTGTTGCCAGAGTCTTAGTTGCGGCTGCCACGGGCGAGGCGGCCGCAACTGAATTTCGGCGCTGGGGCCCGTCGGCATGGCAACCGGGACGCTGCGCACACCGATGACGTCATCGGTGCCGGCGCAGCGCTACCGGTGCAACGCCGCTTTAGGGCCCCAGGGAATTTTTCAACTGGCCATAACTCTGGCGCTAGTCCCTCTAGCGCCTCAAAAGCGGCGCTAAGGCTAGTGAATTTCTAGGCCTCTGTCTTTTATGAGTAATTGATAGCGCATCAATTTTATTAACAAAAACAAAATGTCGGCACCAAACGCTGAGCAGCAGGCGCTGCAGCAAATGACGGCACCAAACGCTGAGCAGCAGGCGCTGCTGCATGCCCTCAGACCAACATGCCTGGACCTAGACCCTCAAGAGGCGGGTTCGTCTACCAAGTTTGCACAATGGCTGCGTTGCTTCGAAGCTTACCTGGAAGCCTCAGCCGTGACACTAGATGGAAACAAACTAAAAATCCTGGCCTCCAAGGTGGGCCACCAAGTCTACATGCTCATCCAGGACGCGACTACCTACGCGGCGGCTATCGATCTGCTAAAAGGACAATACACACGCCCGGTAAATACGGTTTATGCCAGACACCTCCTGAGATCCCGCAAACAGCAGTCCGGGGAATCGGTGGAGGCATTCCTACGGGCACTACAGATACTCGGCCGAGCCTGCGATTGTAAAGAGGTATCGGCCGCGACACACACGGAGGGGCTTATCTGAGATGCTTTCGTTGCGGGCCTCAAGTCTGACTACTCCCGGCAGAGACTGCTGGAGAAGGGCGAAATCGACCTGAAGAAGGCAGTGTCCCTCGCGATCTCGCCAGACGCGGCCCACCGGAATATGGACGCATTCTCCCCTAATCGCTCCGCACCGTGGACGCCGCAACCTTGGGTCATGGGACCGCCACCCCCGGCACCAACTGCTGCAGCGATGTCCAAGGGCCCGAAATATTACTTTTGTGGCCAGGCAAAACACCCCAGAGCACGCTGCCCGGCGAAAAACGCTACCTGCTCTGGCTACGGGAAGAAAGGACACTACGTCAGTGCCTGCAAAGGTAAAACCGCTAACGCCAGCAGCGCCGCGTGTGAACCATGGGGGCAGCCATCTTGTCCACCATCTTGGACACCTCCAGCGCGTGGGGTTCGGGATCATGGGCACAGCCATTTTGTCCGCCATCTTGGACGCCTCCAACTCCAATCGCGGGTGACCCGGACTCAACCACCGCCTCGTCTGATGACCACAGCGACTCGCTCGACCATACACTGGCCTCCGTGACGCTGGACCAATCTCTCCCTCACCAACTGTCCAGGTCCATGATGGACATTACGGTAAACGGCCGCGCCACTACCTGCCTTTTCGACAGCGGGAGCACGGAGAGCTTTATCCACCCCGACACGGTGCGCAGTTACTCTCTCCCGGTCCTGCCAACGCGCCATCGGATCTCTATGGCTTCCAAATCCCATTCAGCAGACGTCGGTGGCTACTGTGTAGTGACCCTTTCAGTAAGGGGCACAGAATACAAAAATTTTAAACTTCTTGTCCTGCCCCATCTCTGCGCTGCCGTTCTACTGGGGTTGGATTTTCAGTGCCACCTTAAAAGTGTCACATTAGCGTCCGGCGGACCCCTCCCCCCACTCACAGTCTGCAGCCAGCAGCTTTTAAATCGCCCGCCGCGCACCATTTGCAGCCAGAAGTTTCTCCTGAATTCCCTATTGGATTTATTAGTGACTATCTTGTATTGATGGCTTCTAGTTCTGATCTCGCCTGCAAGTAGAAACGTCTTCTCTACACGTACCCTATCGAACCCCTTCAGAAAAAGCACATTTTATTTAAATGGAGAGAGACTACAGAATGCTGCGGTACAGAGGGATCTGGGAGTCCCAGTACATGAAACACAAAAAGTTAGCCTGTAGGTACAGCAAGTAATTAGGAAGGCTAATGGAACATTGGCCTTTATTGCAAAGGGGGATGGTGTATAAAAGTAGGGAAGTCTTGATGCGACTTTACAGGGCGCTGGTGAGACCGCACCTGGAGTACTGCGTGCAGTTTTGGTCTCCATATTTAAGGAAGGATATACTTGCATTGGAGGCAGTTCAGAGAAGGTTCACGAGGTTGATTCCTGGGATGAAGGGGTTGACGTATGATGAAAGGTTGAGCAGGTTGGGCCGATACTCATTGGAGTTTAGAAGAATGGGATGTGATCTTATTGAAACATAAGATTCTGAGGGGGATTGACAGGGTAGATGCTGAGAGGGTGTTTCCCCTGGTGGGGGGGAATCTAGAACGAGGGGGCATAGTTTCAGAATAAGGGGTCGCCCATTTAAGACGGATATGAGGAGGAATTTCTTCCCTCAGAGGGTCGTGAATCTTTGGAATTCTCTGCCCCAGAGAGCTGTGGAGGCTGAGTCATTAAATATATTCAAGGAGGAGATTGACAGACATTTGAGCTACAGGGGAGTCGAGGGGTGTGGGGAGAGAGCGGGAAAGTGGTGTTGAGGCCACGATTCGATCAGCCATGATCGGATTGAATGGCGGAGCAGGCTCGAGGGACCAATTGGCCGACTCCTGCTCCTGTTTCTTATGATCTTATGTTCTTAAAGACCTCTATCAGGTCACCCCTCAGCCTTCTCTATTCGAGAGAAAAGAGCCCCAGCCTGTTCAATCGTTCCTGATAAATATAAACTCTCAGGGGGGAAAATTTGCTCGTGCCTGTTTTGGGGCAATAACTTCGCCTGGGCGCTACTTTTAGCGCCCCGAAAAAGTTAGCGCCCGAAATTGATTGGTAGCGCCCCAAGCAGGAGGCGGGGTGCTACTGGAAGCGTTCCCCTCCCTCTTGGGACGCTCCCATTGAATATCGCGGCGCTACGTGCAGCCGCGCCACGCGCACCGGCACATAGCGCCGCGGCACCGCAGGCCTCCCTCCCCTGATTAAATAAAGGGGGAGGGACCTAGCATAGCGCGCACCGGGGCCCTGCCGGACCACCAGGGAGCGGGGTGCTGGCAAAAGAGCCCGGCGCGAGCGGGGCCCTGCGCACAGTGATGACATCATCACCAGACGCGTAGCGCCACGGGGCACTACTGGCTACCACCACCGCTAACCTCCCGCTGAATTTCACGAGGGGAAATGCAGCCAATTTTTTCCCCCTCCGTTCTGCATTTTAAAGAAAGAAAAAAATCAGACTGGACACATGGGGGGGGTAGAAAGTTGTCAAGTAACGTCGGTTAAATCAGTCAGTGACAAATCAGCCACCCTTTATGCTCCCCGCCTGATATTCAGTATCATTTCAGTACGTTCTCCAACAAGCGAGAGTCTAACCACCGCCCCTTGACATTCAACGGCATTACCATCGCCGAATCCCCCACCATCAACATCCTGGGTGTCACCATTGACCAGAAACTTAACTGGACCGGCCACGTAAATACTGTGACTACAAGAGCAGTTCAGAGGCTGGGTATTCTGCGGTGAGTGTCTCACCTCCTGACTCCCCAAAGCCTTTCCACCATCTACAAGGCACAAGTAAGGAGTGTGATGGAATACTCTCCACTTGCCTGGATGAGTGCAGCTCCAACAACACTCAAGAAGCTCGACACCATCCAGGACAAAGCAGCCCGTTTGATTGGCACCCCATCCACCGCCTTAAACATTCACTCCCTCCACCATCTGCGTACCGTGGCTGCAGTGTGTACCATCTACAAGATGCACTGCAGCCACTTCTTCGGCAGCACCTCCCATACCTGCGACCTCTTCCACCTAGACGGACAAGGGCAGCAGGCGCATGGGAACACCACCACCTCCAAGTTTCCCTCCAAGTCACACACCATCCTGACTTGGAAGTATATCAGCTGTTCCTTCATCGTCGCTGGGTCACAATCCTGGAACTCCCTCCCTAACAGCACTGTGGGAGTACCTTCACCACATGGATTGCAGCGGTTCAAGAAGGAGGCTCCCCACCGCCTTCTCAAGGGCAATTAGGGATGGGCAATAAATGCTGGCATTGCCAGCGATGCCTACATCTCGTGAATGAATAATAAAAATAATAATTGAGTTCAAGAGAACTGAATATCAACCGGGGCTTATAACAGGGGGCCGATATGACACCACCTGGATTGCGCCCTGCCCAACACAAATTTGTACCCCATGGAATGAAGGAAAGGGGGGGGAAATTTGTGGAAATGAACAGCGTGAGAAAGGAGAGAGAGAAAACCGATGAACAGACAGGTGGAGGACGGAGGGATAACAGATACGCACCGTTCCTCTTGAATTTCTCGATGGTTTCCCGCCAATCGTGGAGCTCGTAGTCCGAAGACAGGAGGAAGAGGTAACTCTGGGAAATAGAGACACGTACACATGCGGTTAGTTGAGACACCAAGCTCCCTGCTGAGGCCTGTACACGTTGAGTACCTCAGTGAGAGTTCGAGGGTCGGAGACGGAGGTGACGCTGGGTCAACGCGACCGGGGTCACGGTGCATCAGAGGTCAGAGGAGTTTCTGTCCTCACAGCACAGTGAAGGTTAGGCCTGGTATATGCTGGAGCCTGGGATTGGAGTATTCTTGAGCCTGGGCCTGGTGTATGATGGCACCTGGGCCTGAAGTATGGTGGATCCTGGGCCTGGAGTATGGTGGAGCCTGGTCCTGGAGTATGATGGAGCCTGGGCCTGGTGTATGATGGAGCCTAGGCCTGGAGTATGTGGGAGCCTGGGCCTGGAGTACGAGGGAGCCTGGGCCTGGTGTATGTTGGAGCCTGGTCCGGGAGTATGATGGAGCCTAGGCCTGGAGTATGTGGGAGCCTGGGCCTGGAGTATGAGGGAGCCTGGGCCTGGTGTATGTTGGAGCCTGGTCCTGGAGTATGAGGGAGCCTGGTCCTGGAGTATGATGGAGCCTGGGCCTGGAGTATGATGGAGCCTCGGCCTGGTGTATGATGGAGCCTTGTCCTGGAGTATGATGGAGCCTGGGCTTGGAGTATGATGGAGCCTGGTCCTGGAGTATGATGGAGCCTGGGCCTGGAGTATGATGGAGCCTGGGCCTTGTGTATGATGGAGCCTGGACTGGTGTATGATGGAGCCTGGGCCTGGAGTATGATGGAGCCTGGGCCTGGAGTATGATGGAGCCTGGGCCTGGTGTATGATGGAGCCTGGGCCTGGAGTGTGATGGAGCCTGGGCCTGGTGTATGATGGAGCCTGGGCCTGGTGTATGATGGAGCCTGGGCCTGGAGTATGATGGAGCCTGGTCCTGGAGTATGATGGAGCCTGGGCCTGGAGTATGATGGAGCCTGGGCCTGGAGTATGATGGAGCCTGTGCCTGGTGTATGATAGAGCCTGGGCCTGGAGTATGATGGAGCCTGGGCCTGGAGTATGATGGAGCCTGGGCCTGGTGTATGATAGAGGCTGGGCCTGGAGTATGATGGATCCTGGTTCTGGTGTATGATGGAGCCTGGGCCTGGTGTATGATGGAGCCTGGGCCTGGTGTATGATGGAGCCTGGGCCTGGTGTATGATGGAGCCTGGACCTGGTGTATGATGGAGTCTGGGCCTGGTGTATGATAGAGCCTGGGCCTGGTGTATGATAGAGCCTGGGCCTGGTGTATGATGGAGCCTGGGCCTGGAGTATGATGGAGCCTGGACCTGGAGTATGGTGGAGCCTGGTCCTGGAGTATGATGGAGCCTGGGCCTGGTGTATGAGGGAGCCTGGGTCTGAAGTATGATGGAGCCTGGGCGTGGAGTATGAGGGAGCCTGGGCCTGGTGTATGATGGAGCCTGGGCCTGGAGTATGTGGGAGCCTGGGCCTGGAGTATGATGGAGCCTGGGCCTGGTGTATGATGGAGCCTGGTCCTGGAGTATGATGGAGCCTGGGCCTGGAGTATGATGGAGCCTGGGCCTGGAGTATGATGGAGCCTGGGCCTGGCGTATGATGGAGCCTGGGCCTGGTGTATGAGGGAGCCTGGGCCTGGCGTATGATGGAGCCTGGGCCTGGAGTATGTGGGAGCCTGGACCTGGTATATGATGGAGCCTGGTCCTGGAGTATGTGGGAACCTGGGCCTGGTGTATGATGGCGCCTGGGCCTGGTGTATGATGGAGCCTGGGCCTGGAGTATTTGGGAGACTGGGCCTGGTGTATGATGGAGCCTAGGCCTGGAGTATGTGGGAGCCTGGGCCTGGTGTATGAGGGAGCCTGTTCCTGGAGTATGATGGAGCTTGGACCTGGTGTATGATGGAGCCTGGGCCTGGAGTATGATGGAGCCTGGGCCTGATGTATGGTGGAGCCTGGGCCTGGTGTATGAGGGAGCCTGGGCCTGGAGTATGATGGAGCCTGGGCCTGGTGGATGATGGGGCCTGGGCCTGGTGTATGATGGAGCATGTGCCTGGAGTATGATGGAGCCTGGGCCTGGTGTATGATGGAACTTCGGCCTGGTGTATGATGGAGCCTGGGCCTGGTGTATGATGGAGCCTAGGCCTGGAGTATGTGGGAGCCTGGGCCTGGAGTACGAGGGAGCCTGGGCCAGGTGTATGTTGGAGCCTGGTCCTGGAGCATGATGGAGCGTAGGCCTGGAGTATGTGGGAGCCTGGGCCTGGAGTATGAGGGAGCCTGGGCCTGGTGTATGTTGGAGCCTGGTCCTGGAGTATGAGGGAGCCTGGTCCTGGAGTATGATGGAGCCTGGGCCTGGAGTTTGATGGAGCCTGGGCCTGGAGTATGAGGGAGCCTGGGCCTGGTGTATGTTGGAGCCTGGTCCTGGAGTATGATGGAGCCTGGGCCTGGTGTGTGATGGAGCCTGGGCCTGGAGTATGATGGAGCCTGGACCTGGAGTATGGTGGAGCCTGGTCCTGGAGTATGATGGAGCCTGGGCCTGGGGTATGAGGGAGCCTGTGTCTGAAGTATGATGGAGCCTGGGCGTGCAGTATGAGGGAGCCTGGGCCTGGTTGTGTGATGGATCCTGGGCCTGGAGTATGAGGGAGCCTGGGCCTGGAGTATGATGGAGCCTGGGCCTGGAGTATGATGGAGCCTAGGCTTGGAGTATGTGGGAGCCTGGGCCTGGTGTATGAGGGAGCCTGGGCCTGGTGTATGATGGAGCCTGGTCCTGGAGTATGATGGAGCCTGGGCCTTGAGTATGTGGGAGCCTGGGCCTGGTGTATGATGGAGCCTGGGCTTGGTGTATGATGGAACCTGGGCCTGGTGTATAATGGAGCTTGGGCCTGGTGTATGATGGAGCCTGGGCCTGGAGTATGTGGGAGCCTGGGCCTGGTGTATGAGGGAGCCTGGCCCTGGAGTATGATGGAGCCTTGGCCTGGAGTATGATGGAGCCTGGGCCTGGAGTATGATGCAGCCTGGGCCTGGCGTATGATGGAGCCTGGGCCTGGTGTATGAGGGAGCCTGGGCCTGGTGTATGATGGAGCCTGGGCCTGGAGTATGTGGGAGCCTGGACCTGGTGTATGATGGAGCCTGGTCCTGGAGTATGTGGGAACCTGGGCCTGGTGTATGATGGCGCCTGGGCCTGGTGTATGATGGAGCCTGGGCCTGGAGTATTTGGGAGCCTGGGCCTGGTGTATGATGGAGCCTAGGCCTGGAGTATGTGGGAGCCTGGGCCTGGTGTATGAGGGAGCCTGATCCTGGAGTATGATGGAGCTTGGACCTGGTGTATGATGGAGCCTGGGCCTGGAGTATGATGGAGCCTGGGCCTGGTGTATGATGGAGCCTGGGCCTGGTGTATGAGGGAGCCTGGGCCTGGAGTATGATGGAGCCTGGGCCTGGTGGATGATGGGGCCTGGGCCTGGTGTATGATGGAGCCTGGGCCTGGTGTATGATGGAGCCTAGGCCTGGAGTATGTGGGAGCCTGGGCCTGGAGTACGAGGGAGCCTGGGCCTGGTGTATGTTGGTGCCTGGTCCTGGAGTATGATGGAGCCTAGGCCTGGAGTATGTGGGAGCCTGGGCCTGGAGTATGAGGGAGCCTGGGCCTGGTGTATGTTGGAGCCTGGTCCTGGAGTATGAGGGAGCCTGGTCCTGGAGTATGATGGAGCCTGGGCCTGGAGTATGATGGAGCCTGGGCCTGGAGTATGAGGGAGCCTGGGCCTGGTGTATGTTGGAGCCTGGTCCTGGAGTATGATGGAGCCTGGGCCTGGTGTATGATGGAGCCTGGGCCTGGAGTATGATGGAGCCTGGGCCTGGACTATGATGGAGCCTGGTCCTGGAGTATGATGGAGCCTGGTCCTGGAGTATGATGGAGCCTGGGCCTGGTGTATGATGGAGCCTGGTCCTGGAGTATGATGGAGCCTGGTCCTGGAGTATGATGGAGCCTGGGCCTTGTGTATGATGGAGCCTGGGCCTGGAGTATGATGGAGCCTGGGCCTGGAGTATGCTGGAGCCTGGTCCTGGAGTATGATGGAGCCTGGGCCTGGTGTATGATGGAGCCTGGGCCTGGTGTATGATGGAGCCTGGGCCTGGAGTGTGATGGAGCCTGGGCCTGGTGTATGATGGAGTCTGGGCCTGGTGTATGATGGAGCCTGGGCCTGTAGTATGATGGAGCCTGGTCCTGGAGTATGATGGAGCCTGGGCCTGGAGTATGATGGAGCCTGGGCCTGGAGTATGATGGAGCCTGGGCCTGGTGTATGATAGAGCCTGGGCCTGGAGTATGATGGAGCCTGGGCCTGGAGTATGATGGAGCCTGGGCCTGGTGTATGATAGAGACTGGGCCTGGAGTATGATGGATCCTGGTTCTGGTGTATGATGGAGCCTGGGCCTGGCGTATGATGGAGCCTGGGCCTGGTGTATGAGGGAGCCTGGGCCTGGTGTATGATGGAGCCTGGGCCTGGAGTATGTGGGAGCCTGGACCTGGTGTATGATGGAGCCTGGTCCTGGAGTATGTGGGAACCTGGGCCTGGTGTATGATGGCACCTGGGCCTGGTGTATGATGGAGCCTGGGCCTGGAGTATTTGGGAGCCTGGGCCTGGTGTATGATGGAGCCTAGGCCTGGAGTATGTGGGAGCCTGGGCCTGGTGTATGAGGGAGCCTGGTCCTGGAGTATGATGGAGCTTGGACCTGGTGTATGATGGAGCCTGGGCCTGGAGTATGATGGAGCCTGGGCCTGGTGTATGATGGAGCCTGGGCCTGGTGTATGAGGGAGCCTGGGCCTGGAGTATGATGGAGCCTGGGCCTGGTGGATGATGGGGCCTGGGCCTGGTGTATGATGGAGCCTGGGCCTGGTGTATGATGGAGCCTAGGCCTGGAGTATGTGGGAGCCTGGGCCTGGAGTACGAGGGAGCCTGGGCCTGGTGTATGTTGGAGCCTGGTCCTGGAGTATGATGGAGCCTAGGCCTGGAGTATGTGGGAGCCTGGGCCTGGAGTATGAGGGAGCCTGGGCCTGGTGTATGTTGGAGCCTGGTCCTGGAGTATGAGGGAGCCTGGTCCTGGAGTATGATGGAGCCTGGGCCTGGAGTATGATGGACCCTGGGCCTGGAGTATGAGGGAGCCTGAGCCTGGTGTATGTTGGAGCCTGGTCCTGGAGTATGATGGAGCCTGGGCCTGGTGTATGATGGAGCCTGGGCCTGGAGTATAATGGAGCCTGGGCCTGGACTATGATGGAGCCTGGTCCTGGAGTATGATGGAGCCTGGTCCTGGAGCATGATGGAGCCTGGGCCTGGTGTATGATGGAGCCTGGTCCTGGAGTATGATGGAGCCTGGTCCTGGAGTATGATGGAGCCTGGGCCTTGTGTATGATGGAGCCTGGGCCTGGAGTATGATGGAGCCTGGGCCTGGAGTATGCTGGAGCCTGGTCCTGGAGTATGATGGAGCCTGGGCCTGGTGTATGATGGAGCCTGGGCCTGGTGTATGATGGAGCCTGGGCCTGGAGTGTGTTGGAGCCTGGGCCTGGTGTATGATGGAGTCTGGGCCTGGAGTATGATGGAGCCTGGGCCTGTAGTATGATGGAGCCTGGTCCTGGAGTATGATGGAGCCTGGGCCTGGAGTATGATGGAGCCTGGGCCTGGAGTATGATGGAGCCTGGGCCTGGTGTATGATAGAGCCTGGGCCTGGAGTATGATGGAGCCTGGGCCTGGAGTATGATGGAGCCTGGGCCTGGTGTATGATAGAGACTGGGCCTGGAGTATGATGGATCCTGGTTCTGGTGTATGATGGAGCCTGGGCCTGGCGTATGATGGAGCCTGGGCCTGGTGTATGATGGAGCCTGGGCCTGGTGTATGATGGAGCCTGGGCCTGGTGTATGATGGAGCCTGGACCTGGTGTATGATGGAGTCTGGGCCTGGTGTATGATAGAGCCTGGGCCTGGTGTATAATAGAGCCTGGGCCTGGTGTATGATGGAGCCTGGGCCTGGAGTATGATGGAGCCTGGGCCTGGAGTATGGTGGAGCCTGGGCCTGGGGTATGAGGGAGCCTGGGCCTGGAGTATGATGGAGCCTGGGCTTGGTGTATGATGGAGCCTGGGCCTGGTGTATAATGGAGCTTGGGCCTGGTGTATGATGGAGCCTGGGCCTGGAGTATTTGGGAGCCTGAGCCTGGTGTATGAGGGAGCCTGGTCCTGGAGTATGATGGAGCCTTGGCCTGGAGTATGATGGAGCCTGGGCCTGGAGTATGAAGGAGCCTGGGCCTGGCGTATGATGGAGCCTGGGCCTGGTGTATGAGGGAGCCTGGGCCTGGTGTATGATGGAGCCTGGGCCTGGAGTATGTGGGAGCCTGGACCTGGTGTATGATGGAGCCTAGTCCTGGAGTATGTGGGAACCTGGGCCTGGTGTATGATGGAGCCTGGGCCTGGTGTATGATGGAGCCTAGGCCTGGAGTATGTGGGAGCCTGGGCCTGGTGTATGAGGGAGCATGGTCCTGGAGTATGATGTAGCTTGGACCTGGTGTATGATGGAGCCTGGGCCTGGTGTATGATGGAGCCTGGGCCTGGTGTATGAGGGAGCCTGGGCCTGGAGTATGATGGAGCCTGGGCCTGGTGTATGATGGAACCTGGGCCTGGTGTATGATGGAGCCTGGGCCTGGAGTATGATGGAGCCTAGGCCTGGAGTATGATGGAGCCTGGGCCTGGTGTATGATGGAACCTAGGCCTGGAGTATGGCGGAGGCTGGGCCTGGTGTATGATGGAGCCTGGGCCTGGAGTATGATGGAGCCTAGGCCTGGAGTATGATGGAGCCTGGACCTGGTGTATGATGGAACCTAGGCCTGGAGTATGATGGAGCCTGGGCCTGGTGTATGATGGAACCTGGGCCTGGTGTATGATGGAACCTGGGCCTGGTGTATGATGGAGCCTGGGCCTGGAGTATGATGGAGCCTAGGCCTGGAGTATGATGGAGCCTGGGCCTGGTGTATGATGGAACCTAGGCCTGGAGTATGGCGGAGGCTGGGCCTGGTGTATGATGGAGCCTGGGCCTGGAGTATGATGGAGCCTAGGCCTGGAGTATGATGGAGCCTAGGCCTGGAGTATGATGGAGCCTGGACCTGGCGTATGATGGAACCTAGGCCTGGAGTATGATGGAGCCTGGGCCTGGAGTATGATGGAGCCTGGGCCTGGTGTATGATGGAACCTAGGCCTGGAGTATGGCGGAGGCTGGACCTGGTGGCAATAGAGATAGAGGATCCATTACCTGTCATTTTCCAAAATTCCATAGATTCCTGAATGTTTCCTGTAGATTGGAAGGTAGCAATTGTAACCCCACTATTTTAGAAATGAGAGAGAGAGAAAATGGGGAACTACAGACCAGTTAGCCTGACATCAGTAGTAGGGAAAATGCTGGAATCTATTATTAAGGACGTGGTAACAGGGCACTTAGAAAATAATAATAGGATTGGTCAGAGTCAACACGGATTTATGAAAGGGAAATTGTGTTTGACAAATCTGTTAGAATTTTTTGAGCTTGTAACAGCAGAATAGGTAAGGGGGAAGCAGTGGATGTGATGTATTTGGATTTTCAGAAGGCATTCGATAAGGTGCCACACAGGAAGTTATTAAACAAAATTAGGGCTCATGGGATTGGGGGTAATATATTAGCATAGATTGAGGATTGGTTCACGGACAGAAAACAAATATTAGAAATAACCGGGTCAGTTTCAGGTTGGCAGGTTGTAACCAGTGGGGTACCGCAAGGATCAGTGCTGGGGCCTCAGCTATTCTCAATCTACATCAATGATTTGGATGAGGGAACCAAATGTAATATATCCAACTTTGCTGAGGATACAAAGGGGTGGGAATGTAAGTTGTGAGGAGGATACAAGGAGGCTTCAAGGGGATATAGACAGGCTAAGTAAGTGGGCAAGAACATGGCAAATGAAATATAATGTGGAGAAATGTGAAGTAATCCACTTTGATAGGAAAAATAGAGAAGCAGAGTATTTTTTAAATGGTGAGAGATTGGGAAATGTTGGTGTTCAGAGGGACCTGCGTGTCCTCGTACACGAATCACTGAAAGTTAACCTGCAGGTACAGCAAGCAATTAGGAAAGCAAATTTATTACAAGAGGATTTGAGTATAAGAGTAAAGACGTCTTACTGCAATTATATCGGGCCCTGGTGAGACCACACCTGGAGTATTGTGTACAGTTTTGGTCTCCTTACCTAAGGAAGGATATACTTGCCATAGAGGGAGTGCAACGAAGGTTCACCAGACTGGTTCCTGGGATGGGGGGATTGTCCGATGAGGAGAGATTGAGTAGACTAGGCCTACATTCCCTAGAGTTTAGAAGAATGAGAGGTGATCGCATTGAAACATACAAAATTCTTACAGGGCTTGACAGGGTAGATGCAGGGAGGATGTTTCCCCTGGCTGGAGAGTCTTGAACCAGGGGTCATAGTCTCAGAATAAGGGGTCGGCCATTTAGGACTGAGATGAGGAGAAATTTCTTCACTCAGAGGGTGGTGAATCTTTGGAATTCTCTACCCCAGAGGGCTGTGGAGGTTCAGTCGTTCAGTATATTCAAGACAGAGATTGATAGATTTTTGAATATTAAGGGAATCGAGGGATATGGAGATCGGGCGGGAAGGTGCAGTTGAGGTAGAAGATCAGCCATGATCTTATTGAATGGCGGAGCAGGCTCGAAGGGCCAAATGGCCGACTCCTGCTCCTATTTCTTATGTACTTATGTGTATGGTGGAGACTGGGCCTGGTGTTTGATGGAGCCTGGGCCTGGAGTATGTTGGAGCCTGGGAGTACTGTATGATGGCACCTTGGCTTGGTGTATGGTGGATGCTTGGCCTCGAGTATTCTTGAGGCTGGGCCTAGTGTATGGCGGAGCCTGGACATGGAGTATTCTTGAGGCTGGGCCTAGTGAGGCTCAAAGTGAAGCTCACTGCACAGTGAGGCTTGGGGGCTGGAGAAGTAACATTCACATGATCTGGAAAAAAATTTTATATATGAGACTCATCAGCACATCACTGCGTCGAGCAAAGCAATAGAATGTAAACGCCGTTTGAATTTGGGAGGAGATCTATTTTCAACGCCGGCTAACCACACACTCAGGTCTCACCAGAAGGCCCCAGGGGGTTACTCAGCCCAGTGAGACTTGGCAACCTCAAACCAAAATGACCCAACCCCTGATCTTACACGATGTTAATGGTGCGGTTAGAGCTGAAGGGAGCGCGACATCACATACCACACTGAAGGAGGGGAAATGGAGTGTCACAGTTTGTTAGATAAACTGTCCTTTCCCCCTCTGGGACTGGGTGTTACAGTGCATTAGATACACTGTCCTTTCCTCCTCTTGGACCGGGTGTCACAATGCGTTAGATACACTGTCCTTTCCCCCTCTGGGAATGGGTGTCACAGTGCGTTAGATACACTGTCCTTTCCCCCTCTGGGACTGGGTGTCACAGTGTGTTAGATACACTGTCCTTTCCTCCTCTTGGACCGGGTGTCACAATGCGTTAGATACACTGTCCTTTCCTCCTCTGGGACTGGGTGTCACAGTGCGTTAGATACACTGTCCATTCCCCCTCTGGGACCGGGTGTCACAGTGTGTTAGATACACTGTCCTTTCCCCCTCTGGGACCGGGTGTCACAGTGCGTTAGATACACTATCCTTTCCCCCTCTGGGACCGGGTGTCACAGTGTGTTAGATACACTGTCCTTTCCCCGTCTGGGACCGGGTGTCACAGTGCGTTAGATACACTGTTCTTTCCCCCTCTGGGACCGGGTGCCACAGTGCGTTAGATACACTGTCCATTCCCCCTCTGGGACCGGGTGTCACAGTGCGTTAGATACACTGTCCTTTCCCCCTCTGGGACCAGGTGTCACAGTGCGTTAGATACACTGTCCTTTCCCCCTCTGGGACCGGGTGAAACAGTGTGTTAGATACACTGTCCTTTCCCCCTCTGGGACCGGGTGTCACAGTGTGTTAGATACACTGTCCTTTCCCCCTCTGGGACCGGGTGTGACAGTGCGTTAGATACACTGTCCTTTCCCCCTCTGGGACCGGGTGTCACAGTGTGTTAGATACACTGTCCTTTCCCCCTCTGGGACCGGGTGTCACAGTGCGTTAGATACACTGTCCTTTCCCCCTCTGGGACCAGGTGTCACAGTGCGTTAGATACACTGTCCTTTACCCCTCTGGGACCGGGTGTCACAGTGCGTTAGATACTCTGTCCTTTCCCCCTCTGGGACCGGGTGTCACAGTGCATTAGATACACTGTCCTTTCCCCCTCTGGGACCGGGTGTCACAGTGCGTTAGATACACTGTCATTTCCCCCTCTGGGACCGGGTGTCACAGTGCGTTAGATACACTGTCCTTTCCCCCTCTGGGACCGGGTGTCACAGTGCGTTAGATACACTGTCCTTTCCCCCTCTGGGACCAGGTGTCACAGTGCGTTAGATACACTGTCCTTTCCCCCTCTGGGACCGGGTGTCACAGTGCGTTAGATACACTGTCCTTTCCCCCTCTGGGACCGGGTGTCACAGTGCGTTAGATACACTGTCCTTTCCCCCTCTGGGACCGGGTGTCACAGTGTGTTAGATATACTGTCCTTTCCCCCTCTGGGACCGGGTGTCACAGTGCGTTAGATACACTGTCCTTTCCCCCTCTGGGACCGGGTGTCACAGTGCATTAGATACACTGTCCTTTCCCCCTCTGGGACCGGGTGTCACAGTGTGTTACATACACTGTCCTTTCCCCCTCTGGGACCAGGTGTCACAGTGTGTTAGATACGCTGTCCTTTCCCCCTCTGGGACCGGGTGTCACAGTGTGTTAGATACACTGTCCTTTCCCCCTCTGGGACCGGGTGTCACAGTGCGTTAGATACACTGTCCTTTCCACCTCTTGGACCGGGTGTCATAGTGTGTTAGATACACTGTCCTTTCCCCCTCTGGGACCAGGTGCCGCAGTGTGTTAGATACACTGTCCTTTCCCCCTCTGGGACCAGGTGTCACAGTGCATTAGATACACTGTCCTTTCTCCCTTTGGGACTGGGTGTCACAGTGCGTTAGATACACTGTCCTTTCCCCCTCTGGGACCGGGTGTCAGTGTGCGTTAGATACACTGTCCTTTCCCCTCTGGGACCGGGCACTGAAAGTATCTAACAGTCATGCTCTCTGTACGATGTGGGTCTGCTTTGTTCCCTTTCACTTGACGTACCTTGCCACTTTTGTCCTGCAGGCCGAGGGGAATGTTTGGAGCGTTGTGCAGGAGCCATGATTCAAGGTCCCTGAGCTTTTTCTTGAGACGGTCTAGTCCTTTGTTGTTCTTCTGCAGAAAGGAGGAAAAACTGGTGGCCTATTTCAATGATAATTAATTCATTGTCCTCGTCTTCATCACCCAACCCTTTGCTTCCTACGTCTCCATCCCAGCTTCCCACATCTCCTTCCCTGCTCTCTATCCCAGCTTCCCACATCTCCCTCCCTGCTCTCCATCCCAGCTTCCCACATCTCCTTCCCTGCTCTCCATCCCAGCTTTCCACGTCTCCCTCCCTGCTCTCCATCCCTGCTTCCGACATCTCCTTCCCTGCTCTCCATCCCTGCTTCCTACAGCCCATCCCTCATTCCCTCCTCACTCGTCTCCGGCCCTCTCTATCCCTCACTCTCACCTCACTCACTCTTTCCCTCACTCTGTCTCCAACAATCTCACTCCCTCTATCTCCGACCCTCTCCCTCCCTCCCTCCCTCCCTCACTTTCTCCTCACTCTCTCCCTTACTGTCTCTGACCCTCTCCCTCCCTCCACCTCTCCCTCCCTGTTTCCGACCCTCATCCTCCCTCCCTCTGTCTCCAACCCATTCCCTCCCTCCCCCTGTCTCTGACCCTCTCCCTCCCTCACTCTCTCTTCACTCTGTCTCTGACTCTCTCCCTCCCTCACTCTCTTGCTCCCTCCGTCTCTGACCCTCTCCCTCCCTCACTCTCTCGCTCCCTCCGTCTCTGACCCTCTCCCTCCCTCACTCTCTCTTCACTCTGTCTCTGACCCTCTCCCTCCCTCACCCTCTCCCTCCCTCTGTCTCCGACTCTCTCCCTCCCTCACTCCCTCCCTCTGCCTCCAGCCCTCTCCCTGTATCTCCCTCCCTCCTTCTGTCTCCGACTCTCTCCCTCCCTCACTCTGTCTTTGGCCCTCTCCTTCCCTCACTCTCTCCCTTACTCCATCGCACTCTGTCTCTGACCCTCTCCCTCCCTCACTCTCTCCCTCACACTCGGTCTTTGGCCCTCCCCCTCCCTCACTCTCTCCCTCACTCCCTCCCACTCTGTCTCTGACCCTCTCCCTCCCTCACTGCCTCCCTCCCTCTTTCTCCAATCCTCTCCCTCCCTCCCTCTGTCTCCAACCCTTAGCCCTCCCTCTCTCTCTGACCCTCCTTCCCTCTCCCTCCCTCTGTCTCCAGCACTCTCCCTAATTCCCTCTCCCTCCCTGTCTCCGACCTTCTCCTCCCTCACTCACTCTCTCACTCTGTCTCCGGCCCTCTCCCTCTCCCTCCCTCTGTCTCCAACCCTCGGCCTCCCTCCCTCTGTCTCCAACCCTTGGCCTCCCTCCCTCTCCCTCCCTCTGTCTCCGACCCTCGCCCTCCCTCTCTCCCTCTGTCTCCGGCTCCCTCCCTCCCTCAGTCTCTCCCTCCCTCCCCCAGTCTCTTACCTTCTCGATGTAGATCTCAATCTTGGTCTCCATCAGTCTGCCCTTGTTCTTCTCAATTTCCTTCTGGGCCACGGTCTGAAGCCTTCCAGGTGCCATCAGGTTGATCTCACTTTGGCTTTGAAAAGTGAGGTCTTCCAATGGGATGTACCAATCGCACTTGTACTGGGGCTGTCTCCTGCGAAGCACCAGAAAAGAAAATAGACTCCCTTTTCACATGTGATGTACTCCCATTGAGCGCAGCGGGAGCTCCAGAGAGCAGTTCCATGTTCCGACTGGATTGTTCTCGAAATTACTCTCTAACAAGCAAAGCCTGGATGGCAGGACTGTCATACGAGGAGAGATTGGGTCGACTCGGCCTGTATTCACTAGAGTTTAGAAGAATGAGAGGGGATCTCATTGAAACGTATAAAATTCTGACAGGGCTAGACAGACTGGATGCAGGGAGGATGTTTCCCCTGGCTGGTGGGGTCTAGAACGAGGAGTCACAGTCTCAGGATACGGGGTAGGACATTTAGGACTGAAATGAGGGGAAATTTCTTCACTCAGAGGGTGGTGAACCTGTGGAATTCTCTACCACAGAAGGCTGTGGAGGCCAAGTCACTGAATATATTTAAGAAGGAGATAGATAGATTTCTAGACACAAAAGGCATCAATGGGTATGGGGAGAGAGCGGGAATATGGTATTGAGATAGAGGATCAGCCATGATCATATTGAATGGCGGAGCAGGCTCGAAGGGCCAAATGGTCTACTCCTGCTCCTATTTCTCTATGTTTCTCTGAGTGATTAAGGGCACACCATAGCCCAGTGCCCCTTCTGCTCTGCAACAATCTAAACTGATCTCTCGTTCCCTCCCTAAAACGTGACTCCCCATGACAAATTGGTCCAGTTCTCTATCAAAGGCTTCAGCTGAATGTTTGCCGGCCAATTTCCCCCTCCGTAACATCGCCCGTCTCCGCCCTTGCCTCAGCTCATCCGCTGCTGAAACCCTCATCCATGCCTTTGTTACCTCGAGACTTGACTATTCCAACGCACTCCTGGCTGGCCTCCCACACTCCACCCTATGTAAACTTGAGGTCATCCAAAACTCGGCTGCCCGTGTCCTAACTCGCACTAAGTCCCGCTCGCCCATCGCCCCCTGTGCTCGCTGACCTACATTGGCTCCCGGTTAAGCAGCGCCTCGATTTCAGAATTCTCATCCTTGTTTTCAAATCACGCCATGGCCTCGCCCCTCCCTATCTCTGTAATCTCCTTCAGCCCCACAACCTCCCGCCACCCAAGATATCTGCACTCCTCTAATTCTGCCCTCTTGAGCATCCCTGATTATAATGGTTCAACCTTTGGTGGCCGTGCCTTCTGTTGCCTGGACCCTAAGCTCTGGAATTCCCTCCCTAAACCGCTCCCACCTCTCTACCTGTCGCTCCTCCTTGAAGATGCTCCTTAAAACCTAGGTCTTTGACCAAGCTTTTGGTCACCTGCCCTAATTTCTCCGTTTGAGGCTCGGTGTCAAAAAAAATTTCTTATAATATTCCTGTGCAGGGCCTTAGGACATAAAAACATTTGAACATAAGAAATAGGAGCAGGAGTAGGCCACTCGGCCCCTCGAGCCTGCTCCGCCATTCCATGAGATCATGGCTGATCATCGACCTCAACTCCACTGTTCCTGGGACTAGGGACAGGGTCACTGGCAAGGCTTGGAAGCTAAGCAGAGCCAGGCCTGGTTAGTACCTGGAGGGGTGACCCTCAGGGAAGACCAGGTGCAGAAGGTCACGGAAGGAGCCCCGAGGAGGGGCGGTTGGTGAGAAGGTCACGGAAGGAGCCCCGGGAGGGGCGGCTGGTGAGCAGGCCCGGGTGTTGGGCTGAAGATTGTCGGACAGGAGGAATGGTGGAAATGGAATGGCGGCGCGCACAGACGCAGCGGCTTTGCTTCTCCCAGGACGGTGCTATTTACGTTTAATGTTAATGTTATTTGTACTGGACTCATGGGAGCTTGCAAGATCACATTTCGTTGTTCATGTACTTGTGCATTGTACAATGACAATAAAGTTGAACTATTATTATTATTATTACTTTCCTGCTGGCCTCCATATCCCTTGATTCCCCTAGAGTCCAAAAATCTATCGATCTCAGCCTTGAATATACTCAAGAACTCAGCATTCACAGCCCTCTGGGGCAGAGAATTCCAAAGATTCACAACCCTCTGAGTGAAGAAATTCCTCCTCCTCTCAGTTTTAAATGGCCGACCCCTTATCCTAAGACTAAGCCCCCTAGTTCTAGACACTCCAGCCAGGGGGAGACAACCGCTCAGCACCTACCCTCTCAATCCCCCTCAGAATCGTTTTACTATGTTAAAGGTGCTTTGGAGGTGAAATTTGCTCGCGCCCCCTTAGGGGCGATAACTTCGCCGGGCCGCTACCTTTAGAGACCCGGACAAGTTAGCGCTCCCGCACCCGAAATTGAATGGTAGAGGGCCAAGCAGGAGGCGGGGCGTGACTGGAAGCGCTCCCCCTCTGTCTTGGGGCGCTCCCATTGAATATCGTGGTGCTACGTGCAACAGTGCATCAGCATGTAGCGTCGCAGTACTGCAGGACTCCCTCCCCTGATTAAAACGGGGTGCCGGGAAAAGAGCCCGGCACTCAAGAGGAGTGCCGGGCTGACCGATCACGGCCGGCAGCCCAAGGGGAGGAGGTCAGAGGGGGCAGGTGCTGGCAGGCGGCCCCAAAATAAAATGGCCGCCCGACACCTGCCCTTTGAATATCGCCGCCCCGGCCACACGTACGCCCCCCTGACCCTGTCGGACAGAGTTGTTGTGGATTTTGGGGGTCGAGGTCTCATTTTCGCTGCCCCCCCGCCCTCCGATTTTATTTGAAGATTAAAATGTGAAAATGGGGTCCCCGATCCCGCCTGTTTTGCACCCGGCAGAGTTAGGTTAAAATTTCCCCCAATATCTCTCCCACCAGGTTGCAGTCTGGCCCCAAAAGCACCAATGACGTCAAGTTTGAAAAGCTTATCCCTCAAAGGACAAACAGACAAGATCCAATAAACTTCTCGTTGGTTGGATAATTTCTCTCATTTCCAGCCTGTGACAATCTCTCACTCTCTCACTCTCACTCTCTCCGTCTCTCAGTCTCTCTCCGTCTCTCCCACCCCTCTCTCTCGCTCCCTCCCTCTCCCTCCTCTGTCTCTCCACTCGCTGTTTCTCTGTCCCTCTCTCTCTCTCTCTCTCTCTTTCTCTCAGTCCCTCTCTCTCTCTCTCTCTCACTCTGTCTCTCTCTCTCTCTGTCCCTCTCTCTCTCTCTGTCCCTCTCTATCTCTGTCTCTTGCTCTCTCTCTGTCTCTCTCTATTTCCTACATTGCTGAGTGCCCCACTGATCTCTCCTCTCTCATTTCTCTTAAGCCCCAAACTCCTCGTCCTACACACGCTCGCTCCCCCCAGCCCTCCACCCTCACTGCGTGAAGATCAAAACTTTCCCAATCCCTCAATCTAAGACATTAATAAACTTGCAGAATAGGCATATAATTGGCAAATGAAGTTCAACACAGATAAATGTGAGGTACAGTATTATGTTTTGTTAATAAAAATAGGGAGGTCACATATTACTTAGAAAATAAGAATCTAAATGGGGTAGAGGAGCAAAGAGATCATAGAATCATAGAGTGTTTACAGCACGGAAGGAGTCCATTCGGCCCATCGAATCCGTGCCGGCTCTCTGAAGAGCAATCCAGTCAGTCCCATTCCCCCGCTCTATCCCCGTAGCCCTGCAAGTTTATTTCCCTCAAACACCTATCCAGTCTCCCCTTGAAAACATTGAGTGTCTCCGCTTCCACCACTTCCGTCGGCAGCGAGTTCCAGGTCCTCACCACTCGCCGCGTAAAAAAGTTTTTCCTCACATCCCCCCCTGTATCTCTTGCCCAAAACCTTAAATCTGTGTCCCCTAGTCCTTGTACCATCAACTAGTGGGAACAGCATTTCCCCGTCTAGTCTATCCAAACCCGTCATAATCTTGTACACCTCGATCAAATCACCCCGCAACCTCCTTTGCTCTAATGAAAAAAAGTCCAGCTTCTCCAACCTGTCCTTGTAGCTAAGATCCCCCATCCCCGGAACCATTCTGGTAAATCTCCTCTGCACCCTCTCAAGGGCCTTCACATCCTTCCTAAAGTGTGGTGACCAGAACTGGATGCAATACTCCAGATTGAGTCCGCCTCCACCACCCTTTCAGGAAGTGCATTCCAGATCCAATCCACTCGCTGTGTAAAAAAGTTTTTTCTTACGTCGCCTTTGTTTTTTTTGCCAATCACCTTAAATCTGGGAGTACAAATAAACAAATCACTAAAAGTAGTGATGCAGGTTAACAAGGTCATACAAAAGCAAACCAAGCACTAGGGTTTATTTCTAGAGGGATAGAATTGAAAAGTGGAGAGGTTATGCTAAACCTGTATCGAAACTTGGTTAGACCACACTTGGAGTACTGTGTACAGTTCTGGTCGCCATATTATTAAAAAGGATATAGAGGCACTGGAGAGGGTGCAGAGAAGATTGACAAGGATAATTTACAATGATACCAGAAATGTGAGGGTATAAATATCAGGAAAGGATGAACAGGCTGGGTCTCTTTTCTCATGAAAAAAGAAGACTAGGGGGTGACCGAATAGAGGGCTTTAAAATTCTGAAAGGTTTTGAGTGGATAGAGAGAGAGTGTTTCCACTTGTGGGGAAGAGCATAACTAGAGGCCGTCAATATAAGATGGTCACCAAGAAATCCAATAGGGAATTCAGGAGAAACTTCTTTAACATAGAAACATAGAAGATAGGAGCAGGAGGAGGCCATTCGGCCCCTTGAGCCTGCTCCGCCATCCAATTCGATCATGGCTAATCGTCCAAATTCAGTACCCTGTCCCCATAGAAACATAGAAGATAGGAGCAGGCTACCCAGAGAGTGGTGAGAATGTGGAACTTGCTACCACAGGGAGTGGTTGAAGCGAATAGTATAGTCGCATTTAAGGGGAGGCTGGACAAGCATATGAGGGAGAAGGGAAGAGAGGGTTACGCTGATAGAGTTAGATGAGGAAAGACGGGAGGAGGATTGAGTGGAGTATACATGCCGGCATGGACTGGTTGGGCCGAATGGCCTGTTTCGGTGCTGTATATTTTTATATTCGCTTATGTGAAGCAGGCATCGCTGGCAAGGCCGGCATTTATTGCACGTCCCTAATTGCCCTTGAGAAGGTGTTGGCGAGTCGCCTTCTTGAACCGCTGCAGTCCGTGTGGTATATCCTATGAAATCCTCCGATCCCTCAATCTTCCAAACCCTCAATCTTCCAATCCCTCAATCTTCCAATCGCTCAATCTTCCGATCCCTCAATCTTCCAATCCCTCAATCTTCCAATCCCTCAATCTTCCAATCCATCAATCTTTCAATCCCTCAATCTTCCAATCCCTCAATTTTCTGATCCTTCAATCTTCCAATCCCTCAATTTTCCAATCCCTCAATCTTCCAATCCCTCAATCTTCCGATCCCTCAATCTTCCAATCCCTCAATCTTCTGATCCTTCAATCTTCAAATCCATTAATCCTCCAATCCCTCAATCTTCCAATCCCTCAATTTTCTGATCCTTCAATCTTCCAATCCCTCAATCTACCAATTCCTCAATTTTCCAAACCCTCAATATTCCAATCCCTCAATCTTCTGATCCTTCAATCTTCCAATCCCTCATTCCTCCAATCCATCAATTTTCCAATCCCTCAATCTTCTGACCCCTCAATCATCCAATCCCTCAATCTTCCAATCCCTCAAACTTCCAATCCCTCAATCTTCCAATCCCTCAATCTTCCAATCCCTCAGATCTCCAATCCCTCAATCTTCCTATCCCTCTGTCCTGCAATCCCTCAATCCTCCAATCCTTCAATCTTCCGATCCCTCAAACCTCCATCCCGCAATCTTCCGATCCCTCAATCTTCCAATTCCTCAGTCTTCTGATCCTTCAATCTTCCAATCCCTCAATCTTCCAATCCCTCAAACTTCCAATTCTAGAATCCTCCAATCCCTCAATCTTCCAATCCCTCAAACTTCCAATTCTAGAATCCTCCAATCCCTCAATCTTCCAATCCCTCAAACTTCCAATTCTAGAATCCTCCAATCCCTCAATCTTCCAACCCCTCAATCTACAAATCCCTTAATCCTCCAATCCCTCACTCCTCCAGCCCTCAATCGTCCGGTCCCTCAATTTTCCAATCCCTCAATCTTCCAATCCCTCAATCTACCAATCCCTCAATCTTCCAATCCCTCAAAATTCCAATCCCTCAATCTTCCAATCCCTCAATCTTCCGATCCCTCAATCTTCCAATCCCTCAATCTTCCAATCCCTCAATCTTCCAATCCCTCAATCTTCCGATCCCTCAATCTTCCGATCCCTCAATCTTCCAATCTCTCAATCTTCCAATCTCTCAATCTTCCAATCCCTCAATCTTCCGATCCCTCAATCTTCCAATCCCTCAATCTTCCAATCCCTCAATCTTCCAATCCCTCAATCTTCCGATCCCTCAATCTTCCAATTCCTCAATCTTCCAATCCCTCAATCTTCCAATCCCTCAATCTTCCAATCCCTCAATCTTCTGATCACTCAATCTTCCAATCCCTCAATCTTCTGATCCTTCAAACTTCCAATCTCTCAAACTTCCAATCCCTCAATCTTCCGACCCCTCAATCTTCCAATCCCTCAATCTTCTGCTCCTTCAATCTTCCAATCCCTCAATCTTCAAATCCCTCAATCTTCCAATCCCTCAATCTTCCAATCACTCAATCTTCCAATCCCTCAATCATCCAATCCCTCAATCTTCCGAACCCTCAATCTTCCGATCCTTCAATCTTCCAATCCCTCAATCTTCCAATCCCTCAATCTTCCAATCCCTCGATCTTCTAATCCCTCAATCTTCCAAACCCTCAATCTTCCAATCCCTCAATCTTCCGATCCCTCAATCTTCCAATTCCTCAATCTTCCAATCCCTCAATCTTCCAATCCCTCGATCTTCCCATCCCTCAATCTTCCAATCCCTCAATCTTCTGATCCCTCAATCTTCCAATCCCTCAATCTTCTGATCCTTCAATCTTCCAATCCCTCAAACTTCCAATCCCTCAATCTTCCGATCCCTCAATCTTCCAATCCCTCAATCTTCCGATCCCTCAATCTTCCAAACTCTCAATCTTCCGATCCCGCAATCTTCCAATCCCTCAATCTTCCGATCCTTCAATCTTCCAATCACTCAATCTTCCGATCCCTCAATCTTCCGATCCCTAAATCTTCCGATCCCTCAATCTTCCAATCCCTCAATCTTCCAATCCCTCAATCTTCCAATCCCTCAATCTTCCAATCCCTCAATCTTCCAATCTCTCAATCTTCCAATCTCTCCATCTTCCAATCCCTCAATCTTCCGATCCCTCAATCTTCCAATCCCTCAATCTTCCAATCCCTCAATCTTCCAATCCCTCAATCTTCCGATCCCTCAATCTTCCAATTCATCAATCTTCCAATCCCTCAATCTTCCAATCCCTCAATCTTCCAATCCCTCAATCTTCTGATCCCTCAATCTTCCAATCCCTCAATCTTCTGATCCTACAATCTTCCAATCTCTCAAACTTCCAATCCCTCAATCTTCCGATCCCTCAATCTTCCAATCCCTCAATCTTCTGTTCCTTCAATCTTCCAATCCCTCAATCTTCCGATCCCTCACTCTTCCAATCCCTCAATCATCCAATCCCTCAATCGTCCAATCTCTCAATCTTCCGATCCCTCAATCTTCCAATCCCTCAATCTTCCAATCCCTCAATCTTCTGATCCTTCAATCTTCCAATCCCTCAATCTTCCAATTCCTCAATCTTCCGATCCCTCAATCTTCCAATCCCTCAATCTTCCAATCCCTCAATCTTCCAATTCCTCGATCTTCCAATCCCTCAATCTTCCGATCCCTCAATCTTCCAGACCCTCAATCTTCTGATCCTTCAATCATCCAATCCCTCAATCTTCCAATCCCTCAATCTTCCAATCCCTCAATCTTCCGATCCCTCAATCTTCCAATCCCTCAATCTTCCAATCCCTCCATCTTCCAATCCCTCAATCTTCCGATCCCTCAATCTTCCAATCCCTCAATCTTCCAATCCCTCAATCTTCCAATCCCTCAATCTTCCGATCCCTCAATCTTCCAATTCCTCAATCTTCCAATCCCTCAATCTTCCAATCCCTCAATCTTCCAATCCCTCAATCTTCTGATCCCTCAATCTTCCAATCCCTCAATCTTCTGATCCTTCAATCTTCCAATCTCTCAAACTTCCAATCCCTCAATCTTCCGATCCCTCAATCTTCCAATCCCTCAATCTTCTGCTCCTTCAATCTTCCAATCCCTCAATCTTCAAATCCCTCAATCTTCCAATCCCTCAATCTTCCAATCACTCAATCTTCCAATCCCTCAGTCTTCCAATCCCTCAATCTTCCGAACCCTCAATCTTCCGATCCTTCAATCTTCCAATCCCTCAATCTTCCAATCCCTCAATCCTCCAATCCCTCGATCTTCTAATCCCTCAATCTTCCAAACCCTCAATCTTCCAATCCCTCAATCTTCCGATCCCTCAATCTTCCAATTCCTCAATCTTCCAATCCCTCATTCTTCCAATCCCTCGATCTTCCAATCCCTCAATCTTCCAATCCCTCCAACTTCTGATCCCTCAATCTTCCAATCCCTCAATCTTCTGATCCTTCAATCTTCCAATCCCTCAAACTTCCAATCCCTCAATCTTCCGATCCCTCAATCTTCCAATCCCTCAATCTTCCGATCCCTCAATCTTCCAATCTCTCAATCTTCCGATCCCGCAATCTTCCAATCCCTCAATCTTCCGATCCTTCAATCTTCCAATCACTCAATCTTCCGATCCCTCAAACTTCCGATCCCTCAATCTTCCGATCCCTCAATCTTCTGCTCCTTCAATCTTCCAATCCCTCAATTTTCAAATCCCTCAATCTTCCAATCCCTCAATTTTCCAATCCTTCAATCTTCTGATCCTTCAATCTTCCAAGCTCTCAAACTTCCAATCCCTCAATCGTCCGATCCCTCAATCTTTCAATCCCTCAATCTTCTGCTCCTTCAATCTTCCAATCCCTCAATCTTCAAATCCCTCAATCTTCCAATCCCTCAATCTTCAGAACCCTCAATCTTCCGATCCTTCAATCTTCCAATCCCTCAATCTTCCAATCCCTCAATCTTTCAATCCCTCGATCTTCTAATCCCTCAATCCTCCAAACCCTCAATCTTCCAATCCCTCAATCTTCCGATCCCTCAATCTTCCAATTACTCAATCTTCCAATCCCTCAATCTTCCAATCCCTCGATCTTCCAACCCCTCAATCTTCCAATCCCTCAAACTTCTGATCCCTCAAACTTCCAATCCCTCAATCTGCTGATCCTTCAATCTTCCAATCCCTCAAACTTCCAATCCCTCAATCTTCCGATCCCTCAATCTTCCAATCCCTCAATCTTCCGATCCCTCAATCTTCCAATCTCTCAATCTTCCGATCCCGCAATCTTTCAATCCCTCAATCTTCCGATCCTTCAATCTTCCAATCACTCAATCTTCTGATCCCTCAATCTTCCAATCCTTCAATCTTCCGATCCCTCAATCTTCCAATCCCTCAATCTTGCAATCCCTCAATCTTCTGATCCCTCAATCTTCCAATCCCTCAAACTTCTGATCCCTCAATCTTCCAATCCCTCAATCTTCTGCTCCTTCAATCTTCCAATCCCTCAATTTACAAATCCCTCAATCTTCCAATCCCTCAATCTTCCAATCCCTCAATCTTCAAATCCCTCAATCTTCCGAACCCTCAATCTTCCGATCCCTCAATCTTCCAATCCCTTAATTTTCCAATCCTTCAATCTTCCAATCCCTCAATCTTCCAATCCCTCGATCTTCTAACCCCTCATTCTTCAAAACCCTCAATTATCCAATCCCTCAATCTTCCGATCCCGCAATCTTCCAATCCCTCAATCTTCTGATGCTTCAATCTTCCAATCCCTCAACCTTCCGATCCCTCAATCTTCCGATACCTCAATCTTCCAATCCCTCAATCTTCCGATCCCTCAATCTTCCAATCCATCAATCTTCTGATCCTTCAATCTTCCAATCCCTCAATTTTCTAATCCCTCAATCTTCCAATCCCTCAATCTTCCAATCCCTCAATTTTCTAATCCCTCAATCTTCCAATCCCTCAATCTTCCAATCCCTCAATATTCCAATCCCTCAATCTTCGAACCCCTCAATCTTCCGATCCCTCAATCTTCCAATCCCTCAATCTTTCAATTCCTCAAACTTCCATTCCCTCAATCTTCCAATCCCTCAATCATCCAATCCCTCAATCTTCCAATCCCTCAATCTTCCAATCCCTCAATATTCCAATCCCTCAATCTTCGAACCCCTCAATCTTCCGATCCCTCAATCTTCCAATCCCTCAATCTTTCAATTCCTCAAACTTCCATTCCCTCAATCTTCCAATCCCTCAATCTTCCAATCCCTCAATCTTCCAATTCCTCGATCTTCCAATCCCTCAATCTTCCGATCCCTCAATCTTCCAGACCCTCAATCTTCTGATCCTTCAATCATCCAATCCCTCAATCTTCCAATCCCTCAATCTTCCAATCCCTCAATCTTCTGATCCCTCAATCTTCCAATCCCTCAATCTTCCAATCTCTCCATCTTCCAATCCCTCAATCTTCCGATCCCTCAATCTTCCAATCCCTCAATCTTCCAATCCCTCAATCTTCCAATCCCTCAATCTTCCAATCCCTCAATCTTCCGATTCCTCAATCTTCCAATCCCTCAATCTTCCAATCCCTCAATCTTCCAATCCCTCAGTCTTCTGATCCCTCAATCTTCCAATCCCTCAATCTTCTGATCCTTCAATCTTCCAATCTCTCAAACTTCCAATCCCTCAATCTTCCGATCCATCAATCTTCCAATCCCTCAATCTTCTGCTCCTTCAATCTTCCAATCCCTCAATCTTCAAATCCCTCAATCTTCCAATCCCTCAATCTTCCAATCACTCAATCTTGCAATCCCTCAGTCTTCCAATCCCTCAATCTTCCGAACCCTCAATCTTCCGATCCTTCAATCTTCCAATCCCTCAATCTTCCAATCCCTCAATCCTCCAATCCCTCGATCTTCTAATCCCTCAATCTTCCAAACCCTCAATCTTCCAATCCCTCAATCTTCCGATCCCTCAATCTTCCAATTCCTCAATCTTCCAATCCCTCATTCTTCCAATCCCTCGATCTTCCAATCCCTCAATCTTCCAATCCCTCCAACTTCTGATCCCTCAATCTTCCAATCCCTCAATCTTCTGATCCTTCAATCTTCCAATCCCTCAAACTTCCAATCCCTCAATCTTCCGATCCCTCAATCTTCCAATCCCTCAATCTTCCGATCCCTCAATCTTCCAATCTCTCAATCTTCCGATCCCGCAATCTTCCAATCCCTCAATCTTCCGATCCTTCAATCTTCCAATCACTCAATCTTCCGATCCCTCAAACTTCCGATCCCTCAATCTTCCGATCCCTCAATCTTCTGCTCCTTCAATCTTCCAATCCCTCAATTTTCAAATCCCTCAATCTTCCAATCCCTCAATTTTCCAATCCTTCAATCTTCTGATCCTTCAATCTTACAATCTCTCAAACTTCCAATCCCTCAATCGTCCGATCCCTCAATCTTCCAATCCCTCAATCTTCTGCTCCTTCAATCTTCCAATCCCTCAATCTTCAAATCCCTCAATCTTCCAATCCCTCAATCTTCCAATCACTCAATCTTCCAATCCCTCAATCTTCCAATCCCTCAATCTTCAGAACCCTCAATCTTCCGATCCTTCAATCTTCCAATCCCTCAAACTTCCAATCCCTCAATCTTTCAATCCCTCGATCTTCTAATCCCTCAATCCTCCAAACCCTCAATCTTCCAATCCCTCAATCTTCCGATCCCTCAATCTTCCAATTACTCAATCTTCCAATCCCTCAATCTTCCAATCCCTCGATCTTCCAACCCCTCAATCTTCCAATCCCTCAAACTTCTGATCCTTCAATCTTCCAATCATTCAATCTTCTGATCCCTCAATCTTCCAATCCTTCAATCTTCCGATCCCTCAATCTTCCAATCCCTCAATCTTCCAATCCCTCAATCTTCTGATCCCTCAATCTTCCAATCCCTCAAACTTCTGATCCCTCAATCTTCCAATCCCTCAATCTTCTGCTCCTTCAATCTTCCAATCCCTCAATTTTCAAATCCCTCAATCTTCCAATCCCTCAATCTTCCAATCCCTCAATCTTCAAATCCCTCAATCTTCCGAACCCTCAATCTTCCGATCCCTCAATCTTCCAATCCCTTAATTTTCCAATCCTTCAATCTTCCAATCCCTCAATCTTCCAATCCCTCGATCTTCTAATCCCTCATTCTTCGAAACCCTCAATTATCCAATCCCTCAATCTTCCGATCCCGCAATCTTCCAATCCCTCAATCTTCTGATGCTTCAATCTTCCAATCCCTCAATCTTACGATCCCTCAATCTTCCGATACCTCAATCTTCCAATCCCTCAATCTTCCGATCCCTCAATCTTCCAATCCATCAATCTTCTGATCCTTCAATCTTCCAATCCCTCAATTTTCTAATCCCTCAATCTTCCAATCCCTCAATCTTCCAATCCCTCAATTTTCTAATCCCTCAATCTTCCAATCCCTCAATCTTCCAATCCCTCAATATTCCAATCCCTCAATCTTCGAACCCCTCAATCATCCAATCCCTCAATCTTTCAATCCCTCAATCTTCCAATCCCTCAATTTTCAGATCCTTTAATCTTCCGATCCCTCAATCTTCCAATCCCACAATCTTCCAATCCCTCAATCTTCCGATCCCTCAATCTTCCAATTCCTCAATCTTCTGATCCTTCAATCTTCCAATCCCTCAATCTTCCAATCCCTCAATCTTCAAATCCCTTAATCCTCCAATCCCTCAATCTTCCAATCCCTCAATTTTCTGATTCTTCAATCTTCCAATCCCTCAATCTTCCAATCCCTCAATCTTCCAATCCGTCAATCTTTTGATCCTTCAATCTTCCAATCCCTCAATTTTCCAATCCCTCAATCTTCCAAACCTTCAATCTTCCAATCCCTCAATCTTCCGATCCCTCAAACTTCCAATCAATCAATCTTCTGATCCCTCAATCTTCCAATCCCTCAATCTTCCAATCCCTCAATCGTCCGATCCCTCAATCTTCCAATCCCTCAATCTTCCCATCCCTCAATCTTCCAATCCCTCAATCTTCCGATCCCTCAATCTTCCAATCCCTCGATCTTCTGATGCTTCAATTTTCCAATCCCTCAATCTTCCGATCCCTCAATCTTCCGATCCCTCAATCTTCCAATCCATCAATCTTCTGATCCTTCAATCTTCCAATCCCTCAATTTTCTAATCCCTCAATTTTCATTCCCTCAATCTTCCAATCCCTCAATTTTCTAATCCCTCAATCTTTCGATCCCTCAAACTTCCAATCCATCAATCTTCTGATCCCTCAATCTTCCAATCCCTCAATCTTCCAATCTCTCAATCCTCCGATCCTTCAATCTTCCAATCCCTCAATCTTCCAATCCCTCAATGTTCCAATCTCTCAATCTTCCGATCCCTCAATCTTCCAATCCCTCAATCTTCCGATCCCTCAATCTTCTGATCCCTCAATCTTCCGATCCCTCAATCTTCTGATCCTTCAATCTTCCAATCCCTCAATCTTCCAATTCCTCAATCTTCCGATCCCTCAATCTTCCAATCCCTCAACCTTCCAATCCCTCAATCTTCCAATCCCTCGATCTTCCAATCCCTCAATCTTCCGATCCCTCAATCTTCCAGACCCTCAATCTTCTGATCCTTCAATCTTCCAATCCCTCAATCTTCCAATCCCTCAATCTTCCAATCCCTCAATCTTCCGATCCCTCAATCTTCCGATCCCTCAAACTTCCAATCTCTCAATCTTCCAATCTCTCAATCTTCCAATCCCTCAATCTACCTATCCCTCAATCTTCCAATCCCTCAATCTGCCAATCCCTCAATCTTCCAATCCCTCAATCTTCCGATCCCTCAATCTTCCAATTCCTCAATCTTCCAATCCCTCAATCTTCCAATCCCTCAATCTTCCAATCCCTCAATCTTCTGATCACTCAATCTTCCAATCCCTCAATCTTCTGATCCTTCAATCTTCCAATCTCTCAAACTTCCAATCCCTCAATCTTCCGACCCCTCAATCTTCCAATCCCTCAATCTTCTGCTCCTTCAATCTTCCAATCTCTCCATCTTCCAATCCCTCAATCTTCCGATCCCTCAATCTTCCGATACCTCAATCTTCCAATCCCTCAATCTTCCGATCCCTCAATCTTCCAGTCCATCAATCTTCTGATCCTTCAATCTTCCAATCCCTCAATTTTCTAATCCCTCAATCTTCCAATCCCTCAATCTTCCAATCCCTCAATTTTCTAATCCCTCAATCTTCCAATCCCTCAATCTTCCAATCCCTCAATATTCCAATCCCTCAATCTTCCAACCCCTCAATCTTCCGATCCCTCAATCTTCCAATCCCTCAATCTTTCAATTCCTCAAACTTCCATTCCCTCAATCTTCCAATCCCTCAATCATCCAATCCCTCAATCTTTCAATCCCTCAATCTTCCAATCCCTCAATTTTCTGATCCTTTAATCTTCCGATCCCTCAATCTTCCAATCCCACAATCTTCCAATCCCTCAATCTTCCGATCCCTCAATCTTCCAATTCCTCAATCTTCTGATCCTTCAATCTTCCAATCCCTCAATCTTCCAATCCCTCAATGTTCCAATCCCTCAATCTTCAAATCCCTTAATCCTCCAATCCCTCAATCTTCCAATCCCTCAATTTTCTGATTCTTCAATCTTCCAATCCTTCAATCTTCTAATCCCTCAATCTTCCAATCCGTCAATCTTTTGATCCTTCAGTCTTCCAATCCCTCAAACTTCCAATCAATCAATCTTCTGATCCCTCAATCTTCCAATCCCTCAATCTTCCAATCCCTCAATCTTCCGATCCCTCAATCTTCCAATCCCTCAATCTTCCCATCCCTCAATCTTCCAATCCCTCAATCTTCCGATCCCTCAATCTTCCAATCCCTCGATCTTCTGATGCTTCAATTTTCCAATCCCTCAATCTTCCGATCCCTCAATCTTCCGATCCCTCAATCCTCCAATCCATCAATCTTCTGATCCTTCAATCTTCCAATCCCTCAATTTTCTAATCCCTCAATTTTCATTCCCTCAATCTTCCAATCCCTCAATTTTCTAATCCCTCAATCTTTCGATCCCTCAAACTTCCAATCCATCAATCTTCTGATCCCTCAATCTTCCAATCCCTCAATCTTCCAATCTCTCAATCCTCCAATCCTTCAATCTTCCAATCCCTCAATCTTCCAATCCCTCAATCTTCCAATCTCTCAATCTTCCGATCCCTCAATCTTCCAATCCCTCAATCTTCCGATCCCTCAATCTTCTGATCCCTCAATCTTCCAATCCCTCAATCTTCTGATCCTTCAATCTTCCAATCCCTCAATCTTCCAATTCCTCAATCTTCTGATCCCTCAATCTTCCAATCCCTCAACCTTCCAATCCCTCAATCTTCCAATCCCTCGATCTTCCAATCCCTCGATCTTCCAATCCCTCAATCTTCCGATCCCTCAATCTTCCAGACCCTCAATCTTCTGATCCTTCAATCTTCCAATCCCTCAAACTTCCAATCCCTCAATCTTCCAATCTCTCAATCTTCCAATCTCTCAATCTTCCAATGCCTCAATCTTCCAATCTCTCAATCTGCCAATCCCTCAATCTTCCAATCCCTCAATCTTCCAATCCCTCAATCTTCCAATCCCTCAATCTTCCGACCCCTCAATCTTCCAATCCCTCAATCTTCTGCTCCTTCAATCATCCAATCCCTCAATCTTCAAATCCCTCAATCTTCCAATCCCTCAATCATCCAATCCCTCAATCTTCCGAACCCTCAATCTTCCGATCCTTCAATCTTCCAATCCCTCAATTTTCCAATCCCTCAATCTTCCAATCCCTCAATCTTCTGATCCTTCAATCTTCCAATCCCTCAAACTTCCAATCCCTCAATCTTCCGATCCCTCAATATTCCAACCCTTCAATCTTCCGATCCCTCAATCTTCCAATCTCTCAATCTTCCGATCCCGCAATCTTCCAATCCCTCAATCTTCCGATCCTTCAATCTTCCAATCACTCAATCTTCCGATCCCTCAATCTTCCGATCCCTAAATCTTCCGATCCCTCAATCTTCCAATCCCTCAATCTTCCAATCCATCAATCTTCCAATCCCTCAATCTTACAATCCCTCAATCTTCCGATCCCTCAATCTTCCATTCCCTCAATCGTCCAATCACTCAATCTTGCAATCTCTCGATCTTCCAATCCCTCAATCTTCCAAACGCTCAATCTTCTGATCCCTCAATCTTCCAATCCCTCAATCTTCCAATCCCTCAATCTTCCAATCCCTCAATCTTCCAAACCCTCAATCTTCCAATCCCTCAATCTTCCAATCCTTCAATCTTCCAACCCCTCAATCTTCCGATCCCTCAATCTTCCATTCCCTCAATCGTCCAATCACTCAATCTTGCAATCTCTCGATCTGCCAATCCCTCAATCTTCCAGACCCTCAATCTTCTGATCCTTCAATCTGCCAATCCCTCAATCTTCCAATCCCTCAATCTTCCAATCTCTCAATCTTCCAATCTCTCCATCTTCCAATCCCTCAATCTTCTGATCCCTCAATCTTCCAATCCCTCAATCTTCCAATCCCTCAATCTTCCATTCCCTCAATCTTCCGATCCCTCAATCTTCCAATTCCTCAATCTTCCAATCCCTCAATCTTCCAATCCCTCAATCTTCCAATCCCTCAATCTTCTGATCCCTCAATCTTCCAATCCCTCAATCCTCTGATCCTACAATCTTCCAATCTCTCAAACTTCCAATCCCTCAATCTTCCGATCCCTCAATCTTCCAATCCCTCAATCTTCTGTTCCTTCAATCTTCCAATCCCTCAATCTTCCGATCCCTCACTCTTCCAATCCCTCAATCTTCCAATCCCTCAATCTTCCAATCTCTCAGTCTTCCGATCCCTCAATCTTCCAATCCCTCAATCTTCCAATCCCTCAATCTTCTGATCCTTCAATCTTCCAATCCCTCAATCTTCCAATTCCTCAATCTTCCGATCCCTCAATCTTCCAATCCCTCAATCTTCCAATCCCTCAATCTTCCAATTCCTCGATCTTCCAATCCCTCAATCTTCCGATCCCTCAATCTTCCAGACCCTCAATCTTCTGATCCTTCAATCATCCAATCCCTCAATCTTCCAATCCTTCAATCTTCCAATCCCTCAATCTTCTGATCCCTCAATCTTCCAATCCCTCAATCTTCCAATCTCTCCATCTTCCAATCCCTCAATCTTCCGATCCCTCAATCTTCCAATCCCTCAATCTTCCAATCCCTCAATCTTCCAATCCCTCAATCTTCCGATCCCTCAATCTTCCGATCCCTCAATCTTCCAATCACTCAATCTTCCAATCTCTCAATCTTCCAATCCCTCAATCTTCCGATCCCTCAACCTTCCAATCCCTCAATCTGCCAATCCCTCAATCTTCCAATCCCTCAATCTTCCGATCCCTCAATCTTCCAATTCCTCAATCTTCTGATCACTCAATCTTCCAATCCCTCAATCTTCTGATCCTTCAATCTTCCAATCTCTCAAACTTCCAATCCCTCAATCTTCCGACCCCTCAATCTTCCAATCCCTCAATCTTCTGTTCCTTCAATCTTCCAATTCCTCAATCTTCAAATCCCTCAATCTTCCAATCCCTCAATCTTCCAATCACTCAATCTTCCAATCCCTCAATCATCCAATCCCTCAATCTTCTGAACCCTCAATCTTCCGATCCTTCAATCTTCCAATCCCTCAATCTTCCAATCCCTCAATCTTCCAATCCCTCGATCTTCTAATCCCTCAATCTTCCAAACCCTCAATCTTCCAATCCCTCAATCTTCCGATCCCTCAATCTTCCAATTCCTCAATCTTCCAATCCCTCAATCTTCCAATCCCTCGATCTTCCCATCCCTCAAACTTCCAATCCCTCAATCTTCTGATCCCTCAATCTTCCAATCCCTCAATCTTCTGATCCTTCAATCTTCCAATCCCTCAAACTTCCAATCCCTCAATCTTCCGATCCCTCAATCTTCCAACCCTCAATCTTCCGATCCCTCAATCTTCCAATCTCTCAATCTTCCTATCCCGCAATCTTCCAATCCCTCAATCTTCCGATCCTTCAATCTTCCAATCACTCAATCTTCCGATCCCTCAATCTTCCGATCCCTAAATCTTCCGATCCCTCAATCTTCCCTCCCTCAATCTTCCAATCACTCAATCTTCCAATCCCTCAATCTTCCGATCCCTCAATCTTCCATTCCCTCAATCGTCTAATCACTCAATCTTGCAATCTCTCGATCTTCCAATCCCTCAATCTTCCAAACCCTCAATCTTCTGATCCCTCAATCTTCCAATCCCTCAATCTTCCAATCCCTCAATCTTCCAGACCCTCAATCTTCTGATCCTTCAATCTGCCAATCCCTCAATCTTCCAATCCCTCAATCTTCCAATCTCTCAATCTTCCAATCTCTCCATCTTCCAATCCCTCAATCTTCCGATCCCTCAATCTTCCAATCCCTCAATCTTCCAATCCCTCAATCTTCCAATCCCTCAATCTTCCGATCCCTCAATCTTCCAATTCCTCAATCTTCCAATCCCTCAATCTTCCAATCCGTCAATCTTCCAATCCCTCAATCTTCTGATCCCTCAATCTTCCAATCCCTCAATCTTCTGATCCTACAATCTTCCAATCTCTCAAACTTCCAATCCCTCAATCTTCCGATCCCTCAATCTTCCAATCCCTCAATCTTCTGTTCCTTCAATCTTCCAATCCCTCAATCTTCCGATCCCTCACTCTTCCAATCCCTCAATCTTCCAATCCCTCAATCTTCCAATCTCTCAATCTTCCGATCCCTCAATCTTCCAATCCCTCAATCTTCCAATCCCTCAATCTTCTGATCCTTCAATCTTCCAATCCCTCAATCTTCCAATTCCTCAATCTTCCGATCCCTCAATCTTCCAATCCCTCAATCTTCCAATCCCTCAATCTTCCAATTCCTCGATCTTCCAATCCCTCAATCTTCCGATCCCTCAATCTTCCAGACCCTCAATCTTCTGATCCTTCAATCATCCAATCCCTCAATCTTCCAATCCCTCAATCTTCCAATCCCTCAATCTTCTGATCCCTCAATCTTCCAATCCCTCAATCTTCCAATCTCTCCATCTTCCAATCCCTCAATCTTCCAATCCCTCAATCTTCCAATCCCTCAATCTTCCAATCCCTCAATCTTCCGATCCCTTAATCTTCCAATTCCTCAATCTTCCAATCCCTCAATCTTCCAATCCCTCAATCTTCCAATCCCTCAATATTCTGATCCCTCAATCTTCCAAACCCTCAATCTTCTGATCCTTCAATCTTCCAATCTCTCAAACTTCCAATCCCTCAATCTTCCGATCCCTCAATCTTCCAATCCCTCAATCTTCTGCTCCTTCAATCTTCCAATCCCTCAATCTTCAAATCCCTCAATCTTCCAATCCCTCAATCTTCCAATCACTCAATCTTCCAATCCCTCAGTCTTCCAATCCCTCAATCTTCCGAACCCTCAATCTTCCGATCCTTCAATCTTCCAATCCCTCAATCTTCCAATCCCTTAGTCTTCCAATCCCTCGATCTTCTAATCCCTCAATCTTCCAAACCCTCAATCTTCCAATCCCTCAATCTTCTGATCCCTCAATCTTCCAATTCCTCAATCTTCCAATCCCACAATCTTCCAATCCCTCGATCTTCCAATCCCTCAATCTGCCAATCCCTCCAACTTCTGATCCCTCAATCTTCCAATCCCTCAATCTTCTGATCCTTCAATCTTCCAATCCCTCAAACTTCCAATCCCTCAATCTTCCGATCCCTCAATCTTCCAATCCCTCAATCTTCCGATCCCTCAATCTTCCAATCTCTCAATCTTCCGATCCCGCAATCTTCCAATCCCTCAAACTTCCGATCCTTCAATCTTCCAATCACTCAATCTTCCGATCCCTCAAACTTCCGATCCCTCAATCTTCCGATCCCTCAATCTTCCAATCCCTCAATCTTCCAATCCCTCAATCTTCCAATCCCTCAATCTTCCAATCCCTCAATCTTCCGATCCCTCAATCTTCCATTCCCTCAATCGTCCAATCACTCAATCTTGCAATCTCTCGATCTTCCAATCCCTCAATCATCCAAACCCTCAATCTTCCGATCCCTCAACCTTCCAATCCCTCAATCTTCCGATCCCTCAATCTGCCAATCCCTCAATCTTCTGATCATTCAATCTTCCGATCCCTCAATCTTCCAATCCCTCAATCTTCCAATCCCTCAATCTTCCGATCCCTCAATCTTCCAATCCCTCAAACTTCTGATCCCTCAATCTTCCAATCCCTCAATCTTCTGCTCCTTCAATCTTCAAATCCCTCAATTTTCAAATCCCTCAATCTTCCAATCCCTCAATCTTCCAATCCCTCAATCTTCAAATCCCTCAATCTTCCGAACCCTCAATCTTCCGATCCCTCAATCTTCCAATCCCTTAATTTTCCAATCCTTCAATCTTCTGATCCTTCAATCTTCCAATCTCTCAAACTTCCAATCCCTCAATCTTCCGATCCCTCAATCTTCCAATCCCTCAATCTTCTGCTCCTTCAATCTTCCAATCACTCAATCTTCAAATCCCTCAATCTTCCAATCCCTAAATCTTCTAATCACTCAATCTTCCAATCCCTCAATCTTCCAATCCCTCAATCTTCCGAACCCTCAATCTTCCGATCCTTCAATCTTCCAATCCCTCAATCTTCCAATCCCTCAATCTTTCAATCCCTCGATCTTCTAATCCCTCAATCTTCCAAACCCTCAATCTTCCAATCCCTCAATCTTCCGATCCCTCAATCTTCCAATTACTCAATCTTCCAATCCCTCAATCTTCCAATCCCTCGATCTTCCAACCCCTCAATCTTCCAATCCCTCAAACTTCTGATCCCTCAAACTTCCAATCCCTCAATCTGCTGATCCTTCAATCTTCCAATCCCTCAAACTTCCAATCCCTCAATCTTCCGATCCCTCAATCTTCCAATCCCTCAATCTTCCGATCCCTCAATCTTCCAATCTCTCAATCTTCCGATCCCGCAATCTTCCAATCCCTCAATCTTCCGATCCTTCAATCTTCCAATCACTCAATCTTCCGATCCCTCAAACTTCCAATCACTCAATCTTCTGATCCCTCAATCTTCCAATCTCTCAATCTTCCGATCCCGCAATCTTCCAATCCCTCAATCTTCCGATCCCGCAATCTTCCAATCACTCAATCTTCCGATCCTTCAATCTTCCAATCACTCAATCTTCTGATCCCTCAATCTTCCAATCCTTCAATCTTCCGATCGCTCAATCTTCCAATCCCTCAATCTTCCAATCCCTCAATCTTCTGATCCCTCAATCTTCCAATCCCTCAAACTTCTGATCCCTCAATCTTCCAATCCCTCAATCTTCTGCTCCTTCAATCTTCCAATCCCTCAATTTTCAAATCCCTCAATCTTCCAATCCCTCAATCTTCCAATCCCTCAATCTTCAAATCCCTCAATCTTCCGAACCCTCAATCTTCCGATCCCTCAATCTTCCAATCCCTTAATTTTCCAATCCTTCAATCTTCCAATCCCTCAATCTTCCAATCCCTCGATCTTCTAATCCCTCATTCTTCGAAACCCTCAATTTTCCAATCCCTCAATCTTCCGATCCCGCAATCTTCCAATCCCTCAATCTTCTGATGCTTCAATCTTCCAATCCCTCAATCTTCCGATCCCTCAATCTTCCGATACCTCAATGGTCCAATCCCTCAATCTTCCGATCCCTCAATCTTCCAATCCATCAATCTTCTGATCCTTCAATCTTCCAATCCCTCAATTTTCTAATCCCTCAATCTTCCAATCCCTCAATCTTCCAATCCCTCAATTTTCTAATCCCTCAATCTTTCGATCCCTCAAACTTCCAATCCATCAATCTTCTGATCCCTCAATCTTCCAATCCCTCGATCTTCCAATCCCTCAATCTTCCAATCCCTCAATCTTCTGATCCCTCAATCTTCCAATCCCTCAATCTTCTGATCCTTCAATCTTCCAATCTCTCAAACTTCCAATCCCTCAATCTTCCGATCCCTCAATCTTCCAATCCCTCAATCTTCCGATCCCTCAATCTTCCAATCTCTCAATCTTCCGTTCCCGCAATCTTCCGATCCCTCTATGTTCCTATCCCTCACTCATCCGATCCCTCAATCTTCCAATCCCTCAATCTTCCGATCCCTCTATCTTCCGATCCCTCTATCTTCCGATCCCTCAATCTTCCAATCCCTCAATCTTCCAATCCCTCAATCTTCCAATCCCTCAATCTTCCGATCCCTCAAACTTCCATTCCCTCAACCGTCCAATCACTCAATCTTGCAATCTCTCGATCTTCCAATCCCTCAATCTTACAAACCCTCAATCTTCCGATCCCTCAATCTGCCAATCCCTCAATCTTCTGATCCTTCAATCTTCTGATCCCTCAATCTTCCAATCCCTCAATCTTCCAATCCCTCAATGTTCCGATCCCTCAATCTTCCAATCCCTCAATCTTCTGATCCCTCAAACTTCCAATCCCTCAATCTTCAGCTCCTTCAATCTTCCAATCCCTCAATTTTCAAATCCCTCAATCTTCCAATCCCTCAATATTCCAATCCCTCAATTTTCAAATCCCTCAATCTTCCGATCCCTCAATCTCCCAACCCTTAATTTTCCAATCCCTCAATCTTCCAATCCCTCGATATTCTAATGCCTCAATCTTCGAAACCCTCAATCTTCCAATCCCTCAATCTTCCGATCCCTCAATCTTCCAATCCCTCACTCTTCCGAACCCTCGATCTTCAAATCCCTCAATCTTCCAATCCCTCAATACTCCAATCCCTCAATCTTCCAATCCCTCAATCTTCCGAACCCTCAATCATCCAATCCATCAATCTTCCAATCCCCCAATATTCCAATCCCTCATTCTTCCTATCTCTCAATCCTCCAATCCCTCAATCTTCCAATCCCTCAATCCTCCAATCCCTCAATCTTCTAATCCCTCAATCCTCCAATCCCTCAATTTTCCAACCCCTCAATCTTCTGATCCCTCAATCATCCAATCCCTCAATCTTCCAATCCCTCAATCTTCCAATCCCTCAATCTTCTGATCCATCAATCTTCCAAACCCTCAATCCTCCAATCCCTCAGTTCTCCAATCCCTCAATCTTCCAATCCCTCAACCTTCCTATCCCTTTGTCCTGCAATCCCCCAATCCTCCAATCCTTCAATCATCCGATCCCTCAAACCTCCATCCCTCAATCTTCTGATCCCTCAATCATCCACTCCCTCAATCTTATGGTCCCTCAATCTTCCAATCTCTCAATCTTGCAATCCCTCATTCTTCCAATTCCTCAATCCTGCAATCCCTCAATCTAACAATCCCTCGATCTTCCCATCCCTCAATCTTCCAATCCCTCAATCTTCTGATCCCTCAATCTTCCAATCCCTCAATCTTCTGATCCTTCAATCTTCCAATCCCTCAAACTTCCAATCCCTCAATCTTCCGATCCCTCAATCTTCCAATCCCTCAATCTTCCGATCCCTCAATCTTCCAATCTCTCAATCTTCCGATCCCGCAATCTTCCAATCCCTCAATCTTCCGATCCTTCAATCTTCCAATCACTCAATCTTCCGATCCCTCAATCTTCCGATCCCTAAATCTTCCGATCACTCAATCTTCCAATCCCTCAATCTTCCAATCCCTCAATCTTCCAATCCCTCAATCTTCCAATCCCTCAATCTTCCGATCCCTCAATCTTCCATTCCCTCAATCGTCCAATCACTCAATCTTGCAATCTCTCGATCTTCCAATCCCTCAATCTTCCAAACACTCAATCTTCTGATCCCTCAATCTTCCAATCCCTCAATCTTCCAATCCCTCAATCTTCCAGACCCTCAATCTTCTGATCCTTCAATCTGCCAATCCCTCAATCTTCCAATCCCTCAATCTTCCAATCTCTCAATCTTCCAATCTCTCCATCTTCCAATCCCTCAATCTTCCGATCCCTCAATCTTCCAATCCCTCAATCTTCCAATCCCTCAATCTTCCAATCCCTCAATCTTCCGATCCCTCACTCTTCCAATTCCTCAATCTTCCAATCCCTCAATCTTCCAATCCGTCAATCTTCCAATCCCTCAATCTTCTGATCCCTCAATCTTCCAATCCCTCAATCTTCTGATCCTACAATCTTCCAATCTCTCAAACTTCCAATCCCTCAATCTTCCGATCCCTCAATCTTCCAATCCCTCAATCTTCTGTTCCTTCAATCTTCCAATCCCTCAATCTTCCGATCCCTCACTCTTCCAATCCCTCAATCTTCCAATCCCTCAATCTTCCAATCTCTCAATCTTCCGATCCCTCAATCTTCCAATCCCTCAATCTTCCAATCCCTCAATCTTCTGATCCTTCAATCTTCCAATCCCTCAATCTTCCAATTCCTCAATCTTCCGATCCCTCAATCTTCCAATCCCTCAATCTTCCAATCCCTCAATCTTCCAATTCCTCGATCTTCCAATCCCTCAATCTTCCGATCCCTCAATCTTCCAGACCCTCAATCTTCTGATCCTTCAATCATCCAATCCCTCAATCTTCCAATCCCTCAATCTTCCAATCCCTCAATCTTCTGATCCCTCAATCTTCCAATCCCTCAATCTTCCAATCTCTCCATCTTCCAATCCCTCAATCTTCCGATCCCTCAATCTTCCAATCCCTCAATCTTCCAATCCCTCAATCTTCCAATCCCTCAATCTTCCGATCCCTTAATCTTCCAATTCCTCAATCTTCCAATCCCTCAATCTTCCAATCCCTCAATCTTCCAATCCCTCAATATTCTGATCCCTCAATCTTCCAATCCTTCAATCTTCTGATCCTTCAATCTTCCAATCTCTCAAACTTCCAATCCCTCAATCTTCCGATCCCTCAATCTTCCATTCCCTCAATCGTCCAATCACTCAATCTTGCAATCTCTCGATCTTCCAATCACTCAATCTTCCAAACCCTCAATCTTCCGATCCCTCAACCTTCCAATCCCTCAATCTTCCGATCCCTCAATCTGCCAATCCCTCAATCTTCTGATCATTCAATCTTCCGATCCCTCAATCTTCCAATCCCTCAATCTTCCAATTACTCAATCTTCCGATCCCTCAATCTTCCAATCCCTCAAACTTCTGATCCCTCAATCTTCCAATCCCTCAATCTTCTGCTCCTTCAATCTTCCAATCCCTCAATTTTCAAATCCCTCAATCTTCCAATCCCTCAATCTTCAAATCCCTCAATCTTCCGAACCCTCAATCTTCCGATCCCTCAATCTTACAATCCCTTAATTTTCCAATCCTTCAATCTTCCGATCCCTCAATCTTCCAATCCCTCAATCTTCTGCTCCTTCAATCTTCCAATCACTCAATCTTCAAATCCATCAATCTTCCAATCCCTAAATCTTCTAATCACTCAATCTTCCAATCCCTCAATCTTTCAATCCCTCAATCTTCCGAACCCTCAATCTTCCGATCCTTCAATCTTCCAATCCCTCAATCTTCCAATCCCTCAATCTTTCAATCCCTCGATCTTCTAATCCCTCAATCTTCCAAACCCTCAATCTTCCAATCCCTCAATCTTCCGATCCCTCAATCTTCCAATTACTCAATCTTCCAATCCCTCAATCTTCCAATCCCTCGATCTTCCAACCCCTCAATCTTCCAATCCCTCATACTTCTGATCCCTCAAACTTCCAATCCCTCAATCTTCCAATCCCTCGATCTTCCGATCCCTCAATCTTCCAATCCCTCAATCTTCCAATCCCTCAAACTTCCAATCCCTCAATCTGCTGATCCTTCAATCTTCCAATCCCTCAAACTTCCAATCCCTCGATCTTCCAACCCCTCAATCTTCCAATCCCTCATACTTCTGATCCCTCAAACTTCCAATCCCTCAATCTGCTGATCCTTCAATCTTCCAATCCCTCAAACTTCCAATCCCTCAATCTTCCGATCCCTCAATCTTCCAATCCCTCAATCTTCCGATCCCTCAATCTTCCAATCTCTCAATCTTCCGATCCCGCAATCTTCCAATCACTCAATCTTCCGATCCTTCAATCTTCCAATCACTCAATCTTCTGATCCCTCAATCTTCCAATCCTTCAATCTTCCGATCGCTCAATCTTCCAATCCCTCAATCTTCCAATCCCTCAATCTTCTCATCCGTCAATCTTCCAATCCCTCAAACTTCTGATCCCTCAATCTTCCAATCCCTCAATCTTCTGCTCCTTCAATCTTCCAATCCCTCAATTTTCAAATCCCTCAATCTTCCAATCCCTCAATCTTCCAATCCCTCAATCTTCAAATCCCTCAATCTTCCGAACCCTCAATCTTCCGATCCCTCAATCTTCCAATCCCTTAATTTTCCAATCCTTCAATCTTCCAATCCCTCAATCTTCCAATCCCTCGATCTTCTAATCCCTCATTCTTCGAAACCCTCAATTTTCCAATCCCTCAATCTTCCGATCCCGCAATCTTCCAATCCCTCAATCTTCTGATGCTTCAATCTTCCAATCCCTCAATCTTCCGATCCCTCAATCTTCCGATACCTCAATGGTCCAATCCCTCAATCTTCCGATCCCTCAATCTTCCAATCCATCAATCTTCTGATCCCTCAATCTTCCAATCCCTCAATTTTCTAATCCCTCAATCTTTCGATCCCTCAAACTTCCAATCCATCAATCTTCTGATCCCTCAATCTTCCAATCCCTCAATCTTCCAATCTCTCAATCCTCCGATCCTTCAATCTTCCAATCCCTCAATCTTCCAATCTCGCAATCTTCCGATCCCTCAATCTTCCAATCCCTCAATCTTCCGATCCCTCAATCTTCTGATCCCTCAATCTCCCAATCCCTCAATCTTCTGATCCTTCAATCTCCCAATCCCTCAATCTTCCAATTCCTCAATCTTCCGATCCCTCAATCTTCCAATCCCTCAATCTTCCAATCCCTCAATCTTCCAATCCCTCGATCTTCCAATCCCTCAATCTTCCGATCCCTCAATCTTCCAGACCCTCAATCTTCTGATCCTTCAATCTTCCAATCCCTCAATCTTCCAATCCCTCAATCTTCCAATCCCTCAATCTTCCAATCCCTCAATCTTCCAATCTCTCCATCTACCAATCCCTCAATCTTCCGATCCCTCACTCTTCCAATCCCTCAATCTTCCAATCCCTCAATCTTCCAATCCCTCAATCTTCCGATCCCTCAATCTTCCAATTCCTCAATCTTCCAATCCCTCAATCTTCCAATCCCTCAATCTTCTGCTCCTTCAATCTTCCAATCCCTCAATTCTCAAGTCCCTCAATCTTCCAATCCCTCAATCTTCCAATCACTCAATCTTCCAATCCCTCAATCTTCCAATCCCTCAATCTTCCAAACCCTCAATCTTCTGATCCCTCAATCTTCCAATCCCTCAATCTTCCAATCCCTCAATCTTCCAATCCCTCGATCTTCTAATCCCACAATCTTCCAAACGCTCAATCTTCCAATCCCTCAATCTTCTGATCCCTCAATCTCCCAATTGCTCAATCTTCCAATCCCTCAATCTTCCAATCCCTCGATCTTCCAATCCCTCAATCTTCCAATCCCTCAATCTTCTGATCCCTCAATCTTCCAATCCCTCAATCTTCTGATCCTTCAATCTTCCAATCCCTCAAACTTCCAATCCCTCAATCTTCCGATCCCTCAAACTTCCAATCCCTCAATCTTCCGATCCCTCAATCTTCCAATCTCTCAATCTTCCGTTCCCGCAATCTTCCGATCCCTCTATGTTCCTATCCCTCACTCATCCGATCCCTCAATCTTCCAATCCCTCAATCTTCCGATCCCTCTATCTTCCGATCCCTCTATCTTCCGATCCCTCAATCTTCCAATCCCTCAATCTTCCAATCCCTCAATCTTCCAATCCCTCAATCTTCCAATCCCACAATCTTCCGATCCCTCAAACTTCCATTCCCTCAACCGTCCAATCACTCAATCTTGCAATCTCTCGATCTTCCAATCCCTCAATCTTCCAAACCCTCAATCATCCGATCCCTCAATCTGCCAATCCCTCAATCTTCTGATCCTTCAATCTTCTGATCCTTCAATCTTCCAATCCCTCAATCTTCCAATCCCTCAATCTTCCAATCCCTCAATCTTCCAATCCCTCAATCTTCCAATCTCTCCATCTACCAATTCCTCAATCTTCCGATCCCTCACTCTTCCAATCCCTCAATCTTCCAATCCCTCAATCTTCCAATCCCTCAACCTTCCGATCCCTCAATCTTCCAATTCCTCAATCTTCCAATCCCTCAATCTTCCAATCCCTCAATCTTCTGCTCCTTCAATCTTCCAATCCCTCAATCCTCAAGTCCCTCAATCTTCCAATCCCTCAATCTTCCAATCACTCAATCTTCCAATCCCTCAATCTTCCAATCCCTCATTCTTCCAAACCCTCAATCTTCTGATCCCTCAATCTTCCAATCCCTCAATCTTCCAATCCCTCAATCTTCCAATCCCTCGATCTTCTAATCCCACAATCTTCCAAACGCTCAATCTTCCAATCCCTCAATCTTCTGATCCCTCAATCTCCCAATTGCTCAATCTTCCAATCCCTCAATCTTCCAATCCCTCGATCTTCCAATCCCTCAATCTTCCAATCCCTCAATCTTCTGATCCCTCAATCTTCCAATCCCTCAATCTTCTGATCCTTCAATCTTCCAATCCCTCAAACTTCCAATCCCTCAAACTTCCGATCCCTCAATCTTCCAATCCCTCAATCTTCCGATCCCTCAATCTTCCAATCTCTCAATCTTCCGTTCCCGCAATCTTCCGATCCCTCTATGTTCCTATCCCTCACTCATCCGATCCCTCAATCTTCCAATCCCTCAATCTTCCGATCCCTCTATCTTCCGATCCCTCTATCTTCCGATCCCTCAATCTTCCAATCCCTCAATCTCCCAATCCCTCAATCTTCCAATCCCTCAATCTTCCGATCCCTCAAACTTCCATTCCCTCAACCGTCCAATCACTCAATCTTGCAATCTCTCGATCTTCCAATCCCTCAATCTTCCAAACCCTCAATCTTCCGATCCCTCAATCTGCCAATCCCTCAATCTTCTGATCCTTCAATCTTCTGATCCCTCAATCTTCCAATCGCTCAATCTTCCAATCCCTCAATCTTCCGATCCCTCAATCTTCCAATCCCTCAATCTTCTGATCCCTCAAACTTCCAATCCCTCAATCTTCAGCTCCTTCAATCTTCCAATCCCTCAATTTTCAAATCCCTCAATCTTCCAATCCCTCAATATTCCAATCCCTCAATTTTCAAATCCCTCAATCTTCCGATCCCTCAATCTCCCAACCCTTAATTTTCCAATCCCTCAATCTTCCAATCCCTCAATCTTCCAATCCCTCGATATTCTAATGCCTCAATCTTCGAAACCCTCAATCTTCCAATCCCTCAATCTTCCGATCCCTCAATCTTCCAATCCCTCACTCTTCCGAACCCTCGATCTTCAAATCCCTCAATCTTCCAATCCCTCAATACTCCAATCCCTCAATCTTCCAATCCCTCAATCTTCCGAACCCTCAATCTTCCAATCCCTCAATCTTCCAATCCCCAATATTCCAATCCCTCATTCTTCCTATCTCTCAATCCTCCAATCCCTCAATCTTCCAATCCCTCAATCCTCCAATCCCTCAATCTTCTAATCCCTCAATCCTCCAATCCCTCAATTTTCCAACCCATCAATCTTCTGATCCCTCAATCATCCAATCCCTCAATCTTCCAATCCCTCAATCTTCCAATCCCTCAATCTTCTGATCCATCAATCTTCCAAACCCTCAATCCTCCAATCCCTCAGTTCTCCAATCCCTCAATCTTCCAATCCCTCAACCTTCCTATCCCTTTGTCCTGCAATCCCCCAATCCTCCAATCCTTCAATCATCCGATCCCTCAAACCTCCATCCCTCAATCTTCTGATCCCTCAATCATCCACTCCCTCAATCTTATGGTCCCTCAATCTTCCAATCTCTCAATCTTGCAATCCCTCATTCTTCCAATTCCTCAATCCTGCAATCCCTCAATTTTCCAATCCCTCAAACTTCCGATCCCTCATTCATCCAGTCCCTCAATCTTCTGGTCCCTCAATCTTCCAATCCCTCAATCTTCCAATCCCTCAATCTTCGAAACCCTCAATCTTCCAATCCCTCAATCTTCCAATCCCTCAATCTTCCAATCCCTCACTCTTCCGAACCCTTGATCTTCAAATCCCTCAATCTTCCAATCCCTCAATCTTCCAATCCCTCAATCTTCCAATCCCTCAATCTTCCAATCCTAGAATCCTCCAATCCCTCAATCTTCCAACCCCTCAATCTTCCAATCCCTCAATCTTCCAATCCTAGAATCCTCCAATCCCTCAATCTTCCAACCCCTCAATCTTCAAATCCCTTAATCCTCCAATCCCTCAGTCCTCCATCCCTCAATCGTCCGGTCCCTCAATTTTCCAATCCCTCAATCTTCCAATCCCTCAATCTTCCAATCCCTCAATCTTCCAATCCCTCAATCTTCAAGTCCCTCCATCCTCCAATCCCTCAATCTTCCAACCCCTCAATCTTCCAATCCCTCAATCTTCCAATCCTAGAATCTTCCAATCCCTCAATCTTCCGATTCCTCAATCTTCCAATCCCTCAATCTTCCGATCCCTCAATCTTCCAATCCCTCAATCTTCCAATTCCTCAAACTTCCATTCCCTCAGTCTTCCAATCCCTCAATCTTCCGATCCCTCAATCTTCCAATCACTCAATCTTCCAATCCCACAATCTTACAATCCCTCAATCTTCCGATCCCTCAATCTTCCAATCCCTCAATCTTATGATCCTTCAATCTTCCAATCCCTCAATCTTCTGATCCTTCAATCTTCCAATCCCTTAATCTTCCAATCCCTCAATCTTCCAATCCCTCAATCCCTCAACCTTCCAATCCCTCCATGTTCCAATCCCTCAATCTTCAAATCCCTTAATCCTCCAATCCCTCAATCATCCAATTCCTCAATCTTCCGATCCCTCAATCTTCCAATCCCTCAATCTTCTGATCCTTCAATCTTCCAATCCCTCAATTTTCCAATCCCTCAATCTTCCAAACCTTCAATCTTCCAATCCCTCAATCTTCCGATCCCTCAACCTTCCAATCCATCAATCTTCCGATCCCTCAATCTTCCAATCCCTCAATCTTTCGATCCCTCAATCTTCCAATCCCTCAATCTTCTGATGCTTCAATCTTCCAATCCCTCAATCTTCCCATCCCTCAATCTTCCAATCCCTCAATCTTCCGATGCCTCAATCTTCCAATCCCTCAATCTTCTGATGCTTCAATCTTCCAATCCCTCAATCTTCCAATCCCTCAATCTTCCGATCCCTCAATCTCCCAATCCCTCAATCTTCCGATCCCTCAATCTTCCGATCCCTCTATCTTCCGATCCCTCAATCTTCCGATCCCTCAATCTTCCAATCCCTCAATCTTCCAATCCCTCAATCTTCCAATCCCTCAATCTTCCGATCCCTCAATCTTCCATTCCCTCAATCATTCAATCACTCAATCTTGCAATCTCTCGATCTTCCAATCCCTCAATCTTCCAAACCCTCAATCTTCCGATCCCTCAATCTTCCACTCCCTCAATCTTCCGATTCCTCAATCTGCCAATCTCTCAATCTTCTGATACTTCAATCTTCTGATCCCTCAATCTTCCAATCCCTAAATCTTCCAATCCCTCAATCTTCCGATCCCTCAATCTTCCAATCCCTCAATCTTCCGATCCCTCAATCTTCCATTCCCTCAATCATTCAATCACTCAATCTTGCAATCTCTCGATCTTCCAATCCCTCAATCTTCCAAACCCTCAATCTTCCGATCCCTCAATCTTCCACTCCCTCAATCTTCCGATTCCTCAATCTGCCAATCTCTCAATCTTCTGATACTTCAATCTTCTGATCCCTCAATCTTCCAATCCCTCAATCTTCCAATCCCTCACTCTTCCGATCCCTCAATCTTCCAATCCCTCAATCTTCTGATCCCTCAATCTTCCAATCCCTCAATCTTCTGCTCCTTCAATCTTCCAATCCCTCAATTTTCAAATCCCTCAATCTTCCAATCCCTCAATATTCCAATCCCTCAATCTTCAAATCCCTCAATCTTCTGCTCCTTCAATCTTCCAATCCCTCAATTTCCAAATCCCTCAATCTTCCGATCCCTCAATCTTCCAGTCCCTTAATTTTCCAATCCCTCAATCTTCCAATCCCTCAATCTTCCAATCCCTCGATATTCTAATGCCTCAATCTTCGAAACCCTCAATCTTCCAATCCCTCAATCTTCCGATCCCTCAATCTTCCAATCCCTCAATCTTCCGAACCCTCGATCTTCAAATCGCTCAATCTTCCAATCCCTCAATATTCCAATCCCTCAATCTTCCAATCCCTCAATCTTCTGAACCCTCAATCTTCCAATCCCTCAATCTTCCAATCCCCCAATATTCCAATCCCTCAATCTTCCTATCCCTCAATCCTCCAATCCCTCAATCTTCCAATCCCTCAATCCTCAAATCCCTCAATCTTCTAATCCCTCAATCCTCCAATCCCTCAATTTTCCAATCCCTCAATCTTCTGCTCCCTCAATCATCCAATCCCTCAATCTTCCGATTCCTCAATCTGCCAATCTCTCAATCTTCTGATACTTCAATCTTCTGATCCCTCAATCTTCCAATCCCTCAATCTTCCAATCCTTCAATCTTCCGATCCCTCAATCCTCCAATCCCTCAATTTTCCAATCCCTCAATCTTCTGCTCCCTCAATCTTCCACTCCCTCAATCTTCCGATTCCTCAATCTGCCAATCTCTCAATCTTCTGATACTTCAATCTTCTGATCCCTCAATCTTCCAATCCCTCAATCTTCCAATCCCTCAATCTTCCGATCCCTCAATCTTCCAATCGCTCAATCTTCTGATCCCTCAATCTTCCAATCCCTCAATCTTCTGCTCCTTCAATCTTCCAATCCCTCAATTTTCAAATCCCTCAATCTTCCAATCCCTCAATATTCCAATCCCTCAATCTTCATATCCCTCAATCTTCTGCTCCTTCAATCTTCCAATCCCTCAATTTCCAAATCCCTCAATCTTCCGATCCCTCAATCTTCCAGTCCCTTAATTTTCCAATCCCTCAATCTTCCAATCCCTCAATCTTCCAATCCCTCGATATTCTAATGCCTCAATCTTCGAAACCCTCAATCTTCCAATCCCTCAATCTTCCGATCCCTCAATCTTCCAATCCCTCAATCTTCCGAACCCTCGCTCTTCAAATCGCTCAATCTTCCAATCCCTCAATATTCCAATCCCTCAATCTTCCAATCCCTCAATCTTCTGAACCCTCAATCTTCCAATCCCTCAATCTTCCAATCCCCCAATATTCCAATCCCTCAATCTTCCTATCCCTCAATCCTCCAATCCCTCAATCTTCCAATCCCTCAATCCTCAAATCCCTCAATCTTCTAATCCCTCAATCCTCCAATCCCTCAATTTTCCAATCCCTCAATCTTCTGCTCCCTCAATCATCCAATCCCTCAATCTTCCAATCCCTCAATCTTCCAATCCCTCAATCTTCTGATCCATCAATCTTCCAATCCCTCAATCCTCCAATCCCTCAGTTCTCCAATCCCTCAATCTTCCAATCCCTCAACCATCCTATCCCTCTGTCCTGCAATCCCCCAATCCTCCAATCCTTCAATCATCCGATCCCTCAAACCTCCATCCCTCAATTTTCCGATCCCTCAATCTTCCAATTCCTCAATCTTCTGATCCCTCAATCATCCAGTCCCTCAATCTTCTGGTCCCTCAATCTTCCAATCTCTCAATCTTGCAATCCCTTAATCTTCCAATCCCTCCATCCTACAATCCCTCAATCTTCCAATCCCGCAAACTTCCGATCCCTCAATCATTCAGTCCCTCAATCTTCTGGTCCCTCAACCTGCCAATCCCTCAATCTTCCAATCCCTCAATCTTCAAACCCCGTAATCCTCCAATCCCTCAGTCCTCCATCCCTCAATCGTCCATTTCCTCAATTTTCCAATCCCTCAATCTTACAATCCCTCAATCTTCCAATCCCTCAATCTTCCAATCCCTCAATCTTCCAATCCCGCAATCTTCCAATCCTAGAATCCTCCAATCCCTCAATCTTCCAACCCCTCAATCTTCCAATCCCTCAATCTTCCAATCCTAGAATCCTCCAATCCCTCAATCTTCCAACCCCTCAATCTTCAAATCCCTTAATCCTCCAATCCCTCAGTCCTCCATCCCTCAATCGTCCAGTCCCACAATTTTCCAATCCCTCAATCTTCCAATCCCTCAATCTTCCAGTCCCACAATTTTCCAATCCCTCAATCTTCCAATCCCTCAATCTTCCAACCCCTCAATCTTCCAATCCCTAAATCTTCCAATCCTAGAATACTCCAATCCCTCAGTCCTCCATCCCTCAATCGTCCGGTCCCTCAATTTTCCAATCCCTCAATCTTCCAATCCCTCAATCTTCCAATCCCTCAATATTCCAATCCCTCAATCTTCCAATCCCTCAATTTTCCGATCCCTCAATCTTCCAATCCCTCAATCTTCCGATCCCTCAATCTTCCAATCCCTCAATCTTCCAATTCCTCAAACTTCCATTCCCTCAATCTTCCAATCCCTCAATCTTCCGATCCCTCAATCTTCCAATCTCTCAATCTTCCAATCACACAATCTTCCAATCCCTCAATCTTCCAATCCCTCAATCTTCCAATCCCTCAATCTTATGATCCTTCAATCTTCCAATCCCTCAATCTTCTGATCCTTCAATCTTCCAATCCCTTAATCTTCCAATCCCTCAATCTTCCAATCCCTCAATCCCTCAACCTTCCAATCCCTCAATGTTCCAATCCCTCAATCTTCAAATCCCTTAATCCTCCAATCCCTCAATCATCCAATTCCTCAATCTTCCGATCCCTCAATCTTCCAATCCCTCAATCTTCTGATCCTTCAATCTTCCAATCGCTCAATTTTCCAATCCCTCAATCTTCCAAACCTTCAATCTTCCAATCCCTCAATCTTCCGATCCCTCAACCTTCCAATCCATCAATCTTCCGATCCCTCAATCTTCCAATCCCTCAATCTTCCGATCCCTCAATCTTCCAATCCCTCAATCTTCTGATGCTTCAATCTTCCAATCCCTCAATCTTCCCATCCCTCAATGTTCCAATCCCTCAATCTTCCGATCCCTCAACCTTCCAATCCCTCAATCTTCTGATGCTTCAATCTTCCAATCCCTCAATCTTCCAATCCCTCAATCTTCTGATCCCTCAATCTTCCAATCCCTCAATCTTCCGGTCCCTCAATCTTCCAATCCATCAATCTTCTGATCCTTCAATCTTCCAATCCCTCAATTTTCAAATCCCTCAATCTTACAATCCCTCAATCTTCCAATCCCTCAAAATTTCGATCCCGCAAACTTCCAATCCATCAATCTTCTGATCCCTCAATCGTCCAATCCCTCAATCTTCCGATCCCTCAATCTTCCAATCCCTCAATCTTCCAATCTCTCAATCCTCCAATCCCTCAATCTTCCGATCCCTCAATCTTCCAATCCCTAAAACTTCCGATCCTTCAATCTTCCAATCCCTCAATCTTCCAATCCCTCAATCTTCCAATCCCTCAATCTTCTGATCCCTCAATCTTCCAATCCGTCAATCTTCCAATCCCTCAATCTTCCAATCCCTCAATCTTCCAATCCCTCAATCTTCCGATCCCTCACTCTTCCGATCCCTCAATCTTCCAATCCCTCAATCTTCTGATTCTTCAATCTTCCAATCCCTCAATCTTCCCATCCCTCAATCTTCCGATCCCTCAAACTTCCGATCCCTCAATCTTCCAATCCCGCAATCTTCCAACCCATCACTCTTCCAATTCCTCAGTCTTCCGATCCCTCAATCTTCCAATCCCTCAATCTTCCAATCCCTCAATCTTCCAATCCCTCAATCTTCCAATCCCTCAATCTTCCAATCCCTCAATCTTCCAATCACTCAATCTTCCAATCCCTCAATCTTCTAATCCCTCAATCTTCCGAGCCCTCAATCTTTCAATCCCTCAATCTTCCGATCCCTCAATCTTCCAATCTCTCCATCTTCCGATCCCTCAATCTTCCAATCCCTCAATCTTCTGATCCTTCAAACATCCATTCCCTCAATCTTCCAATCCCTCAATCTTCCAATCCCTTAATCTTCCGATCCCTCAATCTTCCAATTCCTCAATCTTCCAACCCCTCAATCTTCCAGTCCCTCAATCTTCCAATCCCTCAATCTTCCAATCCCTCAACCTTCTGATCCCTCAATCTTCCAATCCCTCAATCTTCTGATCCTTCAATCTTCCAATCCTTCAATCTTCCAATCCCTCAAACTTCCAAACCCTCAATCTTCCGATCCCTCAATCTTCCAATCCCTCAATCTTCCAATCCCTCAATCTTCCGATCCCTCAATCTTCCAATCCCTCAAAATTCCAATCCCTCAATCTTCCGATCCTTCAATCTTCCAATCCCTCAAACTTCCCATCCCTCAATCTGCCAATCACTCAATCTTCTGATCCTTCAATCTTCTGATCCCTCAATCTTCCAATCCCTCAATTTTCCAATCCCTCAATCTTCCGATCCCTCAATCTTCCAATCCCGCAATCTTCTGATCCCTCAATCTTCCAATCCCTCAATAATCTGCTCCTTCAATCTTCCGATCCCTCAATCTTCCAATCCCTCAATCTTCCAATCCCTCGATCTTCTAATCCCTCAATCTTCCAAACCCTCAATCTTCCAATCCCTCAATCTTCCGATCCCTCAATCTTCCAATTCCTCAATCCTCCAATCCCTCAATCTTCCAATCCCTCAATCTTCCAATCCATTGATCTTCCAATTCCGCAATCTTCTGATCCTACAATCTTCCAATCCCTCAATCTTCCAATCTCTCAATCTTCCAATCCCTCAATCTTCCAATCCCTCAATCCTCCAATCCCTCAATTTTCCAATCACTCAATCTTCCAAACCTTCAATCTTCCAATCCCTTTATCTTCCGATCCCTCAAACTTTCAATCCATCAATCTTCCGACCCCTCAATCTTCCAATCCCTCAATCTTCCGATCCCTCAATCTTCCAATCCCTCAATCTTCTGATGCTTCAATCTTCCAATCCCTCAATCTTCCCATCCCTCAATCTTCCAATCACTCAATCTTCCGATCCCTCAATCTTCCAATCCCTCAATCTTCTGATGCTTCAATCTTTCAATCCCTCAATCTTCCAATCCCTCAATCTTCCGATCCCTCAATCTTCCAATCCATCAAACTTCTGATCCTTCAATCTTCCAATCCCTCAATTTTCAAATCCCTCAATCTTCCAATCCCTCAATCTTCCAATCCCTCAAAATTTCGATCCCTCAAACTTCCAATCCATCAATCTTCTGATCCCTCAATCGTCCAATCCCTCAATCTTCCGATCCCCCAATCTTCCAATTCCTCAATCTTCCAATCTCTCAATCCTCCAATCCCTCAATCGTCCGATCCCTCAATCTTCCAATCCCTCAATCTTCTGATCCCTCAATCGTCCAATCCCTCAATCTTCCGATCCCCCAATCTTCCAATTCCTCAATCTTCCAATCTCTCAATCTTCCAATCCCTCAATCTTCTGATCCTTCAAACTTCCATTCCCTCAATCTTCCAATCCCTAAAACTTCCGATCCTTCAATCTTCCAATCCCTCAATCTTCCAATCCCTCAATCTTCCAGTCCCTCAATATTCCGATCCCTCAATCTTCCAATCCCTCAATCTTCCAATCCCTCAATCTTCCGATCCCTCAATCTTCCAATCCCTCAATCTTCCGATCCCTCAATCTTCCAATCCCTCAATCTTCTGATCCCTCAATCTTCCAATCCCTCAATCTTCTGATCCTTCAATCTTCCAATCCCTCAATCTTCCCATCCCTCATTCTTCCGATCCCTCAATCTTCCGATCCCTCAATCTTCCAATCCCGCAATCTTCCAATCCATCACTCTTCCAATTCCTCAGTCTTCCGATCGCTCAATCTTCCAATCCCTCAATCTTCCAATCCCTCAATCTTCCAATCCCTCTATCTTCCAATCCCTCAATCTTCCAATCCCTCATTCTTACAATCCCTCAATCTTCCGATCCCTCAATCTTCCAATCCCTCAATCTTCCGATCCCTCAATCTTCCAATCTCTCCATCTTCCGATCCCTCAATCTTCCAATCCCTCAATCTTCTGATCCTTCAAACTTCCATTCCCTCAATCTTCCAATCCCTCAATCTTCCAATCCCTCAATCTTCCAATCCCTCAATCTTCCAATTCCTCAATCTTCCAACCCCTCAATCTTCCAATCCCTCAATCTTCCAATCCCTCAATCTTCCAATCCCTCAATCTTCTGATCCTTCAATCTTCCAATCCCTCAAACTTCCAATCCCTCAATCTTCCGATCCCTCAATCTTCCAATCCCTCAACCTTCCAATCCCTCAATCTTCCGATCCCTCAATCTTCCAATCCCTCAAAATTCCAATCCCTCAATCTTCCGATCCTTCAATCTTCCAATCCCTCAATCTTCTGATCCTTCAATCTTCCGATCCCTCAATCTTCCAATCCCTCAATTTTCCAATCCCTCAATCTTCCGATCCCTCAATCTTCCAATCCCGCAATCTTCCGATCCCTCAATCTTCCAATCCCTCAATCTTCTGATGCTTCAATCTTCCAATCCCTCAATCTTCCGATCCCTCAATCTTCCAATCCCTCAATCTTCCGATCCCTCAATCTTCCAATCCCTCAATCTTCTGATGCTTCAATCTTCCAATCCCTCAATGTTCCAATCCCTCAATCTTCCAATCCCTTAATCTTCCGATCCCTCAATCTTCCAATCCCTCAATCTTCCGATCCCTCAATCTTCCAATCCATCAATCTTCTGATCCTTCAATCTTCCAATCCCTCAATTTTCAAATCCCTCAATCTTCCAATCCCTCAATCTTCCAATCCCTCAAAATTTCGATCCCTCAAACTTCCAATCCATCAATCTTCTGATCCCTCAATCGTCCAATCCCTCAATCTTCCGATCCCTCAATCTTCCAATCCCTCAATCTTCCAATCTCTCAAACCTCCAATCCCTCAATCTTCCAATCCCTAAAACTTCCGATCCTTCAATCTTCCAATCCCTCAATCTTCCAATCCCTCAATCTTCCAATCCCTCAATCTTCTGATCCCTCAATCTTACAATCCCTCAATCTTCCAATCCCTCAATCTTCCGATCCCTCAATCTTCCAATCCCTCAATCTTCCGATCCCTCAATCTTCCAATCCGTCAATCTTCTGATCCCTCAATCTTCCAATCCCTCAATCTTCTGATCCCTCAATCTTCCAATCCCTCAATCTTCCCATCCCTTAATCTTCCGATCCCTCAATCTTCCGATCCCTCAATCTTCCAATCCCGCAATCTTCCAATACATCACTCTTCCAATTCCTCAGTCTTCCGATCCCTCAATCTTCCAATCCCTCAATCTTCCAATCCCTCAATCTTCCAATCCCTCGATCTTCCAATCCTCAATCTTCCAATCCCTCATTCTTCCAATCCCTCAATCTTCCAATCCCTCAATCTTCTAATCCCTCAATCTTCCGATCCCACAATCTTCCAATCCCTCAATCTTCCAATCTCTCCATCTTCCGATCCCTCAATCTTCCAATCCCTCAATCTTCTGACCCTTCAAACTTCCATTCCCTCAATCTTCCAATCCCTCAATCTTCCAATCCCTCAATCTTCCGATCCCTCAATCTTCCAATTCCTCAATCTTCCAACCCCTCAATCTTCCAATCCCTCAATCTTCCAATCCCTCAATCTTCCAATCCCTCAATCTTCTGATCCCTTAATCTTCCAATCCCTCAATCTTCTGATCCTTCAATCTTCCAATCCCTCAAACTTCCAATTCCTCAATCTTCCAATCCCTCAATCTTCCAATCCCTCAATCTTCCAATCCCTCAATCTTCTGATCTCTCAATCATCCAATCCCTCAAAATTCCAATCCCTCAATCTTCCTATCCTTCAATCTTCCAATCCCTCAAACTTCTGATCCCTCAATCTGCCAATCCCTCAATCTTCTGATCCTTCAATCTTCCGATCCCTCAATCTTCCAATCCCTCAATTTTCCAATCCCTCAATCTTCCGATCCCTCAATCTTCCAATCCCGCAATCTTCTGTTCCCTCAATCTTCCCATCCCTCAATAATCTGCTCCTTCAATCTTCCGATCCCTCAATCTTCCAATCCCTCAATCTTCCAATCCCTCGATCTTCTAATCCCTCATTCTTCCAAACCCTCAATCTTCCAATCCCTCAATCTTCCGATCCCTCAATCTTCCAATTCCTCAATCCTCCAATCCCTCAATCTTCCAATCCCTCAATCTTCCAATCCCTTGATCTTCCAATTCCGCAATCTTCTGATCCTACAATCTTCCAATCCCTCAATCTTCCAATCCCTCAATCTTCCAATCCCTCAATCTTCCAATCCCTCAATCCTCCAATCCCTCAATCCTCAAATCCCTCAATCTTCCAATCCCTCAATCTTCCAATCCCTCAATCCTCCAATCCCTCAGTCTTCCAATCCCTCAATCCTCCAATCCCTCAAACTTCCAATCACTCAATTCTCCAATCCCTCAATCTTCCAATCCCTCAGTTCTCCAATCCCTCAATGTTCCAATCCCTCAACGTTCCTATTCCTCTGTCCTCCAATCCCTCAATCCTCCAATCATTCAATCTTCCGATCCCTCAATCCTCCTTCCCTCAATATTCCGATCCCTCAATCTTCCAATTCCTCAATCTTCTGATCCTTCAATCTTCCAATCCCTCAATCTTCCATTCCCTCAATCTTCCAATCCCTCAATCTTCCAATTCCTCAATCTTCCATTCCCTCAATCTTCCAATCCCTCAATCTTCCAATCCCTGAATCCTCCAATCCCTCAATCTTCCAACCCCTCAACTTTTCTATCCCTCAATCCTCCAATCTCTCAATCTTCCAATCCCTCAATCTTCCAATCCCTCAATCTTCTGATCCTTCAAACTTCCATTCCCTCAATCTTCCAATCCCTCAATCTTCCAATCCCTCAATCTTCCGATCCCTCAATCTTCCAATTCCTCAATCTTCCAACCCCTCAATCTTCCAATCCCTCAATCTTCCAATCCCTCAATCTTCCAATCCCTCAATCATCTGATCCCTCAATCTTCCAATCCCTCAATCTTCTGATCCTTCAATCTTCCAATCCCTCAAACTTCCAATCCCTCAATCTTCCGATCCCTCAATCTTACAATCCCTCAATCTTCCAATCCCTCAATCTTCCGATCCCTCAATCATCCAATCCCTCAAAATTCCAATCCCTCAATCTTCCGATCATTCAATCTTCCAATCCCTCAAACTTCCGATCCCTCAATCTGCCAATCCCTCAATCTTCTGATCCTTCAATCTTCCGATCCCTCAATCTTCCAATCCCTCAATTTTCCAATCCCTCAATCTTCCGATCCCTCAATCATCCAATCCCGCAATCTTCTGATCCCTCAATCTTCCTATCCCTCAATAATCTGCTCCTTCAATCTTCCGATCCCTCAATCTTCCAATCCCTCAATCTTCCAATCCCTCGATCTTCTAATCCCTCATTCTTCCAAACCCTCAATCTTCCAATCCCTCAATCTTCCGATCCCTCAATCTTCCAATTCCTCAATCCTCCAATCCCTCAATCTTCCAATCCCTCAATCTTCCAATCCCTTGATCTTCCAATTCCGCAATCTTCTGATCCTACAATCTTCCAATCCCTCAATCTTCCAATCCCTCAATCTTCCAATCCCTCAATCTTCCAATCCCTCAATCCTCCAATCCCTCAATCCTCCAATCACTCAATCTTCCAATCCCTCAATCTTCCAATCCCTCAATCCTCCAATCCCTCAGTCTTCCAATCCCTCAATCCTCCAATCCCTCAAACTTCCAATCACTCAATTCTCCAATCCCTCAATCTTCCAATCCCTCAGTTCTCCAATCCCTCAATCTTCCAATCCCTCAACGTTCCTATTCCTCTGTCCTCCAATTCCTCAGTCCTCCAATCATTCAATCTTCCGATCCCTCAATCCTCCTTCCCTGAATATTCCGATCCCTCAATCTTCCAATTCCTCAATCTTCTGATCCTTCAATCTTCCAATCCCTCAATCTTCCATTCCCTCAATCTTCCAATCCCTCAATCTTCCAATTCCTCAATCTTCCATTCCCTCAATCTACCAATCCCTCAATCTTCCAATCCCTGAGTCCTCCAATCCCTCAATCTTCCAACCCCTCAACATTTCTATCCCTCAATCCTCCAATCTCTCAATCTTCCAATCCCTCAATCTTCCAATCCCTCAATCATCCAATCCCTCAGTCCAACATCCCTCAATCTTCCGGTCCCTCAATTTACCAATCCCTCAATCTTCCAATCCCTCAATCTTCCAATCCCTCAATCTTCAAGTCCCTTAATCCACCAATCCCTCAATCTTCCAAACCCTCAATCTTCCAATCCCTCAATCTTCACATCCCTTAATCCTCTAATCCCTCAATCTTCCAATGCCTCAATATTCGAATCCCTCAATCCTCTGATCCCGCAATCTTCCGATCCCTCAATCTTCCGTTCCCTCAATTATCCAATCCCTCAGTCCTCCAAACCCTCAATCCTCCATCCCTCAATCTTCCAGTCCCTGAATCTTCCGTTCCCTCAATCTTCCGATCGCTCAATCTTCCAATCCCTCAATCTTCCGATCCCTCAATCTTCCAGTCCCTCAATCTTTCAATCCCTCAATCTTCCGATCCCTCAATCTTCCAGTCCCTCAATCTTTCAATCCCTCAATCTTCCTGTCCCTCAATCTTCCAATCCCTCAATCCTCCATCACTCAGTCCTCCATCATCAATCTTCCAATCCCTCAATCTTCCAATCCCTCAATCAGCCAATCGCTCAATCTTCCAATCCCTCAATCATCCAGTCCCTCAATCTTCAGGTCCCTCAAACTTCCGTTCCCTCAATCTTCCAATCCCTCAATCTTCCAATCCCTCAATCTTCCAATGGCTCAATCTTCCAATCCCTCAATCTTCCAATCCCTCAACCCTCCAATCCCTCAATCTTCCAATCCCTCAATCTTCCAGTCCCTCAATCCTCCATCCCTCAATCTTCCGATCCCTCAGTCTTTTGATCCATCAATCTTCCAATCACTCAATCTTCCAATCCCTCAATCTTCCAATCCCTCAATCTTCTGATCCCTCAATCTTCCGATCCCTCAGTCCTCCAATCCCTCAATCTTCCGATCCCTCAATTCTCCAATCCCTCATTTCACCAATCCCTCAATCCTCCAATCCTTCAATCTTCTGATCCCTCAATCCTCCATCCCTCAATCTTCCGCTTCCTCAATCTTCCAATCCCTCAATCTTCTGAACCTTCAATCTTCCAATCCCTCAATCTTCCAATCCCTATATCTTCCAATCCCTCAATCTTCCAATCCCTCAATCTTCCAATCCCTCAATCTTCCAATCCCTCAATCCTCCAATCCTTCAATCTTCCAACCCCTCAATCTTCCGATCCCTCAATCCTCCATCCCTCAATCTTCTGATCCCTCAATCTTCCAATCCCTCAATCTTCTGATCCTTCAATCTTCCAATCCCTCAATCTTCCAAACCCTCAATCTTCCAATCCCTCAATCTTCCAATCCCTCAATCTTCCAATCCCTCAATCTTCCAAACCCTCAATCCTCCAATCACTCAATCTTCCAAATCCTCAATCTTCCAATGCCTCAATATTCCAATCCCTCAATCTTCTGATCCCGCAATCTTCCGATCCCTCAATCTTCCAGTCCCTCAATTTTCCAATCCCTCAATCCTCCAAACCCTCAATCCTCCATCCCTCAATCATCCAGTCCCTCAATCTTCCGTTCCCTCAATCTTCCGATCTCTCAATCTTCCGATTCCTGAATCTTCCGAGCCCTCACTCTTCCAATCCCTCATTCTTCTGAGCCCTCAATCTTCCGATCCCTCAATCTTCCAATTACCCAATCTTCCGATCCCTCAATCTTCCAGTCCCTCAATCCCTCAATCTTCCGATCCCTCAATCTTCCAGTCCCTCAATCTTTCAATCCCTCAATCTTCCTGTCCCTCTATCTTCCAATCCCTCAATCCTCCATCCCTCAGTCCTCCATCCCTCAATCTTCCAATCCCTCAATCTTCCAATCGCTCAATCTTCCAATCCCTCAATCATCCAGTCCCTCAATCTTCAGGTCCCTCAAACTTCCGGTCCCTCAATCTTCTGATCCCTCAATCCTCCATCCCTCAATCTTCTGATCCCTCAATCTTTCAATCCATCAATCTTCCAATCCCTCAATCTTCCAATCCTTCAATCTTCCGATCCCTCAATCCTCCATCCCTCAATCTTCCGATCCCTCAATCTTCTGATCCTTTAATCTTTCGATCCATCAATCTTACAATCCCTCAATCTTCCAATCCCTCAATCTTCCAATCTTTCAACCCTCCAATCCCTCAATCTTCCAATCCTTCAATCTTCCAGTCCCTCAATCCTCCATCCCTCAATCTTCCGATTACCCAATCTTCCGATCCCTCAATCTTCCAGTCCCTCAATCCCTCAATCTTCCGATCCCTCAATCTTCCAGTCCCTCAATCTTTCAATCCCTCAATCTTCCTGTCCCTCTATCTTCCAATCCCTCAATCCTCCATCCCTCAGTCCTCCATCCCTCAATCTTCCAATCCCTCAATCTTCCAATCGCTCAATCTTCCAATCCCTCAATCATCCAGTCCCTCAATCTTCAGGTCCCTCAAACTTCCGGTCCCTCAATCTTCTGATCCCTCAATCCTCCATCCCTCAATCTTTCGATCCAGCAATATTCCAATCCCTCAATCTTCCAATCCCTCAGTCCTCCAATCCCTCAATCTTCCAATCCCTCAATCTTCCAATCCCTCAGTCCTCCAATCCCTCAATCTTCCAATCCCTCAATCTTCCAATCCCTCAACCTTCCTATCCCTCAATCTTCCAATCCCCCAATCCTCCAATCCCTCAATCCTCCAATCCCTCAATCCTCCAATCCCTCAATCTTCCAATAACTCAGTCTTGTGGGAGGGTCAGTAACCAGAGGACACAGATTTAAAGTAATTGGCAAAAGAACCAGAGAAGGAGATGAGGAAATACTTTTTACGCAGCGAGTTGTTGTGATCTGGAATGCGCTGCCTAAAAGGGCGGTGGAAGCAGATTTAGTAGTGACTATCAAAATGGAATTGGATAAATATTTCAAATGAAAAAATTTGCAGGGCTATGGGGAAAGAGCAGGGTGGGAGTGGGAGCAATTGGATGGCTATGTCAAAAAGCCGGCACAGGCACGATGGGATGAATGGCCTCCTCCTGTGCTGTATCATTCTATGACTATCCTGCCCTGCAACAAATTCATCATCGTAATTAGCTGTAGTTATTTCAAGACATGGGGCATGTCACCACCTAGTCATCTTGTGAGACATCACACTGTCAAACACATTCGAGGTTTGTTACCCATAATACTCAAAAGACAAACTCTCCCAATATGGGAACAAGTCAGGAGCGTGCTGGAATACTCTTTACTTGCCTGGGTGAGTGCAGCTCCAAAGACACCCAAGAAGCTTGACATCATCCAGAACAAAGCAGCCCACTTGATGGGCACCCCATCCACCACCTTAAACATTCATTCCCTCCACCACTGGCTGCAGCGAGTTTCTCCTTATTTACTCTATCTAAATCCTTTGTGATTTTGAATACCTCTATCAAATCTCCTCTTAGTCTTTTCTGCTCCAAGGAGAACAACCCCAGCTTCTCCAGTCGACAAGATGCACTGCAGCAACTTGCCAAAACTTCTCCACCAGCACCTCCCAAACCCGTGACATCCACCACCTAGAAGGACAAGGGCAGTGGGCGCGTGGCAACACCACCGCCTCCAAGTCACACACAAACCATCCCAACTTGGATTGATATCGGCCGTTCCTTCATCGTCGCTGGGTAAAAATCCAGGACCTTCTCCCCGTGTTTGCGTGGGTTTCCTCCGGGTGCTCCGGTTTCCTCCCATAGTCCAAAGATGTGCGGGTTAGGTTGATTGGCTATGATAAATTGACCCTTAGTGTTAGGGGGATTAAATACGTGGGGTTACGGGGATAGGGTGGGATATGTGTTGGTGTAGGGGTTACGGGGATCGGGTGGGATATGTGTCGGTGCAGGCTCGATGGGCCGAAATGGCCTCTATCTGCACTGTGGGGTTTCTGTGATTCTGTGATTCTGTGACCTCCCGCCCTAGCAGCACAGTGGGAGCACCTTCCCCACATGGACTGCAGCAGTTCAACATAGAAACATAGAAGATAGGAGCAGGAGTAGGCCATTCGGCCCTTCGAGCCTGCTCCGCCATTCAATGATGTGGTGTATGTGCCTTTAAGAGCAATTATGGTGTATGTGCCTTTAAGAGCCCCAGGTGTGCGTAATGCCGGTAATTGCCACTTGGGCTATATAAGCCTGTGTATTGTGTATATCCTTTAGAAACCCCCCCCCAAGACTTGCTTAGTAAATACCTATGAACCAACTCCTGTCTTCAGTGTCTTTATCTACACACGGACATTACAGTGGCGACGAAGTGGAAACGGACTTACCTGCAATTCGGCAGCACCTCAAGGACATCGATTCCTCCAGCGTCCAGAAGACTCAAGGAAGTAAGAGAAACTGTGGTTTCACCAGCTGGCCAAGCTGGTGACAGGTACTGCGCTAATCCTTCCTGGGCGTCAGGCTGGAGCTCCAGCGGTGGGCTCTACAGCTGAGACAGGCAGCGAAATCGGAGGCAAGCAATAACGGACTGGGAAGGTGCTCTCAAGAGACGGCCGGCGCGGCAAGCAGGTCAGCGTTTAGACCTCTGTCGGGAACGAGTCTCCAACAGTGAATAAACGGAAACCACAGTAAAACAGCGTTGTTATCGGTAGCAGCGGCGGGAAAGCGCGGGAAGCGCCATATCGTTGCTACAGAGAGAAAAAAAAAAAGCGCGGTAAGCGCCATATCTTTTCTGAAATGCCTAAATCTGGTAATATTGAGGCTTTTGGTGGCGAAATAGAAGATTGGACCACATACGTGGAAAGAGTAGAGGTTTATTGCACTGCAAATGGAATAACAGATGAAAAAAAAGCTTCAGTACTTCTGAACTTAATGGGCGCGAAGACATACGGGCTGTTACGAAATTTAATCACTCCAGCCAAACCAAAGGACAAGACTTTTAAAGAAATTGTTGATACCCTGGAGGAGCATTTAAACCCAACACCGCTGCTGATCGTGGAACGATTCAAGTTCTTCAAGAGAAATCAACACAACAATGAAAGTAACGCTGATTACCTAACCGAATTAAGAAAGCTATCAAAGTACTGCCAATTCGGAGCAGGACTATCGGATTATCTTCGAGACAAATTTGTTTGCGGTCTCTTAAGTGAAGGAACACAAAAAAAACTGCTTTCTGAAAAAGATTTAACATTGGACAAAGCTTTCAGTATGGCTGTATCATACGAAGCAGCAGCAAAAGGAGCTGCAGAGATACAACAAGAGACACAGGACTTCGGCACCCATAAAATGACACAGGTGGTCGGAAGATGTTATCGCTGCGGCAGATCCACCCATAACCAGAGGGACTGCTGGTTCAAGGGCAAAGCATGCAGGCAATGTGGTAAGATTGGACACATTGCACGGGTATGCCAATCTGGACAAAATAAATCCACTGACAGAAAACAAAAAATCAATAAAGAAAAGTACAGGAAGGTACAAATGATGACGGACAATAGCTCCGAAGACCAGAATAGCGATAGCGACTCTGGAAACAAGAGACTAAGCTGTCTCAAATTACATAATGTACTTGCCAAAGAGGATTACCAAACCATTTGGGTTACCCTCACAATAGCAGGGTCCCCAGTTAAAATGGAGCTAGATACAGGATCAGCTCTAACCATAATAAATCGACGAGATTACGAGAGGCTATTTTCGCATATACCTCTAAAAGACACATCCATTATCTTAAAAACATATACGGGGCAGAAAGTCTACCCCAAAGGAAAAATAAGGGTGCCTGTGGTATACAACGGCAAAGAAATACAAAAGTTGTATTTATACATTCTACAAGATGGTGGTCCACCGTTGTTGGGACGTGAATGGATAAGGAAGATACGTTTAGACTGGCACTCCATTCAGGCACTGACGGTGACCAGTAAGGAAAAAAACAATGATGACATCATACCTGAACGATTAAAAGACATCTTGGCCAACGCCAAAGAAGTATTTCAAGAGAAACTAGGAACCTTGAAAGGCATCACCGCCTCAATAAAAGTGGAAGATACAGCAATTCGAAAAATTTTTAAGGCAAGACCGGTGCCATACGCAATACGTCCGGCAGTCGAGGCAGAGCTGAAGAATTTGGAAAAGGCAGGCGTATTATCCAAAATAGATAGGAGCGAATGGGCAACACCCATCGTTCCAGTCGTGAAAAAAACATTGAAAAATAACTCTGAGGAACAGAAAAAATTTCGCATCTGTGGGGACTTTAAGGTGACTGTAAACCCGATCCTTCACATGGTACAGTATCCTCTTCCGAGGATAGAAGATATTTTCGCCTCACTATCCGGAGGGAAACGTTTCACAAAAATTGACTTGGCACAGGCATATCTACAGATGGAGGTTGAGGAGACCTCTAAAAGGTATCTCACAATAAACACACACAAAGGCCTGTACCAGTACAATCGACTGGTTTTTGGAATAGCATCAGCTCCAGCTATCTGGCAAAGAGCTATGGAGCAAGTCCTGCAAGGGATTCCGGGGACTCAATGCTACCTAGACGACATCCTTATAACAGGAGAAAACGACAACGAGCACCTTGCCAATTTGGAGCAGGTGCTCACTAAGCTGAAAGAACGGGGCCTACGAGCAAATCGCCCCAAGTGCGAATTTTTCCAAAATCAGATATCATATTGTGGCCACATAATTAATAAGGAAGGGTTGCATAAGTCACCTGAAAAAATTGAAGCAGTTATAAAAGCCCCAGCACCTGAAAATGTTTCACAATTAAGGTCATTCCTGGGATTAATAAATTACTATCATAAATTTTTACCGAACTTATCAACTATTCTACACCCTCTTAATGATCTTCTACAGACAGGAGTGATTTGGAAATGGAACGAAGACTGTAAACGTGCCTTCCATAAATGTAAAGACTTAATCACATCCGAGAAAATTTTGGCTCATTACAACCCATCACTACCAATCAGACTGGCGTGCGATGCATCCCCTTACGGCATAGGAGCGGTATTGTCCCATAGATTCCCTGATGGCTCGGAACGGCCGATAGCTTTTGCGTCACGCTCATTGAACTCAGCTGAGCATAACTATGCCCAGATAGACAGGGAAGCACTCAGCCTGGTATGGGGAGTGAAGAAATTCAACCATTACCTACACGGACAAAAATTTACCTTGCTGACTGACCATCAACCCCTCATCTCCATATTCAACCCTAAAAAAGGTGTCCCCATTATGACGGCACAAAGACTACAGAGGTGGTCCCTTTTTCTAGGGGCACACCAATACAACATTGAATACAAAAGGTCAAAACAGCATGGGAATGCTGACAGTTTATCACGCCTACCATTGCCAACGATAGAAGAGGCACCTACAGTAGACCCAGTAGAGATATTCCACTCTACCATAGTGGAATGTCTACCGGTGACAAATTCTGCCATTGAAAGGGAGACATTCTCGCAAAGAAGAGAACAGCTGTCAGTGTGCCGAGGAACCTTGATGTGTGGATCCAGAGTGGTGATTCCACCCAAACTCCAGGATAAAGTGCTAAAGGAGCTTCACGAGGGGCATCTGGGTGGAGTGAAAATGAAGAACCTAGCTAGGGCATTTGTATGGTGGCCAGGTATCGATGGAGACATCGAAGACATGACAAAGAGCTGCCGAGGATGCCAGAAGGTCCAAAATGCTCCGCCACAGGCCCCTCTACATCCATGGGAGTGGCCCTCATCTCCCTGGCAAAGGGTGCACATCGACTTTGCTGGTCCATTTATGGACTCAATGTTCTTAATCGCAGTTGATGCACACTCCAAGTGGCCGGAGGTAATAAAGATGTCCTCCACCACCACGGAAAAAACCATCACAGTATTAAGGACCATATTTGCCAGGAATGGGCTGCCGGAGCAGATATGTTCTGATAATGGACCGCAATTTGTGTCCGAAGAATTCAGAAAGTTCTTAAAGAACAATGGGGTAAAGCACTACACGTCCGCCCCATACCATCCCGCCACCAATGGATTGGCTGAAAGGTTTGTCCAGACCTTCAAGAAGGCCATCAAGGCCATGGGTAATGAAGACATAAAACTTCAGCACAAGGTGGATAACTTCTTATTTGCATATAGGAATGCAACGCATATGGTTACTAACCAAACTCCCGCCATGATGTTCTACAATAGAAACCTAAGATGCCGGCTGGATTTGGTCAAGCCCAACATCCGAAGGGACGTGGAGAACCGGCAGTTTCAGGGCATGAATGAAAGGCCAACTAGGGCCTTCCAGATAGGCCAACCGGTTTTGGCCCGGGACTACCGTACCGAGAAATGGCAGCCTGGAACTATCTGCACACGATTAGGACCACTGATGTATACCGTGGACATCGGAGACAGCATAATAAGGCGCCATGCTGACCAAATCATCAAGTCATCCGAAAAGGGACAACCTACACCACCACTCTATACATCTAACGATGAAGTAGAGATACCCAGATCTACCTCCGATCTGGTGATACTGGAGCCCGATGAACCCGACACTGGCCTTCAAGCCGAATCAGCCTTGCCAGAAGAACCTACTACACCACCAGAAACTACGACACCCCCGAGGCGTTATCCGGACCGAGTCAGGAAGCCTCCTGAGAGACTAACTTATAATTAATTAATACAGCAATGTATATTATTTTGCATATAACATGTAATTAATAATTACTTAAAATATGATGTACTAGTTAGCTAGAAGGGGAGGAATTGTGGTGTATGTGCCTTTAAGAGCAATTATGGTGTATGTGCCTTTAAGAGCCCCAGGTGTGCATAATGCCGGTAATTGCCACTTGGGCTATATAAGCCTGTGTATTGTGTATATCCTTTAGAAACCCCCCCCAGACTTGCTTAGTAAATACCTATGAACCAACTCCTGTCTTCAGTGTCTTTATCTACACACGGACACTACAAATGAGATCATGGCTGATCATTCAAATGCAGTACCCTGTCCCTGCCTTCTCCCCATATCCCTTGATCCCTTTAGCCTCAAGAAATATATCCAACTCTTTCTTGAATATATTTAATGAACTGGCCTCCACCGCCCTCTGTGGCAGAGAATTTCACAGGTTCACCACTCTCTGGGTGAAGAAATTCCTCCTCATTTCAGTCCTAAATGGCTTACCCCTTATCCTTAGACTATGACCCCTGGTTCTGGACACCCCGGCCATCAGAAACATCCTTTCTGCATCTAGTCTGTCCAGACCTGACAGGATTTTATAGGTTTCGATGAGATCCCCTCTCAATCTTCTAAACTCCAGTGAGTATAAGCCCAATTGACAAAATCTCTCCTCGTACGTCATTCCTGCCATCCCAGGTATCAGCCTGGTGAATCTTCGCTGCACTCCCTCCATGGCAAGAACGTCCTTCCTCAGGTAAGGTGACCAAAACTGCACACAATACTCAAGGTGCGGTCTCACCAAGGCCCTGTACAACTGCAGCAAGACATCCTTGTTCTTGTACTCAAACCCTCTTGCTACGAAGGCCAACATACCATTTGCCTTCTTAACCGCCTGCTGCACCTGCATGCTTACCTTCAGCGACTGGTGCACAAGAACACCCAGGTCTCTTTGCACTTCCCCTTCTCCCAATCTATTGCCATTCAAATAATAATCTGCCTTCCTGTTTTTGCCACCAAAGTGGATAATCTCACATTTATCCACATTATAGTGCATTTGCCATGTTTCTGCCCAATCACCCAACCTGTCCAAATCGTACTGGAGTTTCATGATATCCTCCTCACAGCATACCCTCCCACCCAGCTTTGTGTCGTCTGCAAATTTGGAGATATTACATCCAATTCCCTCGTCCAGATCATTAATATATATTGTGAACAGCTGGGGTCCTAGGACCGATCCTTGTGGTACCCCACTAGTCACTGCCTGCCACTCGGAAAACGACCCGTTTATTCCAACTCTTTGCTTTCTGTCTGCCAACCAGTTCTCTATCCAAGTCAATACCTTGCCCCCAATCCCATGTGCCTTAATTTTGCACGCTAACCTCTTATGCGGGACCTTATCGAAAGCCTTCTGAAAGTCCAAATACACCACATCCACTGGTTCTCCCTTATCTATTTTACCAGTTACATCCTCAAAACATTCCAGTAGATTAGTCAAGCATGATTTACCTTTTGTAAATCCATGTTGACTTTGTCCGATCCTGTCACTGCTTTCCAAGTGCTCTGCTATTACATCTTTTATAATGGACTCTCGCATTTTCCCCACTACCGATGTCAGGCTTAGCAGTCTATAATTCCCCGCTTTTTCTCTGCCACCTTTTTTGAATAGTGGGGTAACATTAGCTACCCTCCAATCCATGGGTACCGTTCCAGAGTCTATTGAGTTCTGGAAGATGACCAGCAATGAATCTACTATTTCCAGAGCCACTTCCTTAAGTACCCTCGGATGTAGATTATCAGGCCCTGGGGATTTATCGGCCTTCAGTCCCATCAATTTTCCTAACACCATTTCCCTACAAATACTGATATCTTTCAGTTCCACCCTTTCATCAGACCCTATGTTCCGCGGTATTTCTGGGAGGTTATTTATGTCCTCCTTTGTGAAGACAGAACCAAAATATGTATTTAGTTGGTCAGCCATTTCTTTGCTCCCCATTATAAATTCCCCCGATTCTGACTGCAAGGGACCTACGCTTGACTTCACCAATCTTTTTCTCTTCACATATCTATAAAAGCTTTTACAGTCAGTTTTTATGTTCTCCGCAAGCTTACTCTCATAATCTATTTTCCCTTTCTTAATTAATCCCTTTGTCCTCCTTTGTTGAATCCTAAACTGCTCCCAATCCTCAGGATTATTGCTTTTTCTGGCCAATTTGTATGTCCTCTCCTTGGATCTTATGCTATCCCTAATTTCCCTTGTTAGCCACGGTTGAGTCACCTTTTTTGTTTTATTTTTATGCCAAACTGGGATGAACAACCTCAGACCATCGTAGTTTCCTTTATTTAAATTGAGGACCCTAGTTTCTGAGTCAACTACTTCATTCTCCATCTTAATGAAGAATTCGATCATATTATGATCGCTCCAACCCAAGGGGCCTCGTACAACAAGATTGCTAATTAATCCTTTCTCGTTACATAATACCCAGTCTAAGATGGCCTGATCTCTGGTTGGCTCCTCGACATATTGGTCCAGGAAACCATCCCGTAAACACTCCAGGAATTCCTCCTCCACAGTATTGTTACTAATTTGGTTAGCCCAATCTATAGGTAGATTAAAGTCACCCATGATGACTGCTGTGCCCTTATTGCACGCTTCTTTAATTTCCCTTTTAATGCCATCCCCAACCTCTGCCTTACTGTTTGGAGGTCTATATACCACTCCCACTAATGTTTTTTTCCCCTTAATATTTCTCAATTCTACCCATACAGATTCCACCTCATCCTTCATTACAATTGTGTTAATCCCTTCTTTAACCAGTAATGCTACCCCTCCTCCCTTTCCTTTTTGCCTATCTTTCCTGAATATCGAATACCCCTGGATGTTGAGTTCCCAGTCTTGGCCATCCTTGAGCCACGTTTCCGTAATCCCAACCAAATCATATTCGTTTACCTCTATTTGCGTAGCCAATTCATCCACCTTATTACAAATGCTCCTCGCATTAAGACACAAAGCCTTCAGGCTTGTTTTTTTAACACTCTTAGAGAAGAAGGCAGCTCATCACCACCTTCATAGAATCATAGTATCATAGAATAGTACAATACAGAAGGAGGCTGTTCGGCCCATTGAGTTTGTGCCAGCTCTTTCAAAGAGCAATCCTGTTAGTCCCACTCCCCCGCTCCTTCCCAATATCCCTGCAATTTTTTCTCCTTCAAGTATTTATCCAATTCTCTTTCGAAAACCATGGTTGAGTCTGCCTCCACCAACCTATCAGGCAGTGCATTCCAAATCCTAACCACTCGTTGCATAACAAAGTTGCTCCTCAAGTCGCCTTTGGTTCTTTTGCCAATCACCTTAAATCTGTGTCCTCTGGTTCTCGACCCTTCCGCCACTGGAAACAGTTTCTCCTTATTTACTCTATCAAAACACTTCGTGATTTTGAACACCTCTATCAAAACTCCTTTTAGCCTTTTCTGCTCCAAGGAGAACAACCCAAGCTTCTCCAGTCTCTCCACGTAACTATAATCCCTCATCCCTGGAACCATTCTGGTAAATCTCTTCCGTACCCTGTCCAAAGCCTTCACATCCCTCCTGAAGTTTGGTGCCCAGAATTGGACACAATACCCCAGCTGGAGCCGAACGAATGATTTTAATAGGTTTATCAGGACTTTATGGCTTCTCAAGGGGCAACTAGGCAATGGGCAAGAAATGCTGACCTTGCCAGCGAGGCCTACATCCTCAGCGATGAAACAGAAACACGACACTGCGAGGCCATCTTGCTCCTAACCCGACAATACAGATCAATGGATAGTTACCCAGTTTGTTTCTTCAATTTAGCGCAGAAGAATAAGTCAGTCGAAAGGAAGATGTGCTTCAGTTTACGGGAGTTGTCAGACACCTCCACCACAAACCCGTCCTTCACCAAGTGTTGGTCCTGAGCGTGAGGAGAATAAAGAAGAGAAACAATAAACATTTCCATGGAGAACACAGACAGAGGATCAACTATTACCATCAGGAAAACTGGTGGAATCAAGGTCCAGGGGTCCAGGTGTCACAGTGTGTTAGATATGCAGTCCTTTCCCCCTCGGGGACCGGTTGTCACAGTGCGTTAGATACACTGTCCTTTCCCCCTCGGGGACCGGGTGTCTCAGTGCGTTAGATACACTGTCCTTTCCCCCTCTGGGACTGGGTGTCACAGTGTGTTTGATACACTGTCCTTTCCCCCTCGGGGACCGGGTGTCACAGTGCGTTAGATACAGTGTCCTTTCCCCCTCTGGGACCGGGTGTCACGGTGCGTTAGATACACTGTCCTTTCCCCCTCTGGGACCGGGTGTCACAGTGCGTTAGATACACTGTCCTTTCCCCCTCTGGGACCGGGTGTCACAGTGAGTCAGATAAACTGTCCTTTCCCCCTCTGGGACCGGGTGTAACAATACATTAGATACACTGTCCTATTCACTCTGGGACCGGGTGTCACAGTGCATTAGATACACTGTCCTTTCCCCCTCTGGGACCGGGTGTCACAGTGCATTAGATACACTGTCCTATCCACTCTGGGACCGGGTGTCGCATTGCATCAGATATACTGTCCTTTCCCCCTCTGGGACCGGGTGTCACAGTGCGTTAGATACACTGTCCTTTCCCCCTCTGGGACCGGGTGTCACAGTGAGTCAGATAAACTGTCCTTTCCCCCTCTGGGACCGGGTGTAACAATACGTTAGATACACTGTCCTATTCACTCTGGGACCGGGTGTCACAGTGCATTAGATACACTGTCCTATCCACTCTGCGACCGGGTGTCGCATTGCATCAGATATACTGTCCTTTCCCCCTCTGGGACCGGGTGTCACAGTGCGTTAGATACATTGGCGTAGAAATTCAGTTGTTTGCGCCAGCCGCTAGCGCCTTAAGAGGAGGAGATGTGGGGCGCTAGGCGGCTAGCGCCTCTCCCCAACTTCAGTAAAGATTTAGCGGTGGCGCAAAGACTTTGCGCGCGCTCAGCTGCGCGCGCAGATCCTGATGTCATTTCATCGTGCAACGCCCTTTGTTCGCCCCAAACCGGAAATTCAGTGGCGCCGGCCTATTGTGCGCCTGGCGCCCCTAGCGACTGGTAGAGGGGAACGGTTCTCAGTCACTGCGGGGCGCGGGGGGCGCAAATTAAAGGGCACTCCTCCTGCAGTAGAAAAGGCAGCCATTTTGCAACACTCCTTCTTTGTGAGAGACGGATCTTTGCAGAGAGACAAAGGTAGAGAGCTTTCTGGTTTGGCTCAACACTCGCACAGGTACTTGTGGCTTCAGGCCACAGCTTTCCACTTGTCTTTAACTTCAGAGCCATATCATTGATTGGAAACATATAATGGGGGCTGCAATGGGTGCAAACGTTGGCCTTCTCCATTGCATTCAAAGGGCTCACAGACGCCGTGAGAGAGTGGCAGACATGGCCAGACGGAGAGGGGGCAACAGGCGTCGGCAAAGGAGGCCTTACCCACCCAGGGTATACCGCCAGCAGTTCTCATATCTGAACATGTCTGACGAGCAGTGTGTTCGGAGGCTGCGATTCCGAAGGGCGGTGGTCACTGAGATCTGCCACCTGCTTCGCGGAGATCTGCAGCCACATCTGAGGAGCAGGACGTCTCTTTCGGTGGCAGTGAAGGTGACGGTGTCTCTCAACTTCTATGCCACCGGCTCCTTCCAATCCGCTACTGGGGACATTTTCAACATCTCCCAGTTTGCCGTGCATTGCTGCATCCGCCAGGTGACCAATGCCCTTTTCAGAAGGAGACGTCAGTTCATCTCCTTCTCCATGGCCCTTGTCAAGCAGCAACAGTGTGCAATGGGCTTTGCAGCATTAGCGGGCTTCCCCATGGTGCAGGGCGCCATTGACTGCACGCATGTGGCTTTGCGGGCACCTCTGGAGAATGCCGAGGATTACCGCAACCGGAAGGGCTACCATTCGCTCAACGTGCAGTTGGTGTGTGACCACAGGCAGCTCATCCTAGCTGTCAATGCCCGCTTTCCAGGCAGCAGCCACGATGCCTTCATCCTGTGCCAGACTTCTGTGGCAGACATGTTCCAGGCCCAGCCTCACCCACGAGGATGGCTTCTCGGGGACAAAGGCTATCCTTTGTGCACCTGGCTGATGACCCCGCTCCGTGCGCCCAGCACCCCTGCTGAAGAGGGATACAATGACAGCCATCAAGCAACCAGGAACATCATTGAGCAAACAATCGGCGTCCTGAAGCAACGGTTCCGCTGTCTGGATCGTTCCGGAGGAGCCCTACAGTATTCGCCTGAGCGAGTCTCCCATTTCGTGGTCGTGTGCTGCATGCTGCACAACCTGGCTATCCGCAGGACTCAGCCACTGCCACCAGACATTGGAGGACCACCAGAGGAGGAGGAGGAGGACCAGCACAGGAGGGAGGCAGAAAGTGCAAGGGCCGCCCGTCGGCGGCTTATTGCACGTCGGTTCTAGGCCCCCTCTCAGGGAATGGCTTGTGCCAATGGCAGAAGATGAATGTAGCCGCTCCACAAGCCCTCAGCCGAGCAGGGCAACCAGGACTTCCAAAAGAAAGCATGGACAGTGCGATTTAAGAACATTTATTTCTTTGAAACCTCTGCCCTTCCCACATTACAAACTAATGGAGAGAAGCCCCCGCAGAAAACACAAATTGACCAGTCTTGGCCTTTCAAAAAACACAAATCGACCAGTCTCGGCCTTTCAAAAAACACAAATACACCAGTCTCGGCCTTTCAAAAAAACAAATCCACCCTCCCCCTTTAAGAGCTTACCGGCGCCAGAGTGTCTGCCGTCAATCAGCAGCTCGCCGCACCTGCGCTGCGCCCGTCCTCGGGGGTTACGCCCCGGGCCGCCGGCTTAGCGCCTAATGATAGTCGTGCATCACCTGCTTTAGCGCAGCAGCAACCTCTTGGGGTGATGCCACTGAATATCGGTGAAGGTGGCGCGAAGTTGCGCCGGGCGCAAACTTTAGCGGCCGCCCAGCTGTAGCGCCCCAAACGTGGCTATACTGAATTTCTAGGCCATTGTCCTTTCCCCCTCTGGGACCGGGTGTCACAGTGCGTTGGATACACTGTCCTTTCGCTCTCTGGGACCGGGTGACACAGTGTGTTAGAGACACTGGCCTAGAAATTCGGTATAGCCGCGTTTGGGGCGCTAGTCCTGGCGATGCGCAAAGTTGAGCGCCAGGCGCAATTTAGCACCACCTAGCGCGATATTGGGTTGCAGCGCCCCTAAAGGTGATTGAGGCACTAAATCAGGCACTGCATGCTACTCTTAAGGCGCTAACCCGGCGGCGCAACCCAATTTCGTGGCGGCGGGGCGCAGCGAAGGTGCTGTCAATAATCACTTTCCCTGAGACACAGTGGCGCCGGCCAGCTCTTAAAGGGGCAGGTCAATTGGCATCACCAGACACACTCACTGCCTTGTAGGCCTTCAAAGCAGTGGGAGCCTACCTGTGGTGCACCAGCCTCGCAAGACATGGAAAGGTTGAGGCAGAGGGCGGAACGCCTCACTGATGGGGCATTGGTTGCTTTGGTTGGCGCAGTGGAATCAAGGCCAAGGAAGATGGTCGGAATGTGATTTATGTTTTGGACAGTCTCCCGGGTGTGAGAGGCAGTTATGTGTCAGTGTATTAGTTTTGCTTTCTGTTGCCATAGCTTTCTCATGTTTGAAGGAACCACATTTTGTGTAATGAAACACTTTCTTCATTTACAATGGCCATGCCTGCTATTTACATGCATCTTGCCCTTCACAGGCTTGGGGGTATCAGACCGGTTCCATTCCTGTTCTTGGAATGGCAGCAAGCAGAGAGGGGCCTAGAAGCTGCTTCTGATCAGCCTCTGACGCGCAGCCTGAGAAGAGCTGCTCGCGTAGAAATTCAGGCCAGCAGGCATCTTCTCAGCCACCGACAGAGATGTCCTGCACCTTATCTGAGGCTGCAGATCTGGCTGAAGCAGCTGGCACAGCTCAGTCACCACCTCCTTTCTAAATCACAGCCTTCTGACACACTGCTCCTCCGGCATGTTCATGTCGGAAAACTGCTGTCGGAAAACCCTGCCAGCATAAGGTCTGCTGTGGTGACGTCTGTTGGCCCTCCTCCGTCTGGCCATGCCTGCCCCCCTCTCCCAGCGTCTCAGTGCCCTTTCCAGATGATTCAGCAGCAGGACGTTCCCCTCCAATGCAGCCCCCATAATAAGTGCCCACAGGAAGGTTCCCCGTTGTCAAGGCTCACCAACAGCAAGGTGATGGTCAGAAGGCTGAAGATCGTCTGCCTGCGCTGGCTCAGTGGTCAAATGGCTATCAGTGTGCAGCTCAGCAACTCTTTGTAGCTCTCGAGGAAGTTGTGTGTTATGTCTGACATCTGGTGATAGGTACTCGATTGCCTTGGCCTGAGCACATGCAGTTTGATAGTGCTGTGATCATTGTATTGTGTAGAGGGATTTGATTGCTTGTGCCTGGAAGTGTGGGGGTGTGGCAGCCATATTAAAAGCAGCATGAACTGAACTCATTGACGGTCTCTGGATTATCTTTGCAAACACAATATTTGGCGACAAGGATGGCTGAAATCTCTCTGTAAGAGCCATAAAAGCTTAAGAAAATACTTTAAAATAGTGGCTAAATGGCATAATACAGTTAATTTACCTGAACGACTTATTGTATTAAGAAACCCCCTATTTTCTTGCTCCAGTAGTATAGTCCGACACCCCCTTCATTCTTGCCACAATGGAACAGTCCCTAAGCCACACATGGGTGCAGCCATCTTACAGTTTTAAACTGCACGTGGTGAAAGAGGCAGAAGCTGTGAGGTTTGGAGCAGTACAGTTTTTGACCGTGTTCGTTTATACGTGTTTGCTTTGTAATTCTGTTTGTTAAGTGTTATAGTAAACAGTTTAAAAGACAAAGCTACGTTTGGGAACGTTTTATTTCGACACGCGTCTACTCGTTGTTAAAGGCCCCACAGCTCAGTGGCCTGCCTGTTTGGAAACTAAGAAGCGCCACTACACTCTCTTCCACCACCTCCTCCCTTCCTTGCACTACCAGGTGAGCCCCCGATCCAATGGGTTCGCTGGTTACAGTCCTTTGAAACCTATCTCATTGCTCTTGGACTAGAAACTGTGAGTACGGCTCGGAAAAAGGCACTGTTATCCCATTGCTTGGGAGCAGAGGGCCAGCGTGTTCTTGGGACATTATGCACAGCAGACTCAATCCAAACATATGATGAGGCTGTGGCTCTGTTAAGCACACACTTCTCTGCCCCACAAAGTGCCCTCCTGCTGCGATTCATTTTTAGACAGCATCACCAACTCCTCAGCGAGTCAGTGCATCAATACGTGGCTAATTTGAAGGGGTTAGCTAGCTCATGCAAGTTCGGTGCATTACAAGATGAGATGGTGTGTGATCAACTAATAGAGCACACCAACAACGTGAGAGTGCGTGAAAGACTGTTACTCGAGTCCGACGATCTGTCGTTGTCACAGGCAGTCAACATTGCCTTTCAAGTGGAGTCTGCAGCCGAATGTGCAGCAAAACTAGCACACACACCCAGTGACAGCGCCCTCGGCCCCGACAGCTCTGACACGGTAATGCTCGCGCGACGGCAGCAACGCGCGCTACCGCGGCAACAGTGTGGAAACTGCGGATCTCGTTCACATGCTACCAGAGCGCAGAATTGCCCCGCGCGCGGCCAAGCCTGTCGAAATTGTGGAAAACAAAATCACTTTGCCAATGTCTGCCGCTCTGCCCCTGTTGCTACAGATGAACACTCTCAGTCCTCAAGCAGTTGGCCGACAATTCACACCGTGAGCTCTGGGCCAGTAGTGGCTTTCAAATCATGCACAATTAACCTGAATGATGTGTGCATCCCGCTGTTGTTGGATACCGGTGCGAGCGTCTCACTGCTGAATGTGGACACATTCAAACGCTTTTTCAGCTCCCTGCCACTCTCTGCGCCCTCCACTACCCTTTGCGGGTATGGTAATTCGAAAATTGGACTAGTGGGCTCAGTCAACCTCACTGTACGCTATGGAACAAAAGTTTTGCTAGATTTTTGTTTTCATGTGGCACGCCAAGGAGCTAACTTGATGGGACTGGGGATCTTTTCACTGACCTGGGTTTTTCTCTCTTGGACACCGGCGGGTCTGCGATTCTGCACGTCGCCTCACCGTGGCGCCAAACATGGCCAGCACTCTTCGAGGGTCTGGGCTGCCTGACTGCCTTCACCCACCAGCCCATGGTTGACTCCACCGTTACCCCTGTCATTCAGCCACTGCGCCGCATCCCGCTTGCTCTCCGTGACGGGGTCACAGCTGAACTAAAGCAGCTACTGGAAGCCGGCATCATCGAACCAGTTGATGCCTCCCCATGGGTCTCCAACCTGGTGGTCGCAACGAAAAAGTCAGGTGGTCTACGTGTCTGTGTCGATCTTCGAGCAGTGAATAAGGCCGTAATCCCTGACAAGTATCCACTGCCCACGTCAGAGGAACTCACAGCGCAGTTCTATGGTTCCATCCTGTTCTCGAAACTGGACCTTCGACAGGGCTATCTACAGGTTCCCCTCCACCCCAGCAGCAGGGACCTCACTGCTTTTGTGACACATGCTGGCGTCTTTCGGTACACCAGGATGCCATTTGGACTTAGCTCTGCACCCAGCTGCTTCCAAAAGGTGATGGCCTCTGTGCTCGCGGGCATTCCTGGGGTGGCCATCTACCTGGATGACATCGTCGTGCATGGGCCCTCGACCTCCACTCACGATGAACGCCTTCACAGGGTTTTCACAGCTCTGGCAAAACACAAGCTCACACTGAATGGCGAAAAGTGTGTCTTTGCTGTTTCAGAGATCGAATTTGTGGGGTTTCGGTTGTCGGCTGACGGTATATCCCCACTCCAGTCAAACGTGGATGCCATTCACAGCATTCCAGAACCCAGCTCTGCAGCACAGGTTGCCTCCTTCCTTGGCATGACTGGGTACTACCTGAAGTTTTTGCCCCAGTACTCAGCCACCACAGCCCCACTGCGCCAGCTCCTGCGAAAGGATGAGCCCTGGGTGTGGTCACAAGCCTGTACGGAAGCTGTTCGCTTCCTCAAATCGCAGCTCATGTCGCCTCCAGTGTTGGCTCACTTTGACATTGCCAGCCCCACCCTCGTCACCTGCGACGCGTCCGCTGCAGCTGTGGGGGCGGTGTTATCGCAGATACAGAATGGAGTGGAGAAACCAATCGCCTTTGCCTCCCGAGCCCTTAGCCCCACCGAACAGAAGTACTCAGTAGGCGAGCGTGAGGCGCTGGCGTGTGTCTGGGCATGTGAGCGGTGGCACCTGTACACGTATGGCCGTGACTTCACCCTGCGAACCGATCACCAGGCTCTCACTGCCCTGCTGTCGACATCCGGCACGGGCCACAGACCACTGAGTCTATACCGCTGGTCTGACCGCCTCCGCCAATACAATTTCAGTCTCCAGTTCACACCAGGACGTGACAACGTTGTTGCAGATCTGCTCTCCTGCACTGTCTCTGCCCCAGCCCCGCTCGTCGGGTCTGAACAAGTGGAACAGGATATCGTCCAGATGCTGCACACGCCTCTCCAAACCACAGTCTCTCTCCAGGAGCTCAAAGAGGCCTCTGAACAGGATCCGGCCCTCTCCCAGCTGTGCACCTTCATCAGAGATGGCTGGCCTCGCAAGGTGCCTGAGGAACTGTCTGCCTACTCCAGAGTTAAAGAGGAGCTCTCCTGCTGGAATGACTCCTGTGTTGCACGTGGGCTCTGCACTGTGGCCCCAAGTGCCCTTCGTGCGCGTGTTTTATCCATGGCGCATGAGGGCCACTTGGGCATAGTGAAGCTCAAACAACGATGCCGAGACCTAGTGTGGTGGCCGGGTATCGACAGGGAAGTCGAGGCCCTGGTCAAGGACTGTGCAGCCTGCCTTGTAAGTGGCAAGACTGGCCACCAAGCTCCTCCATCCCTGCAACCCCTTGCCTGGCCCTCTCAGCCCTGGGAGCACCTGCAGCTGGACGTCTGCGGGGAGATCCATGGTGTCCCCCACCATCAACGGTTCCTAGTGGTGACCTATGACCTGCACTCAAAATGGCCAGAGGTCACTGCCGTGGGCTCCGTCACCTCTCGGGTCATCATTGATATCCTTGAGTCCCTCTTCTCCCGCTGGGGGCATCCAAAGGCCATCACCACAGACAATGGCCCCCAAATGGTCTCTTCGGAACTCTCCTCTTACCTTGAGAGCAAGGGCATCCGTCACATTCGCACAGTGTACTACCACCCCGAGTCAAATGGGGGGGTGGAGCGTTTTAACCAGACACTGAAAAATGGCCTCAGAGCACACCTATCCCAGGGGTGTGCGTTTGACAAGGCCCTCCTCCACACACTGCTGCACTACAGAGCCTCCCAGCATTCCACTACAGGGGTCTCACCCGCATCCCTCATGCTAGGCCGTGAGCTCATGCTACCCCTTGGCAGGCTCCGCCACTCGCTAGCTCAGAGCCCTGCTCCACCGGCTCAAGCCACAGTCGCTAGACAGCAGGAGAAGATGAAACTCCGCTTCGACCAGTCGAAGAGGGCCAAGGCGCCCAACATCTCAGTCTCCGATTGGGTCAGAGTCTGCAGGCCTCACCGCAATAATAAGATGGCGTCATTCTGGTCCTCCCCTCTCCAAATCAGCCACCAACTTGGACCAGCCACTTTCTGCCTCACTGACGGCTCTCGGTGGCATGCCAGCCGCCTTCGGAAGGTGCCAGCACCCCCTGATGCGGGATTATACGGACCTAACCCCCAAGCCTTACCCCCAGAGTGGTGGGATGCACATGTGGCTCAGCCAGCCAACCCTCCAGCAGATATTGTGCCTCAGCCTGCTCCTCACCAGTCCACACCTCGGCCTGTTCGTACACGTTCTCGCCCTGGCCACCTACAGGACTTTGTCACTACATTTCATGTTTGAAATTCTGTGAGGGGGGAGGAAATGTTATGTCTGACATCTGGTGATAGGTACTCGATTGCCTTGGCCTGAGCACATGCAGTTTGATAGTGCTGTGATCATTGTATTGTGTAGAGGGATTTGATTGCTTGTGCCTGGAAGTGTGGGGGTGTGGCAGCCATATTAAAAGCAGCATGAACTGAACTCACTGACGGTCTCTGGATTATCTTTGCAAACACAATATTGTGCTCCAAAAATGGCTGCCGCTTTTAAACCACACCAGTCCCCTGTAAATAACGCTCCTCCAGCCCGAGAGCGACTTGGTAAGGTTCCAAGTAAGCTGTCACTATTAGCGCCAGGCGCTACGGAGGGGGGCGCCACTGAATTCCCGGTCCGGGGCGCCCAAAAGGCATTGCACACTCAAATGACGTCATAATCAGCCTGCGCCCATGAGCGGGCGCTAAGATTTAGCGCCGGCGCTAAATGCATGCTCAATATGGGGCGAGGCGCTGGGCGCCCTACGCCCGGCCGGAAATTGGCTAGTGCCCCACTTCTCGGCCTCTTTAGGCGTTAATCAGTGGCGCTAACAACCAAATTTCTCCCCCCCTGTCCTTTCCCCCTCTGGGACCGGGTGTCACAGTGCGTTAGATAAACTGTGCTTTCCCCTCTGGAGCCAGGTGACACAGTGCGTTAGATACACTGTCCTTTTCCCCTCTGGGACTGGGTGACACAGTGTGTTAGATACACTACAATGTCACCCTCTGGGACCGGGTGTCACAGTGTGTTATATACACTGTCCTAGCCCCTCTGGGACCAGGTGTCTCAGTGCGTTAGATACACTGTCCGTTCCCTCTCTGGGACCTTGTGTAACAGTACTTTAAATATACTATCCTTTCCCCCTCTGGGGCCTGGTGTCACAGTGCGTTAGATACACTGTGCTTTCCCCCTTTGTGACTGGGTGTCACAGTGCGTTTGATACACTGTCCTTTCCTCCTCTGGGACCCGGTGTCACAGTGTGTTAGATACACTGTCCTTTCCCCCTCTGGGACCAGGTGTCACAGTGCGTTTGATATACTGTCCTTTCCCCTCTGGGACCGGGTGTCACAGTGTGTTAGATACACTGTCCTTTCCCCCTCTGGGACCAGGTGTCACAGTGTGTTAGATACATAGAAGATAGGAGCAGGAGTAGGCCATTTGGCCCCTCTAGCCTGCTCTGCCATTCAATGCAATCATGGCTGATCATCCAAGTTCAGTACTTGGTCCCTGCTTTCTCCCCATACCCCTTGATCCCTTTAGCCTTAAGAAATATATCCAACTCCTTCTTGAATATATTTAATGAATTGGCCTCTACTGCCTTCTGTGGTAGAGAATTCCACAGGTTCACCACTCTCTGGGTGAAGAAATTCCTTCTCATTTCTGTCCTAAAAGGCCTACCCTTTATCCTTAGACTGTGACCCCTGGTTCTGGATTCCCCGACCATCGGGAACATCCTTCCTGCATCTAGTCTGTCCAGTCATGCCAGAATTTTATAAGTTTCAATGAGATCCCCTCTCATTCTTCTAAACTCCAGTGAGTACAAGCCCAATCGACCCAATCTCTCCTCATATGTCATTCCTGCCATCCCAGGTATCAGCCTGGTGAATCTTCGCTGAACTCCTTCCATGGCAAGAATATCCTTCCTCAGATAAGGCGACCAAAACTGCACACAATACTCAAGATATGGTCTCACCAAGGCCCTGTACAACTGCAGCAAGACATCCTTGTTCTTGTACTCAAACCCTCTCGCTACGAAGGCCAGCATACCATTTGCCTTCTTAACCGCCTGCTGCACCTGCATGCTTACCTTCAGCGACTGGTGCACAAGGACACCCAGGTCTCGTTGCACTTCCCCTTCTCCCAATCTATTGCCATTCAGATAATAATCTGCCTTCCTGTTTTTGACACCAAAGTGGATAACCTCACATTTATCCACGTTATATTGCATCTGCCATGCTTCTGCCCAATCACCCAAACTGTCCAAATCATCCTGTAGTTTCTCGGCATCCTCCTCACAGCACACACGCCCACCCAGCTTTGTGTCGTCTGGAAATTTGGAGATATTACAGCTAGTTCCCTTGTCTAGATCATTAATATATATTGTGAATAGCTGGGGTCCAAGGACCGATCCCTGCAGTACCCCACTGGTCACTGCCTGCCACTCGGAAAATGACCCGTTCATTCCAACTCTTTGCTTTCTATCTGCCAACCAGTTCTCTATCCAAGTCAATACCTTGCCCCCAATCCCATGTGCCTTAACTTTACATGCTAGTCTCTTATGTGGAACCTTATCGAAAGCCTTCTGAAAGTCCAAATGCACCACGTCCACTGGTTCTCCCTTATCTATTTTACAAGTTACATTCTCAAAAAATTCCAGTAGATTAGTCAAGCATGATTTACCTTTTGTAAATCCATGTTGACTTTGTCCGATCCTGTCACTGTTTTCCAAGTGCTCTGCTATTACATCTTTTATAATGGACTCTAGCATTTTCCCCACTACCGATTTCAGGCTTACCAGTCTATAATTCCCTGTTTTCTCTCTACCACCTTTTTTGAAAACTGGGGTAACATTACCTACCCTCCATTCCATGGGTACTATTCCAGATTCCATCGAATGTTGGAAGATGATCAGCAATGCATCTAATTCTAGGACCACTTCCTTAAGTACCCTAGGATGTAGATTATCAGGCCCTGGGGATTTATCGGCCTTCAATCCCATCAATTTCCCTAAAACCATTTCCCTACAAATACTGATTTCTTTCAGTTCCTCCCTTTCATCAGACCCTATGTTCCCCGACATTTCTGGGAGGTTATTTGTGTCCTCCTTTGTGAAGACAGAACCAAAATATGTCCTTTATTTATATTGGTCAGCCATTTCTTTGTTCCCCATTATAAATTCCCCTGATTCTGACTGCAAGGGACCTACGCTTGACTTCACCAATCTTTTTCTCTTCACATATCAATAAAAACTTTTACAGTCAGTTTTTATGTTCCCTGAAAGCTTACTCTCATATTCTATTTTCCCTTTCTTAATTAATCCCTTTGTCCTCCTTTGTTGAATCCTAAACTGCTCCCAATCCTCTGGATTACTGCTTTTTTGGCCAATTTATATGTCCTCTCCTTGGATCTTATGCTTTCCCTAATTTCCCTTGTTAGCCACGGTTGAGTCACCTTTTTTGTTTTATTGTTATGCCAAACTGGGATGAACAAATTCTGTAGTTCATCCATGCGGTCTTTGATTGTTTGCCATTGCCTATCCACCGTTAACCCTTTGAGTGACATTCCCCAATCAATCCTACCAAATTCGCGCCTCAGACCATCGTAGTTTCCTTTATTTAAATTCAGGACCCTAGTCTCTGAGTCAACTACTTCATTCTCCATCTTAATGAAGAATTCGATCATATTATGATCGCTCCGACCCAAGGGGCCTCGTACAACAAGATTGCTAATTAATCCTTTCTCGTTACATAATACCCAGTCTAAGATGGCCTGATCTCTGGTTTGTTCCTCGACATATTGGTCCAGGAAACCATCCCGTAAACACTCCAGGAATTCCTCCTCCACAGTATTGTTACTAATTTGGTTAGCCCAATCTATATGTAGATTAAAGTCACCCATGACGACTGCTGTGCCCTTTTTGCATGCTTCTCTAATATCCCTTTTAATGCCATCCCCAACCTCCGCATTACTGTTTGGAGGTCTATATACCACTCCCACTAACGTTTTCTGCCCCTTGGTATTTCTCAGTTCTACCCATACAGATTCCACATCATCAGAGCTAATATCCTTCCTTACAATTGTGTTAATCCCTTCTTTAACCAGTAATGCTACCCCACCTCCCTTTCCTTTTTGCCTATCTTTCCTGAATATTGAACACACCTGGATGTTGAGTTCCCAGCCTTCGCCACCCTGGAGCCATGTTTCCGTAATCCCAATCAAATCATATTCGTTTACCTCTATTTGCGCAGCTAATTCATCCACCTTTTTACGAATGCTCCTCGCATTAAGACATAAAGCCTTCAGGCTTGTTTTTTTAATGCTCTTAGACCCATTAGAATTATTATTTACTGTGGCCATGTTTGATTTAAACCGTTGATTTCTCTGACTGCCACTTTTGTTTTTCTCCTTCCTATCTTACACTGTCCTTTCCCCCTCTGTGACCAGGTGTCACAGTGCGTTAGATACACTGTCCTTTCCCCCTCTGGGACCGGGTGTCGCAGTGTGTTAGATACACTGTCCTTTCCCCACTCTGAGACTGGGTGTCACAGTGCGTTAGATACACTGTCCCTTCCCCCTCTGAGACCAGGTGTCACAGTGCTTTAGATACACTGACCTTTCACCCTCTGGGACTGGGTGTCACAGTGCGTTAGATACACTGTCCTTTCCCCCTCTGGGACCGGGTGTCACAGTGCGTTAGATACACTGTCCTTTCCCCCTCTGTGACCGGGTGTCACAGTGCGTTAGATATACTGTCCTTTCCCCCTCTGGGACCAGGTGTCACAGTGCATTAGATACACTGCCCATTTATGCCTCTGTCCCTCTGATCAGAAGTACCTTTGCTGAATGAAAATCACGGAATAAATTCTTCTGTTGAACGGTCTGATTGGTTGCGAAGAGGAAGGTGTTAGAGTCATTGAGAGCTTTCTCCAGCATACAGTAATCAGAGTGATCTCTGGGTGTGTTTTTCAAAAGCTCCTAGATAGAGACAACATATATATTAGTGTCACAATGGACCCAATCCCTTCCCATTCATTCCATTGTACAGAATCCCAATGGACCCAACCCCTTCCCATTCACTCCCATTGCACAGAACCTAAATGGACTCATCCCCTTCCCAATCACTCCATCGCCACTGAGTTAGAAGGTTGTGGGTTCAAGTCCCACTCCAGAGATTTGAGCACATAAATCTAGGCTGAGTGCTGGTTGGGACAGTGTAGAGGGAGCTTTACTCTGTATCTAACCCCTGCTGTATCTGTCCTGGGAGTGTTTGATGGGACAGTGTAGAGGGAGCTTTACTCTGTATCTAACCCCATGCTGTATCTGCCCTGGGAGTGTTTGACAGGACAGTATAGAGGGAGCTTTACTCTGTATCTAACCCGTGCTGTACCTGCCCTGGGAGTGTTTGACGGGACAGTGTAGAGGGAGCTTTACTCTGTATCTAACCCCATGCTGTATCTGCCCTGGGAGTGTTTGATGGGACAGTGTAGAGGGAGCTTTACTCTGTATCTAGCCCCATGCTGTACCTGTCCTGGGAGTGTTTGACAGGACAGTATAGAGGGAGCTTTACTCTGTAACTAACCCCATGCTGTACCTGTCCTGGGAGTGTTTGACAGGACAGTGTAGAGGAAGCTTTACTCTGTAACTAACCCGTGCTGTACCTGCCCTGGGAGTGTTTGATGGGACAGTGTAGAAGGAGCTTTACTCTGTATCTAACCCGTGCTGTACCTGCCCTGGGAGTGTTTGACAGGACAGTAAAGAGGGAGCTTTACTCTGTAACTAACCCGTGCTGTACCTGCCCTGGGAGTGTTTGATGGGACAGTGTAGAAGGAGCTTTACTCTGTATCTAACCCGTGCTGTACCTGCCCTGGGAGTGTTTGATGGGACAGTGTAGAGGGAGCTTTACTCTGTATCTAACCCGTGCTGTACCTGCCCTGGGAGTGTTTGATGGGACAGTGTAGAGGGAGCTTCACTCTGTATCTAACCCGTGCTGTACCTGCCCTGGGAGTGTGTGATGGGACAGTGTAGAGGGAGCTTTACTCTGTATCTAACCTGGGCTGTACCTGCCCTGGGAGTTTTTGATGGGACAGTGTAGAGGGAGCTTTACTCTGTATCTAACCCGTGCTGTACCTGCCCTGGGAGTGTTTGATGGGCAGTGCAGAGGGAGTTTTACTCTGTATCTAACCCGTGCTGTACCTGCACTGGGAGTGTTTGATGGGCAGTGTAGAGGGAGATTTACTCTGTATCTAACCCGCGCTGTACCTGCCCTGGGAGTGTTTGATGGGCAGTGTAGAGGGAGCTTTACTCTGTATCTAACCCGTGCTGTACCAGCCCTGGGAGTGTTTGATGGGACAGTGTAGAGGCAGCTTTACTCTGCATCTAACCCGTGCTGTACCTGCCCTGGGAGTGTTTGATGGGACAGTGTAGAGGGAGCATTACTCTGATTCTAACCCGTGCTGTAACTGCCCTGGGAGTGCTTGATGGGCAGTGTAGAGGGAGCTTTACTCTGTATCTAATCCGTGCTGTACCTGCCCTGGGAGTGTTTGATGGGACAGTGTAGATGGAGCTTTACTCTGAATCTAACCCGTGCTGTACCTGCCCTGGGAGTGTTTGATGGGCAGTGCAGAGGGAGCTTTACTCTGTATCTAACCCGTGCTGTACCTGCCCTGGGAGTGTTTGATGGGACAGTGTAGAGGGGGCTTTACTCTGTATCTAACCCACACTGTACCTGCCCTGGGAGTGTTTGATGGGACAGTGTAGAGGAAGCTTTACTCTGTATCTACCCCGTACTGTACCTGCCCTGGGAGTGTTTGATGGGACAGTGTAGAGGGAGCTTTACTCTGTATCTAACCCGCGCTGTACCTGCTCTGGGAGTGTTTGATGGGACAGTGTAGATGGAGCTTTACTCTGTATCTAACCCGCGCTGTACCTGCCCTGGGAGTGTTTGATGGGACAGTGTAGAGGGAGCTTTACTCTGTATCTAACCCGTGCTGTACCTGCCCTGGGAGTGTTTGATGGGACAGTATAGAGGGAGCTTTACTCTGTATCAAACCCGTGCTGTACCAACCCTGGGAGTGTTTGATGGGACAGTGTAGAGGGAGCTTTACTCTGTATCTAACCCGTGTTGCACCTGCCCTGGGAGTGTTTAATGGGACAGTGTAGAGGGAGTTTTACTCTGTATCTAACCCGTGCTGTACCTGCCCTGGGAGTGTTTGATGGGACAGTGTAGAAGGAGCATTACTCTGTATCTAACCCGTGCTGTACCTGCCCTGGGAGTGTTTGATGGGACAGTGTAGATGGAGCTTTACTCTGTAACTAACCCGTGCTGTACCTGCCCTGGGAGTGTTTGATGGGACAGTGTAGAAGGAGCTTTACTCTGTATCTAACCCGTGCTGTACCTGCCCTGGGAGTGTTTGATGGGACAGTGTAGAGGGAGCTTTACTCTGTATCTAACCCGTGCTGTACCTGCCCTGGGAGTGTTTGATGGGACAGTGCAGAGGAAGCTTTACTCTGTATCTAACCCGTGCTGTACCTGCCCTGGGAGTGTGTGATGGGACAGTGTAGAGGGAGCTTTACTCTGTATCTAACCCGTGCTGTACCAGCCCTGGGAGTGTTTGATGGGACAGTGTAGAGGCAGCTTTACTCTGTATCTAACCCGTGCTGTACCTGCCCTGGGAGTGTTTGATGGGACAGTGTAGAGGGAGCATTACTCTGATTCTAACCCGTGCTGTAACTGCCCTGGGAGTGTTTGATGGGCAGTGTAGAGGGAGCTTTACTCTGTATCTAATCCGTGCTGTACCTGCCCTGGGAGTGTTTGATGGGACAGTGTAGATGGAGCTTTACTCTGAATCTAACCCGTGCTGTACCTGCCCTGGGAGTGTTTGATGGGCAGTGCAGAGGGAGCTTTACTCTGTATCTAACCCGTGCTGTACCTGCCCTGGGAGTGTTTGATGGGACAGTGTAGAGGGGGCTTTACTCTGTATCTAACCCATACTGTACCTGCCCTGGGAGTGTTTGATGGGACAGTGTAGAGGAAGCTTTACTCTGTATCTACCCCGTACTGTACCTGCCCTGGGAGTGTTTGATGGGACAGTGTAGAGGGAGCTTTACTCTGTATCTAACCCGCGCTGTACCTGCTCTGGGAGTGTTTGATGGGACAGTGTAGATGGAGCTTTACTCTGTATCTAACCCGCGCTGTACCTGCCCTGGGAGTGTTTGATGGGACAGTGTAGAGGGAGCTTTACTCTGTATCTAACCCGTGCTGTACCTGCCCTGGGAGTGTTTGATGGGACAGTATAGAGGGAGCTTTACTCTGTATCAAACCCGTGCTGTACCAACCCTGGGAGTGTTTGATGGGACAGTGTAGAGGGAGCTTTACTCTGTATCTAACCCCATGCTGTATCTGCCCTGGGAGTGTTTGACAGGACAGTATAGAGGGAGCTTTACTCTGTATCTAACCCGTGCTGTACCTGCCCTGGGAGTGTTTGACAGGACAGTGTAGAGGGAGCTTTACTCTGTATCTAACCCCATGCTGTATCTGCCCTGGGAGTGTTTGATGGGACAGTGTAGAGGGAGCTTTACTCTGTATCTAACCAGTGCTGTACCTGCCCTGGGAGTGTTTGACGGGACAGTGTAGAGGGAGCTTTACTCTGTATCTAACCCCATGCTGTATCTGCCCTGGGAGTGTTTGATGGGACATTGTAGAGGGAGCTTTACTCTGTATCTAGCCCCATGCTGTACCTGTCCTGGGAGTGTTTGACAGGACAGTATAGAGGGAGCTTTACTCTGTAACTAACCCCATGCTGTACCTGTCCTGGGAGTGTTTGACAGGACAGTGTAGAGGGAGCTTTACTCTATAAAGCTTCCTCTACACGGTGGCATAGTGGTTAGCACTGTTGCCTCACAGCGCCAGGGACCCGGGTTCGAATCCGGCCTCGGGTGACTGTCTGTGTGGAGTTTGCACATTCTCCCCGTGTTTGCGTGGGTTTTCTCCGGGTGCTCCGGTTTCCTCCCGCAGTCCAAAGATGTGCGGGTTAGGTTGATTGGCTATGATAAATTGACCCTTAGTGTTAGGGGGATTAAATACATGGGGTTACGGGGATAGGGTGGGATATGTGTTGGTGTAGGGGTTATGGGGATCGGGTGGGATATGTGTCGGTGCAGGCTCGATGGGCTGAAATGGCCTCTATCTGCACTGTGGGGTTTCTGTGATTCTGTGATATCTAACCTGTGCTGTACCTGCCCTGGGAGTGTTTGACAGGACAGTAAAGAGGGAGCTTTACTCTGTAACTAACCCGTGCTGTACCTGCCCTGGGAGTGTTTGATGGGACAGTGTAGAAGGAGCTTTACTCTGTATCTAACCCGTGCTGTACCTGCCCTGGGAGTGTTTGATGGGACAGTGTAGAGGGAGCTTTACTCTGTATCTAACCCGTGCTGTACCTGCCCTGGGAGTGTTTGATGGGACAGTGTAGAGGGAGCTTTACTCTGTATCTAACCTGGGCTGTACCTGCCCTGGGAGTTTTTGATGGGACAGTGTAGAGGGAGCTTTACTCTGTATCTAACCCGTGCTGTACCTGCACTGGGAGTGTTTGATGGGCAGTGTAGAGGGAGATTTACTCTGTATCTAACCCGCGCTGTACCTGCCCTGGGAGTGTTTGATGGGCAGTGTAGAGGGAGCTTTACTCTGTATCTAACCCGTGCTGTACCAGCCCTGGGAGTGTTTGATGGGACAGTGTAGAGGCAGCTTTACTCTGCATCTAACCCGTGCTGTACCTGCCCTGGGAGTGTTTGATGGGACAGTGTAGAGGGAGCATTACTCTGATTCTAACCCATGCTGTAACTGCCCTGGGAGTGCTTGATGGGCAGTGTAGAGGGAGCTTTACTCTGTATCTAATCCGTGCTGTACCTGCCCTGGGAGTGTTTGATGGGACAGTGTAGATGGAGCTTTACTCTGAATCTAACCCGTGCTGTACCTGCCCTGGGAGTGTTTGATGGGCAGTGCAGAGGGAGCTTTACTCTGTATCTAACCCGTGCTGTACCTGCCCTGGGAGTGTTTGATGGGACAGTGTAGAGGGGGCTTTACTCTGTATCTAACCCATACTGTACCTGCCCTGGGAGTGTTTGATGGGACAGTGTAGAGGAAGCTTTACTCTGTATCTACCCCGTACTGTACCTGCCCTGGGAGTGTTTGATGGGACGGTGTAGAGGGAGCTTTACTCTGTATCTAACCCGCGCTGTACCTGCTCTGGGAGTGTTTGATGGGACAGTGTAGATGGAGCTTTACTCTGTATCTAACCCGTGCTGTACCTGCCCTGGGAGTGTTTGATGGGCAGTGCAGAGGGAGCTTTACTCTGTATCTAACCCGTGCTGTACCTGCCCTGGGAGTGTTTGATGGGACAGTGTAGAGGGGGCTTTACTCTGTATCTAACCCATACTGTACCTGCCCTGGGAGTGTTTGATGGGACAGTGTAGAGGAAGCTTTACTCTGTATCTACCCCGTACTGTACCTGCCCTGGGAGTGTTTGATGGGACGGTGTAGAGGGAGCTTTACTCTGTATCTAACCCGCGCTGTACCTGCTCTGGGAGTGTTTGATGGGACAGTGTAGAGGCAGCTTTACTCTGTATCTAACCCGTGCTGTACCTGCCCTGGGAGTGTTTGATGGGACAGTGTAGAGGGAGCATTACTCTGATTCTAACCCGTGCTGTAACTGCCCTGGGAGTGTTTGACGGGCAGTGTAGAGGGAGCTTTACTCTGTATCTAATCCGTGCTGTACCTGCCCTGGGAGTGTTTGATGGGACAGTGTAGATGGAGCTTTACTCTGAATCTAACCCGTGCTGTACCTGCCCTGGGAGTGTTTGATGGGCAGTGCAGAGGGAGCTTTACTCTGTATCTAACCCGTGCTGTACCTGCCCTGGGAGTGTTTGATGGGACAGTGTAGAGGGGGCTTTACTCTGTATCTAACCCATACTGTACCTGCCCTGGGAGTGTTTGATGGGACAGTGTAGAGGAAGCTTTACTCTGTATCTACCCCGTACTGTACCTGCCCTGGGAGTGTTTGATGGGACAGTGTAGAGGGAGCTTTACTCTGTATCTAACCCGCGCTGTACCTGCTCTGGGAGTGTTTGATGGGACAGTGTAGATGGAGCTTTACTCTGTATCTAACCCGCGCTGTACCTGCCCTGGGAGTGTTTGATGGGACAGTGTAGAGGGAGCTTTACTCTGTATCTAACCCGTGCTGTACCTGCCCTGGGAGTGTTTGATGGGACAGTATAGAGGGAGCTTTACTCTGTATCAAACCCGTGCTGTACCAACCCTGGGAGTGTTTGATGGGACAGTGTAGAGGGAGCTTTACTCTGTATCTAACCCGTGTTGCACCTGCCCTGGGAGTGTTTGATGGGACACTGCAGAGGGAGTTTTACTCTGTATCTAACCCGTGCTGTACCTGCCCTGGGATTGTTTGATGGGACAGTGTAGAAGGAGCATTACTCTGTATCTAACCCGTGCTGTACCTGCCCTGGGAGTGTTTGATGGGACAGTGTAGATGGAGCTTTACTCTGTAACTAACCCGTGCTGTACCTGCCCTGGGAGTGTTTGATGGGACAGTGTAGAAGGAGCTTTACTCTGTATCTAACCCGTGCTGTACCTGCCCTGGGAGTGTTTGATGGGACAGTGTAGAGGGAGCTTTACTCTGTATCTAACCCGTGCTGTACCTGCCCTGGGAGTGTTTGATGGGACAGTGTAGAGGGAGCTTTACTCTGTATCTAACCCGTGCTGTACCTGCCCTGGGAGTGTGTGATGGGACAGTGTAGAGGGAGCTTTACTCTGTATCTAACCCGTGCTGTACCTGCCCTGGGAGTTTTTGATGGGACAGTGTAGAGGGAGCTTTACTCTGTATCTAACCCGTGCTGTACCTGCCCTGGGAGTGTTTGATGGGCAGTGTAGAGGGAGTTTTACTCTGTATCTAACCCGTGCTGTACCTGCACTGGGAGTGTTTGATGGGCAGTGTAGAGGGAGATTTACTCTGTATCTAACCCGCGCTGTACCTGCCCTGGGAGTGTTTGATGGGCAGTGTAGAGGGAGCTTTACTCTGTATCTAACCCGTGCTGTACCTGCCCTGGGAGTGTTTGATGCGACAGTGTAGAGGCAGCTTTACTCTGTATCTAACCCGTGCTGTACCTGCCCTGGGAGTGTTTGATGGGACAGTGTAGAGGGAGCATTACTCTGATTCTAACCCGTGCTGCAACTGCCCTGGGAGTGTTTGATGGGCAGTGTAGAGGGAGCTTTACTCTGTATCTAATCCGTGCTGTACCTGCCCTGGGAGTGTTTGATGGGACAGTGTAGATGGAGCTTTACTCTGAATCTAACCCGTGCTGTACCTGCCCTGGGAGTGTTTGATGGGCAGTGTAGAGGGAGCTTTACTCTGTATCTAACCCGTGCTGTACCTGCCCTGGGAGTGTTTGATGGGACAGTGTAGAGGGTGCTTTACTCTGTATCTAACCCGTACTGTACCTGCCCTGGGAGTGTTTGATGGGGCAGTGTAGAGGAAGCTTTACTCTGCATCTAACCCGTACTGTACCTGCCCTGGGAGTGTTTGATGGGACAGTGTAGAGGGAGCTTTACTCTGTATCTAACCCGCGCTGTACCTGCTCTGGGAGTGTTTGATGGGACAGTGTAGAGGGAGCTTTACTCTGTATCAAACCCGTGCTGTACCAACCCTGGGAGTGTTTGATGGGACAGTGTAGAGGGAGCTTTACTCTGTATCTAACCCGTGTTGCACCTGCCCTGGGAGTGTTTGATGGGACAGTGTAGAGGGAGCTTTACTCTGCATCTAACCTGTGCTCTACCTGCCCTGGGAGTGTTTGACAGGACAGTGTAGAGGGAGCTTTACTCTGTATCAAACCTGTGCTGTACCTACCCTGGGAGTGTTTGATGGGACAGTGTAGAAGGAGCTTTACTCTGTATCTAACCCGTGTTGCACCTGCCCTGGGAGTGTTTGATGGGACAGTGTAGAGGGAGTTTTACTCTGTATCTAACCCGTGCTGTACCTGCCCTGGGAGTGTTTGATGGGACAGTGTAGAAGGAGCTTTACTCTGTATCTAACCCGCGCTGTACCTGCCCTGGGAGTGTTTGATGGGCAGTGTAGAGGGAGCTTTACTCTGTATCTAACCCGTGCTGTACCAGCCCTGGGAGTGTTTGATGGGACAGTGTAGAGGCAGCTTTACTCTGCATCTAACCCGTGCTGTACCTGCCCTGGGAGTGTTTGATGGGACAGTGTAGAGGGAGCATTACTCTGATTCTAACCCGTGCTGTAACTGCCCTGGGAGTGCTTGATGGGCAGTGTAGAGGGAGCTTTACTCTGTATCTAACCCGTGCTGTACCTGCCCTGGGAGTGTTTGATGGGACAGTGTAGAGGGGGCTTTACTCTGAATCTAACCCGTGCTGTACCTGCCCTGGGAGTGTTTGATGGGCAGTGCAGAGGGAGCTTTACTCTGTATCTAACCCGTGCTGTACCTGCCCTGGGAGTGTTTGATGGGACAGTGTAGAGGGGGCTTTACTCTGTATCTAACCCATACTGTACCTGCCCTGGGAGTGTTTGATGGGACAGTGTAGAGGAAGCTTTACTCTGTATCTACCCCGTACTGTACCTGCCCTGGGAGTGTTTGATGGGACAGTGTAGAGGGAGCTTTACTCTGTATCTAACCCGCGCTGTGCCTGCTCTGGGAGTGTTTGATGGGACAGTGTAGATGGAGCTTTACTCTGTATCTAACCCGCGCTGTACCTGCCCTGGGAGTGTTTGATGGGACAGTGTAGAGGGAGCTTTACTCTGTATCTAACCCGTGCTGTACCTGCCCTGGGAGTGTTTGATGGGACAGTATAGAGGGAGCTTTACTCTGTATCAAACCCGTGCTGTACCAACCCTGGGAGTGTTTGATGGGACAGTGTAGAGGGAGCTTTACTCTGTATCTAACCCGTGTTGCACCTGCCCTGGGAGTGTTTGATGGGACAGTGTAGAGGGAGTTTTACTCTGTATCTAACCCGTGCTGTACCTGCCCTGGGAGTGTTTGATGGGACAGTGTAGAAGGAGCATTACTCTGTATCTAACCCGTGCTGTACCTGCCCTGCGAGTGTTTGATGGGACAGTGTAGATGGAGCTTTACTCTGTAACTAACCCGTGCTGTACCTGCCCTGGGAGTGTTTGATGGGACAGTGTAGAAGGAGCTTTACTCTGTATCTAACCCGTGCTGTACCTGCCCTGGGAGTGTTTGATGGGACAGTGTAGAGGGAGCTTTACTCTGTATCTAACCCGTGCTGTACCTGCCCTGGGAGTGTTTGATGGGACAGTGCAGAGGAAGCTTTACTCTGTATCTAACCCGTGCTGTACCTGCCCTGGGAGTGTGTGATGGGACAGTGTAGAGGGAGCTTTACTCTGTATCTAACCCGTGCTGTACCAGCCCTGGGAGTGTTTGATGGGACAGTGTAGAGGCAGCTTTACTCTGTATCTAACCCGTGCTGTACCTGCCCTGGGAGTGTTTGATGGGACAGTGTAGAGGGAGCATTACTCTGATTCTAACCCGTGCTGTACCTGCCCTGGGAGTGTTTGATGGGACAGTGTAGATGGAGCTTTACTCTGAATCTAACCCGTGCTGTACCTGCCCTGGGAGTGTTTGATGGGCAGTGCAGAGGGAGCTTTACTCTGTATCTAACCCGTGCTGTACCTGCCCTGGGAGTGTTTGATGGGACAGTGTAGAGGGGGCTTTACTCTGTATCTAACCCATACTGTACCTGCCCTGGGAGTGTTTGATGGGACAGTGTAGAGGAAGCTTTACTCTGTATCTACCCCGTACTGTACCTGCCCTGGGAGTGTTTGATGGGACGGTGTAGAGGGAGCTTTACTCTGTATCTAACCCGCGCTGTACCTGCTCTGGGAGTGTTTGATGGGACAGTGTAGATGGAGCTTTACTCTGTATCTAACCCGTGCTGTACCTGCCCTGGGAGTGTTTGATGGGCAGTGCAGAGGGAGCTTTACTCTGTATCTAACCCGTGCTGTACCTGCCCTGGGAGTGTTTGATGGGACAGTGTAGAGGGGGCTTTACTCTGTATCTAACCCATACTGTACCTGCCCTGGGAGTGTTTGATGGGACAGTGTAGAGGAAGCTTTACTCTGTATCTACCCCGTACTGTACCTGCCCTGGGAGTGTTTGATGGGACGGTGTAGAGGGAGCTTTACTCTGTATCTAACCCGCGCTGTACCTGCTCTGGGAGTGTTTGATGGGACAGTGTAGAGGCAGCTTTACTCTGTATCTAACCCGTGCTGTACCTGCCCTGGGAGTGTTTGATGGGACAGTGTAGAGGGAGCATTACTCTGATTCTAACCCGTGCTGTAACTGCCCTGGGAGTGTTTGATGGGCAGTGTAGAGGGAGCTTTACTCTGTATCTAATCCGTGCTGTACCTGCCCTGGGAGTGTTTGATGGGACAGTGTAGATGGAGCTTTACTCTGAATCTAACCCGTGCTGTACCTGCCCTGGGAGTGTTTGATGGGCAGTGCAGAGGGAGCTTTACTCTGTATCTAACCCGTGCTGTACCTGCCCTGGGAGTGTTTGATGGGACAGTGTAGAGGGGGCTTTACTCTGTATCTAACCCATACTGTACCTGCCCTGGGAGTGTTTGATGGGACAGTGTAGAGGAAGCTTTACTCTGTATCTACCCCGTACTGTACCTGCCCTGGGAGTGTTTGATGGGACAGTGTAGAGGGAGCTTTACTCTGTATCTAACCCGCGCTGTACCTGCTCTGGGAGTGTTTGATGGGACAGTGTAGATGGAGCTTTACTCTGTATCTAACCCGCGCTGTACCTGCCCTGGGAGTGTTTGATGGGACAGTGTAGAGGGAGCTTTACTCTGTATCTAACCCGTGCTGTACCTGCCCTGGGAGTGTTTGATGGGACAGTATAGAGGGAGCTTTACTCTGTATCAAACCCGTGCTGTACCAACCCTGGGAGTGTTTGATGGGACAGTGTAGAGGGAGCTTTACTCTGTATCTAACCCGTGTTGCACCTGCCCTGGGAGTGTTTGATGGGACAGTGCAGAGGGAGTTTTACTCTGTATCTAACCCGTGCTGTACCTGCCCTGGGATTGTTTGATGGGACAGTGTAGAAGGAGCATTACTCTGTATCTAACCCGTGCTGTACCTGCCCTGGGAGTGTTTGATGGGACAGTGTAGATGGAGCTTTACTCTGTAACTAACCCGTGCTGTACCTGCCCTGGGAGTGTTTGATGGGACAGTGTAGAAGGAGCTTTACTCTGTATCTAACCCGTGCTGTACCTGCCCTGGGAGTGTTTGATGGGACAGTGTAGAGGGAGCTTTACTCTGTATCTAACCCGTGCTGTACCTGCCCTGGGAGTGTTTGATGGGACAGTGTAGAGGGAGCTTTACTCTGTATCTAACCCGTGCTGTACCTGCCCTGGGAGTGTGTGATGGGACAGTGTAGAGGGAGCTTTACTCTGTATCTAACCCGTGCTGTACCTGCCCTGGGAGTTTTTGATGGGACAGTGTAGAGGGAGCTTTACTCTGTATCTAACCCGTGCTGTACCTGCCCTGGGAGTGTTTGATGGGCAGTGTAGAGGGAGTTTTACTCTGTATCTAACCCGTGCTGTACCTGCACTGGGAGTGTTTGATGGGCAGTGTAGAGGGAGATTTACTCTGTATCTAACCCGCGCTGTACCTGCCCTGGGAGTGTTTGATGGGCAGTGTAGAGGGAGCTTTACTCTGTATCTAACCCGTGCTGTACCTGCCCTGGGAGTGTTTGATGGGACAGTGTAGAGGCAGCTTTACTCTGTATCTAACCCGTGCTGTACCTGCCCTGGGAGTGTTTGATGGGACAGTGTAGAGGGAGCATTACTCTGATTCTAACCCGTGCTGCAACTGCCCTGGGAGTGTTTGATGGGCAGTGTAGAGGGAGCTTTACTCTGTATCTAATCCGTGCTGTACCTGCCCTGGGAGTGTTTGATGGGACAGTGTAGATGGAGCTTTACTCTGAATCTAACCCGTGCTGTACCTGCCCTGGGAGTGTTTGATGGGCAGTGTAGAGGGAGCTTTACTCTGTATCTAACCCGTGCTGTACCTGCCCTGGGAGTGTTTGATGGGACAGTGTAGAGGGTGCTTTACTCTGTATCTAACCCGTACTGTACCTGCCCTGGGAGTGTTTGATGGGGCAGTGTAGAGGAAGCTTTACTCTGCATCTAACCCGTACTGTACCTGCCCTGGGAGTGTTTGATGGGACAGTGTAGAGGGAGCTTTACTCTGTATCTAACCCGCGCTGTACCTGCTCTGGGAGTGTTTGATGGGACAGTGTAGAGGGAGCTTTACTCTGTATCAAACCCGTGCTGTACCAACCCTGGGAGTGTTTGATGGGACAGTGTAGAGGGAGCTTTACTCTGTATCTAACCCGTGTTGCACCTGCCCTGGGAGTGTTTGATGGGACAGTGTAGAGGGAGCTTTACTCTGCATCTAACCTGTGCTCTACCTGCCCTGGGAGTGTTTGACAGGACAGTGTAGAGGGAGCTTTACTCTGTATCAAACCTGTGCTGTACCTACCCTGGGAGTGTTTGATGGGACAGTGTAGAAGGAGCTTTACTCTGTATCTAACCCGTGTTGCACCTGCCCTGGGAGTGTTTGATGGGACAGTGTAGAGGGAGTTTTACTCTGTATCTAACCCGTGCTGTACCTGCCCTGGGAGTGTTTGATGGGACAGTGTAGAAGGAGCTTTACTCTGTATCTAACCCGCGCTGTACCTGCCCTGGGAGTGTTTGATGGGCAGTGTAGAGGGAGCTTTACTCTGTATCTAACCCGTGCTGTACCAGCCCTGGGAGTGTTTGATGGGACAGTGTAGAGGCAGCTTTACTCTGCATCTAACCCGTGCTGTACCTGCCCTGGGAGTGTTTGATGGGACAGTGTAGAGGGAGCATTACTCTGATTCTAACCCGTGCTGTAACTGCCCTGGGAGTGCTTGATGGGCAGTGTAGAGGGAGCTTTACTCTGTATCTAACCCGTGCTGTACCTGCCCTGGGAGTGTTTGATGGGACAGTGTAGAGGGGGCTTTACTCTGAATCTAACCCGTGCTGTACCTGCCCTGGGAGTGTTTGATGGGCAGTGCAGAGGGAGCTTTACTCTGTATCTAACCCGTGCTGTACCTGCCCTGGGAGTGTTTGATGGGACAGTGTAGAGGGGGCTTTACTCTGTATCTAACCCATACTGTACCTGCCCTGGGAGTGTTTGATGGGACAGTGTAGAGGAAGCTTTACTCTGTATCTACCCCGTACTGTACCTGCCCTGGGAGTGTTTGATGGGACAGTGTAGAGGGAGCTTTACTCTGTATCTAACCCGCGCTGTACCTGCTCTGGGAGTGTTTGATGGGACAGTGTAGATGGAGCTTTACTCTGTATCTAACCCGCGCTGTACCTGCCCTGGGAGTGTTTGATGGGACAGTGTAGAGGGAGCTTTACTCTGTATCTAACCCGTGCTGTACCTGCCCTGGGAGTGTTTGATGGGACAGTATAGAGGGAGCTTTACTCTGTATCAAACCCGTGCTGTACCAACCCTGGGAGTGTTTGATGGGACAGTGTAGAGGGAGCTTTACTCTGTATCTAACCCGTGTTGCACCTGCCCTGGGAGTGTTTGATGGGACAGTGTAGAGGGAGTTTTACTCTGTATCTAACCCGTGCTGTACCTGCCCTGGGAGTGTTTGATGGGACAGTGTAGAAGGAGCATTACTCTGTATCTAACCCGTGCTGTACCTGCCCTGGGAGTGTTTGATGGGACAGTGTAGATGGAGCTTTACTCTGTAACTAACCCGTGCTGTACCTGCCCTGGGAGTGTTTGATGGGACAGTGTAGAAGGAGCTTTACTCTGTATCTAACCCGTGCTGTACCTGCCCTGGGAGTGTTTGATGGGACAGTGTAGAGGGAGCTTTACTCTGTATCTAACCCGTGCTGTACCTGCCCTGGGAGTGTTTGATGGGACAGTGCAGAGGAAGCTTTACTCTGTATCTAACCCGTGCTGTACCTGCCCTGGGAGTGTGTGATGGGACAGTGTAGAGGGAGCTTTACTCTGTATCTAACCCGTGCTGTACCAGCCCTGGGAGTGTTTGATGGGACAGTGTAGAGGCAGCTTTACTCTGTATCTAACCCGTGCTGTACCTGCCCTGGGAGTGTTTGATGGGACAGTGTAGAGGGAGCATTACTCTGATTCTAACCCGTGCTGTACCTGCCCTGGGAGTGTTTGATGGGCAGTGCAGAGGGAGCTTTACTCTGTATCTAACCCGTGCTGTACCTGCCCTGGGAGTGTTTGATGGGACAGTGTAGAGGGGGCTTTACTCTGTATCTAACCCATACTGTACCTGCCCTGGGAGTGTTTGATGGGACAGTGTAGAGGAAGCTTTACTCTGTATCTACCCCGTACTGTACCTGCCCTGGGAGTGTTTGATGGGACAGTGTAGAGGGAGCTTTACTCTGTATCTAACCCGCGCTGTACCTGCTCTGGGAGTGTTTGATGGGACAGTGTAGATGGAGCTTTACTCTGTATCTAACCCGCGCTGTACCTGCCCTGGGAGTGTTTGATGGGACAGTGTAGAGGGAGCTTTACTCTGTATCTAACCCGTGCTGTACCTGCCCTGGGAGTGTTTGATGGGACAGTATAGAGGGAGCTTTACTCTGTATCAAACCCGTGCTGTACCAACCCTGGGAGTGTTTGATGGGACAGTGTAGAGGGAGCTTTACTCTGTATCTAACCCCATGCTGTATCTGCCCTGGGAGTGTTTGACAGGACAGTATAGAGGGAGCTTTACTCTGTATCTAACCCGTGCTGTACCTGCCCTGGGAGTGTTTGACGGGACAGTGTAGAGGGAGCTTTACTCTGTATCTAACCCCATGCTGTATCTGCCCTGGGAGTGTTTGATGGGACAGTGGAGAGGGAGCTTTACTCTGTATCTAACCCGTGCTGTACCTGCCCTGGGAGTGTTTGATGGGACAGTGTAGAGGGAGCTTTACTCTGTATCTAACCCCATGCTGTATCTGCCCTGGGAGTGTTTGATGGGACATTGTAGAGGGAGCTTTACTCTGTATCTAGCCCCATGCTGTACCTGTCCTGGGAGTGTTTGACAGGACAGTATAGAGGGAGCTTTACTCTGTAACTAACCCCATGCTGTACCTGTCCTGGGAGTGTTTGACAGGACAGTGTAGAGGGAGCTTTACTCTATAAAGCTTCCTCTACACGGTGGCATAGTGGTTAGCACTGTTGCCTCACAGCGCCAGGGACCCGGGTTCGAATCCGGCCTCGGGTGACTGTCTGTGTGGAGTTTGCACATTCTCCCCGTGTTTGCGTGGGTTTTCTCCGGGTGCTCCGGTTTCCTCCCGCAGTCCAAAGATGTGCGGGTTAGGTTGATTGGCTATGATAAATTGACCCTTAGTGTTAGGGGGATTAAATACATGGGGTTACGGGGATAGGGTGGGATATGTGTTGGTGTAGGGGTTATGGGGATCGGGTGGGATATGTGTCGGTGCAGGCTCGATGGGCTGAAATGGCCTCTATCTGCACTGTGGGGTTTCTGTGATTCTGTGATATCTAACCTGTGCTGTACCTGCCCTGGGAGTGTTTGACAGGACAGTAAAGAGGGAGCTTTACTCTGTAACTAACCCGTGCTGTACCTGCCCTGGGAGTGTTTGATGGGACAGTGTAGAAGGAGCTTTACTCTGTATCTAACCCGTGCTGTACCTGCCCTGGGAGTGTTTGATGGGACAGTGTAGAGGGAGCTTTACTCTGTATCTAACCCGTGCTGTACCTGCCCTGGGAGTGTTTGATGGGACAGTGTAGAGGGAGCTTTACTCTGTATCTAACCTGGGCTGTACCTGCCCTGGGAGTTTTTGATGGGACAGTGTAGAGGGAGCTTTACTCTGTATCTAACCCGTGCTGTACCTGCACTGGGAGTGTTTGATGGGCAGTGTAGAGGGAGATTTACTCTGTATCTAACCCGCGCTGTACCTGCCCTGGGAGTGTTTGATGGGCAGTGTAGAGGGAGCTTTACTCTGTATCTAACCCGTGCTGTACCAGCCCTGGGAGTGTTTGATGGGACAGTGTAGAGGCAGCTTTACTCTGCATCTAACCCGTGCTGTACCTGCCCTGGGAGTGTTTGATGGGACAGTGTAGAGGGAGCATTACTCTGATTCTAACCCGTGCTGTAACTGCCCTGGGAGTGCTTGATGGGCAGTGTAGAGGGAGCTTTACTCTGTATCTAATCCGTGCTGTACCTGCCCTGGGAGTGTTTGATGGGACAGTGTAGATGGAGCTTTACTCTGAATCTAACCCGTGCTGTACCTGCCCTGGGAGTGTTTGATGGGCAGTGCAGAGGGAGCTTTACTCTGTATCTAACCCGTGCTGTACCTGCCCTGGGAGTGTTTGATGGGACAGTGTAGAGGGGGCTTTACTCTGTATCTAACCCATACTGTACCTGCCCTGGGAGTGTTTGATGGGACAGTGTAGAGGAAGCTTTACTCTGTATCTACCCCGTACTGTACCTGCCCTGGGAGTGTTTGATGGGACAGTGTAGAGGGAGCTTTACTCTGTATCTAACCCGCGCTGTACCTGCTCTGGGAGTGTTTGATGGGACAGTGTAGATGGAGCTTTACTCTGTATCTAACCCGTGCTGTACCTGCCCTGGGAGTGTTTGATGGGCAGTGCAGAGGGAGCTTTACTCTGTATCTAACCCGTGCTGTACCTGCCCTGGGAGTGTTTGATGGGACAGTGTAGAGGGGGCTTTACTCTGTATCTAACCCATACTGTACCTGCCCTGGGAGTGTTTGATGGGACAGTGTAGAGGAAGCTTTAATCTGTATCTACCCCGTACTGTACCTGCCCTGGGAGTGTTTGATGGGACGGTGTAGAGGGAGCTTTACTCTGTATCTAACCCGCGCTGTACCTGCTCTGGGAGTGTTTGATGGGACAGTGTAGAGGCAGCTTTACTCTGTATCTAACCCGTGCTGTACCTGCCCTGGGAGTGTTTGATGGGACAGTGTAGAGGGAGCATTACTCTGATTCTAACCCGTGCTGTAACTGCCCTGGGAGTGTTTGATGGGCAGTGTAGAGGGAGCTTTACTCTGTATCTAATCCGTTCTGTACCTGCCCTGGGAGTGTTTGATGGGACAGTGTAGATGGAGCTTTACTCTGAATCTAACCCGTGCTGTACCTGCCCTGGGAGTGTTTGATGGGCAGTGCAGAGGGAGCTTTACTCTGTATCTGACCCGTGCTGTACCTGCCCTGGGAGTGTTTGATGGGACAGTGTAGAGGGGGCTTTACTCTGTATCTAACCCATACTGTACCTGCCCTGGGAGTGTTTGATGGGACAGTGTAGAGGAAGCTTTACTCTGTATCTACCCCGTACTGTACCTGCCCTGGGAGTGTTTGATGGGACAGTGTAGAGGGAGCTTTACTCTGTATCTAACCCGCGCTGTACCTGCTCTGGGAGTGTTTGATGGGACAGTGTAGATGGAGCTTTACTCTGTATCTAACCCGCGCTGTACCTGCCCTGGGAGTGTTTGATGGGACAGTGTAGAGGGAGCTTTACTCTGTATCTAACCCGTGCTGTACCTGCCCTGGGAGTGTTTGATGGGACAGTATAGAGGGAGCTTTACTCTGTATCAAACCCGTGCTGTACCAACCCTGGGAGTGTTTGATGGGACAGTGTAGAGGGAGCTTTACTCTGTATCTAACCCGTGTTGCACCTGCCCTGGGAGTGTTTGATGGGACAGTGCAGAGGGAGTTTTACTCTGTATCTAACCCGTGCTGTACCTGCCCTGGGATTGTTTGATGGGACAGTGTAGAAGGAGCATTACTCTGTATCTAACCCGTGCTGTACCTGCCCTGGGAGTGTTTGATGGGACAGTGTAGATGGAGCTTTACTCTGTAACTAACCCGTGCTGTACCTGCCCTGGGAGTGTTTGATGGGACAGTGTAGAAGGAGCTTTACTCTGTATCTAACCCGTGCTGTACCTGCCCTGGGAGTGTTTGATGGGACAGTGTAGAGGGAGCTTTACTCTGTATCTAACCCGTGCTGTACCTGCCCTGGGAGTGTTTGATGGGACAGTGTAGAGGGAGCTTTACTCTGTATCTAACCCGTGCTGTACCTGCCCTGGGAGTGTGTGATGGGACAGTGTAGAGGGAGCTTTACTCTGTATCTAACCCGTGCTGTACCTGCCCTGGGAGTTTTTGATGGGACAGTGTAGAGGGAGCTTTACTCTGTATCTAACCCGTGCTGTACCTGCCCTGGGAGTGTTTGATGGGCAGTGTAGAGGGAGTTTTACTCTGTATCTAACCCGTGCTGTACCTGCACTGGGAGTGTTTGATGGGCAGTGTAGAGGGAGATTTACTCTGTATCTAACCCGCGCTGTACCTGCCCTGGGAGTGTTTGATGGGCAGTGTAGAGGGAGCTTTACTCTGTATCTAACCCGTGCTGTACCTGCCCTGGGAGTGTTTGATGGGACAGTGTAGAGGCAGCTTTACTCTGTATCTAACCCGTGCTGTACCTGCCCTGGGAGTGTTTGATGGGACAGTGTAGAGGGAGCATTACTCTGATTCTAACCCGTGCTGCAACTGCCCTGGGAGTGTTTGATGGGCAGTGTAGAGGGAGCTTTACTCTGTATCTAATCCGTGCTGTACCTGCCCTGGGAGTGTTTGATGGGACAGTGTAGATGGAGCTTTACTCTGAATCTAACCCGTGCTGTACCTGCCCTGGGAGTGTTTGATGGGCAGTGTAGAGGGAGCTTTACTCTGTATCTAACCCGTGCTGTACCTGTCCTGGGAGTGTTTGATGGGACAGTGTAGAGGGTGCTTTACTCTGTATCTAACCCGTACTGTACCTGCCCTGGGAGTGTTTGATGGGGCAGTGTAGAGGAAGCTTTACTCTGCATCTAACCCGTACTGTACCTGCCCTGGGAGTGTTTGATGGGACAGTGTAGAGGGAGCTTTACTCTGTATCTAACCCGCGCTGTACCTGCTCTGGGAGTGTTTGATGGGACAGTGTAGAGGGAGCTTTACTCTGTATCAAACCCGTGCTGTACCAACCCTGGGAGTGTTTGATGGGACAGTGTAGAGGGAGCTTTACTCTGTATCTAACCCGTGTTGCACCTGCCCTGGGAGTGTTTGATGGGACAGTGTAGAGGGAGCTTTACTCTGCATCTAACCTGTGCTCTACCTGCCCTGGGAGTGTTTGACAGGACAGTGTAGAGGGAGCTTTACTCTGTATCAAACCTGTGCTGTACCTACCCTGGGAGTGTTTGATGGGACAGTGTAGAAGGAGCTTTACTCTGTATCTAACCCGTGTTGCACCTGCCCTGGGAGTGTTTGATGGGACAGTGTAGAGGGAGTTTTACTCTGTATCTAACCCGTGCTGTACCTGCCCTGGGAGTGTTTGATGGGACAGTGTAGAAGGAGCATTACTCTGTATCTAACCCGTGCTGTACCTGGCCTGGGAGTGTTTGATGGGACAGTGTAGATGGAGCTTTACTCTGTAACTAACCCGTGCTGTACCTGCCCTGGGAGTGTTTGATGGGACAGTGTAGAAGGAGCTTTACTCTGTATCTAATCCGTGCTGTACCTGCCCTGGGAGTGTTTGATGGGACAGTGTAGATGGAGCTTTACTCTGAATCTAACCCGTGCTGTACCTGCCCTGGGAGTGTTTGATGGGCAGTGCAGAGGGAGCTTTACTCTGTATCTAACCCGTGCTGTACCTGCCCTGGGAGTGTTTGATGGGACAGTGTAGAGGGGGCTTTACTCTGTATCTAACCCGTACTGTACCTGCCCTGGGAGTGTTTGATGGGACAGTGTAGAGGAAGCTTTACTCTGTATCTACCCCGTACTGTACCTGCCCTGGGAGTGTTTGATGGGACAGTGTAGAGGGAGCTTTACTCTGTATCTAACCCACGCTGTACCTGCCCTGGGAGTGTTTGATGGGACAGTGTAGAGGGAGCTTTACTCTGTATCTAACCCGTGCTGTACCTGCCCTGGGAGTGTTTGATGGGACAGTGTAGAGGGAGCTTTACTCTGTATCTAACCCGTGCTGTACCTGCCCTGGGAGTGTTTGATGGGACAGTGTAGAGGGAGCTTTACTCTGTATCAAACCCGTGCTGTACCAACCCTGGGAGTGTTTGATGGGACAGTGCAGAGGGAGTTTTACTCTGTATCTAACCCGTGCTGTACCTGCCCTGGGAGTGTTTGATGGGACAGTGTAGAAGGAGCATTACTCTGTATCTAACCCGTGCTGTACCTGCCCTGGGAGTGTTTGATGGGACAGTGTAGATGGAGCTTTACTCTGTAACTAACCCGTGCTGTACCTGCCCTGGGAGTGTTTGATGGGACAGTGTAGAAGGAGCTTTACTCTGTATCTAACCCGTGCTGTACCTGCCCTGGGAGTGTTTGATGGGACAGTGTAGAGGGAGCTTTACTCTGTATCTAACCCGTGCTGTACCTGCCCTGGGAGTGTTTGATGGGACAGTGTAGAGGGAGCTTTACTCTGTATCTAACCCGTGCTGTACCTGCCCTGGGAGTGTGTGATGGGACAGTGTAGAGGGAGCTTTACTCTGTATCTAACCCGTGCTGTACCTGCCCTGGGAGTTTTTGATGGGACAGTGTAGAGGGAGCTTTACTCTGTATCTAACCCGTGCTGTACCTGCCCTGGGAGTGTTTGATGGGCAGTGTAGAGGGAGTTTTACTCTGTATCTAACCCGTGCTGTACCTGCACTGGGAGTGTTTGATGGGCAGTGTAGAGGGAGATTTACTCTGTATCTAACCCGCGCTGTACCTGCCCTGGGAGTGTTTGATGGGCAGTGTAGAGGGAGCTTTACTCTGTATCTAACCCGTGCTGTACCTGCCCTGGGAGTGTTTGATGGGACAGTGTAGAGGCAGCTTTACTCTGTATCTAACCCGTGCTGTACCTGCCCTGGGAGTGTTTGATGGGACAGTGTAGAGGGAGCATTACTCTGATTCTAACCCGTGCTGTAACTGCCCTGGGAGTGTTTGATGGGCAGTGTAGAGGGAGCTTTACTTTGTATCTAATCCGTGCTGTACCTGCCCTGGGAGTGTTTGATGGGACAGTGTAGATGGAGCTTTACTCTGAATCTAACCCGTGCTGTACCTGCCCTGGGAGTGTTTGATGGGCAGTGTAGAGGGAGCTTTACTCTGTATCTAACCCGTGCTGTACCTGCCCTGGCAGTGTTTGATGGGACAGTGTAGAGGGTGCTTTACTCTGTATCTAACCCGTACTGTACCTGCCCTGGGAGTGTTTGATGGGGCAGTGTAGAGGAAGCTTTACTCTGTATCTAACCCGTACTGTACCTGCCCTGGGAGTGTTTGATGGGACAGTGTAGAGGGAGCTTTACTCTGTATCTAACCCGCGCTGTACCTGCTCTGGGAGTGTTTGATGGGACAGTGTAGAGGGAGCTTTACTCTGTATCAAACCCGTGCTGTACCAACCCTGGGAGTGTTTGATGGGACAGTGTAGAGGGAGCTTTACCCTGTATCTAACCCGTGTTGCACCTGCCCTGGGAGTGTTTGATGGGACATTGTAGAGGGAGCTTTACTCTGCATCTAACCTGTGCTCTACCTGCCCTGGGAGTGTTTGACAGGACAGTATAGAGGGAGCTTTACTCTGTATCAAACCTGTGCTGTACCTACCCTGGGAGTGTTTGATGGGACAGTGTAGAAGGAGCTTTACTCTGTATCTAACCCGTGTTGCACCTGCCCTGGGAGTGTTTGATGGGACAGTGTAGAGGGAGTTTTACTCTGTATCTAACCCGTGCTGTACCTGCCCTGGGAGTGTTTGATGGGACAGTGTAGAAGGAGCATTACTCTGTATCTAACCCGTGCTGTACCTGCCCTGGGAGTGTTTGATGGGACAGTGTAGATGGAGCTTTACTCTGTAACTAACCCGTGCTGTACCTGCCCTGGGAGTGTTTGATGGGACAGTGTAGAGGGAGCTTTACTCTGTATCTAACCCGTGCTGTACCTGCCCTGGGAGTTTTTGATGGGACAGTGTAGAGGGAGCTTTACTCTGTATCTAACCCGTGCTGTACCTGCCCTGGGAGTGTTTGATGGGCAGTGTAGAGGGAGTTTTACTCTGTATCTAACCAGTGCTGTACCTGCACTGGGAGTGTTTGATGGGCAGTGTAGAGGGAGATTTACTCTGTATCTAACCCGCGCTGTACCTGCCCTGGGAGTGTTTGATGGGCAGTGTAGAGGGAGCTTTACTCTGTATCTAACCCGTGCTGTACCTGCCCTGGGAGTGTTTGATGGGACAGCGTAGAGGCAGCTTTACTCTGTATCTAACCCGTGCTGTACCTGCCCTGGGAGTGTTTGATGGGACAGTGTAGAGGGAGCATTACTCTGATTCTAACCCGTGCTGTAACTGCCCTGGGAGTGTTTGATGGGCAGTGTAGAGGGAGCTTTACTCTGTATCTAATCCGTGCTGTACCTGCCCTGGGAGTGTGTGATGGGACAGTGTAGATGGAGCTTTACTCTGAATCTAACCCGTGCTGTACCTGCCCTGGGAGTGTTTGATGGGCAGTGTAGAGGGAGCTTTACTCTGTATCTAACCCGTGCTGTACCTGCCCTGGGAGTGTTTGATGGGACAGTGTAGAGGGTGCTTTACTCTGTATCTAACCCGTACTGTACCTGCCCTGGGAGTGTTTGATGGGGCAGTGTAGAGGAAGCTTTACTCTGTATCTAACCCGTACTGTACCTGCCCTGGGAGTGTTTGATGGGACAGTGTAGAGGGAGCTTTACTCTGTATCTAACCCGCGCTGTACCTGCTCTGGGAGTGTTTGATGGGACAGTGTAGATGGAGCTTTACTCTGTATCTAACCCGCGCTGTACCTGCCCTGGGAGTGTTTGATGGGACAGTGTAGAGGGAGCTTTACTCTGTATCTAACCCGCGCTGTACCTGCCCTGGGAGTGTTTGATGGGACAGTGTAGATGGAGCTTTACTCTGTATCTAACCCGTGCTGTACCTGCCCTGGGAGTGTTTGATGGGACAGTATAGAGGGAGCTTTACTCTGTATCAAACCCGTGCTGTACCTACCCTGGGAGTGTTTGATGGGACAGTGTAGAGGGAGCTTTACTCTGTATCTAACCCGTGTTGCACCTGCCCTGGGAGTGTTTGATGGGACAGTGTAGAGGGAGTTTTACTCTGTATCTAACCCGTGCTGTACCTGCCCTGGGAGTGTTTGATGGGACAGTGCAGAAGGAGCTTTACTCTGTATCTAAGCCGTGCTGTACCTGCCCTGGGAGTGTTTGATGGGACAGTGTAGATGGAGCTTTACTCTGTATCTAACCCGTGCTGTACCTGCCCTGGGAGTGTTTGATGGGACAGTGTAGAAGGAGCTTTACTCTGTATCTAACCCGTGCTGTACCTGCAGTGGGAGTGTTTGATGGGCAGTGTAGAGAGAGATTTACTCTGCATCTAACCCGCGCTGTACCTGCCCTGGGAGTGTTTGATGGGCAGTGTAGAGGGAGCTTTACTCTGTATCTAACCCGTGTTGTACCTGCCCTGGGAGTGTTTGATGGGACAGTGTAGAGGCAGCTTTACTCTGTATCTAACCCGTGCTGTACCTGCCCTGGGAGTGTTTGATGGGACAGTGTAGAGGGAGCTTTACTCTGATTCTAACCTGTGCTGTACCTGCCCTGGGAGTGTCTGATGGGACAGTGTAGATGGAGCTTTACTCTGTATCTAACCCGTGCTGTACCTGCCCTGGGAGTGTTTGATGGGACAGTGTAGAGGGAGCTTTACTCTGTATCTAACCCGTGCTGTACCTGCCCTGGGAGTGTTTGATGGGAGAGTGCAGATGGAGCTTTACTCTGTATCTAACCCGTGCTGTACCTGCCCTAGGAGTGTTTGACGGGACAGTGCAGAGGGAGCTTTACTCTGTATGTAACCCGTGCTGTACTGCCCTGGGAGTGTTTGATGGGCAATGTAGATGGAGCTTTACTCTGAATCTAACCCGTGCTGTACCTGCCCTGGGAGTGTTTGATGGGCAGTGTAGAGGGAGCTTTACTCTGTATCTAACCCGTGCTGTACCTGCCCTGGGAGTGTTTGATGGGACAGTGTAGAGGGTGCTTTACTCTGTATCTAACCCGTACTGTACTTGCCCTGGGAGTGTTTGATGGGACACTGTAGAGGAAGCTTTACTCTGTATCTAACCCGTACTGTACCTGCCCTGGGAGTGTTTGATGGGACAGTGTAGAGGGAGCTTTACTCTGTACCTATCCCGCGCTGTACCTGCTCTGGGAGTGTTTGATGCGACAGTGTAGATGGAGCTTTACTCTGTATCTAACCCGCGCTGTACCTGCCCTGGGAGTGTTTGATGGGACAGTGTAGAGGGAGCTTTACTCTGTATCTAACCCGCGCTGTACCTGCCCTGGGAGTGTTTGATGGAACAGTGTAGAGGGAGCTTTACTCTGTATCTAACCCGTGCTGTACCTGCCCTGGGAGTGTTTGATGGGACAGTGTCGAGGGAGCTTTACTCTGTATCTAACCCGTGCTGTACCTGCGCTGGGAGTGTTTGATGGGACAGTTTAGAGGGAGCTTTACTCTGCATCTAACCCGTGCTGTACCTGCCCTGGGAGTGTTTGATGGGACAGTGTGGAGGGAGCTTTACTCTGTATCTAACCCGTGCTGTACCTGCCCTGGGAGTGTTTGATGGGACAGTGTAGAGAGAGCTTTACTCTGTATCTAACGCATGCTGTACGTGCCCTGGGAGTGTTTGATGGGCCAGTGTAGAGGGAGCTTTACTCTGTATCTAACCCCTGCTGTACCTGCCCTGGGAGTTTGATGGGACAGTATAGAGGGAGCTTTACTCTGTATCTAACCCGTGCTGTACCTGCCCTGGGAGTGTGTGATGGGACAGTGTAGAGGGAGCTTTACTCTGTATCTAACCCGTGCTGTACCTGCCCTGGGAGTTTTTGATGGGACAGTGTAGAGGGAGCTTTACTCTGTATCTAACCCGTGCTGTACCTGCCCTGGGAGTGTTTGATGGGCAGTGTAGAGGGAGTTTTACTCTGTATCTAACCCGTGCTGTACCTGCACTGGGAGTGTTTGATGGGCAGTGTAGAGGGAGATTTACTCTGTATCTAACCCGCGCTGTACCTGCCCTGGGAGTGTTTGATGCGCAGTGTAGAGGGAGCTTTACTCTGTATCTAACCCGTGCTGTACCTGCCCTGGGAGTGTTTGATGGGACAGTGTAGAGGCAGCTTTACTCTGTATCTAACCCGTGCTGTACCTGCCCTGGGAGTGTTTGATGGGACAGTGTAGAGGGAGCATTAATCTGATTCTAACCCGTGCTGTAACTGCCCTGGGAGTGTTTGATGGGCAGTGTAGAGGGAGCTTTACTCTGTATCTAATCCGTGCTGTACCTGCCCTGGGAGTGTTTGATGGGACAGTGTAGATGGAGCTTTACTCTGAATCTAACCCGTGCTGTACCTGCCCTGGGAGTGTTTGATGGGCAGTGTAGAGGGAGCTTTACTCTGTATCTAACCCGTGCTGTACCTGCCCTGGGAGTGTTTGATGGGACAGTGTAGAGGGTGCTTTACTCTGTATCTAACCCGTACTGTACCTGCCCTGGGAGTGTTTGATGGGGCAGTATAGAGGAAGCTTTACTCTGTATCTAACCCGTACTGTACCTGCCCTGGGAGTGTTTGATGGGACAGTGTAGAGGGAGCTTTACTCTGTATCTAACCCGTGCTGTACCTGCCCTGGGAGTGTTTGATGGGACAGTGTAGAGGGAGCTTTACTCTGTATCTAACCCGTGCTGTACCTGCCCTGGGAGTGTGTGATGGGACAGTGTAGAGGGAGCTTTACTCTGTATCTAACCCGTGCTGTACCTGCCCTGGGAGTTTTTGATGGGACAGTGCAGAGGGAGCTTTACTCTGTATCTAACCCGTGCTGTACCTGCCCTGGGAGTGTTTGATGGGCAGTGTAGAGGGAGTTTTACTCTGTATCTAACCCGTGCTGTACCTGCACTGGGAGTGTTTGATGGGCAGTGTAGAGGGAGATTTACTCTGTATCTAACCCGCGCTGTACCTGCCCTGGGAGTGTTTGATGGGCAGTGTAGAGGGAGCTTTACTCTATATCTAACCCGTGCTGTACCTGCCCTGGGAGTGTTTGATGGGACAGTGTAGAGGCAGCTTTACTCTGTATCTAACCCGTGCTGTACCTGCCCTGGGAGTGTTTGATGGGACAGTGTAGAGGGAGCATTACTCTGATTCTAACCCGTGCTGTAACTGCCCTGGGAGTGTTTGATGGGCAGTGCAGAGGGAGCTTTACTCTGTATCTAATCCGTGCTGTACCTGCCCTGGGAGTGTGTGATGGGACAGTGTAGATGGAGCTTTACTCTGAATCTAACCCATGCTGTACCTGCCCTGGGAGTTTTTGATGGGCAGTGTAGAGGGAGCTTTACTCTGTATCTAACCCGTGCTGTACCTGCCCTGGGAGTGTTTGATGGGACAGTGTAGAGGGTGCTTTACTCTGTATCTAACCCGTACTGTACCTGCCCTGGGAGTGTTTGATGGGGCAGTGTAGAGGAAGCTTTACTCTGTATCTAACCCGTACTGTACCTGCCCTGGGAGTGTTTGATGGGACAGTGTAGAGGGAGCTTTACTCTGTATCTAACCCGCGCTGTACCTGCTCTGGGAGTGTTTGATGGGACAGTGTAGATGGAGCTTTACTCTGTACCTAACCTGCGCTGTACCTGCCCTGGGAGTGTTTGATGGGACAGTGTAGAGGGAGCTTTACTCTGTATCTAACCCGCGCTGTACCTGCCCTGGGAGTGTTTGATGGGACAGTGTAGATGGAGCTTTACTCTGTATCTAACCCGTGCTGTACCTGCCCTGGGAGTGTTTGATGGGACAGTATAGAGGGAGCTTTACTCTGTATCAAACCCGTGCTGTACCTACCCTGGGAGTGTTTGATGGGACAGTGTAGAGGGAGCTTTACTCTGTATCTAACCCGTGTTGCACCTGCCCTGGGAGTGTTTGATGGGACAGTGTAGAGGGAGTTTTACTCTGTATCTAACCCGTGCTGTACCTGCCCTGGGAGTGTTTGATGGGACAGTGTAGAAGGAGCTTTACTCTGTATCTAAGCCGTGCTGTACCTGCCCTGGGAGTGTTTGATGGGACAGTGTAGATGGAGCTTTACTCTGTATCTAACCCGTGCTGTACCTGCCCTGGGAGTGTTTGATGGGACAGTGTAGAAGGAGCTTTACTCTGTATCTAACCCGCGCTGTACCTGCCCTGGGAGTGTTTGATGGGACAGTGTAGATGGAGCTTTACTCTGTATCTAACCCGTACTGTACCTGCCCTGGGAGTGTTTGATGGGGCAGTGTAGAGGAAGCTTTACTCTGTATCTAACCCGTACTGTACCTGCCCTGGGAGTGTTTGATGGGACAGTGTAGAGGGAGCTTTACTCTGTATCTAACCCGCGCTGTACCTGCTCTGGGAGTGTTTGATGGGACAGTGTAGATGGAGCTTTACTCTGTACCTAACCTGCGCTGTACCTGCCCTGGGAGTGTTTGATGGGACAGTGTAGAGGGAGCTTTACTCTGTATCTAACCCGCGCTGTACCTGCCCTGGGAGTGTTTGATGGGACAGTGTAGATGGAGCTTTACTCTGTATCTAACCCGTGCTGTACCTGCCCTGGGAGTGTTTGATGGGACAGTATAGAGGGAGCTTTACTCTGTATCAAACCCGTGCTGTACCTACCCTGGGAGTGTTTGATGGGACAGTGTAGAGGGAGCTTTACTCTGTATCTAACCCGTGTTGCACCTGCCCTGGGAGTGTTTGATGGGACAGTGTAGAGGGAGTTTTACTCTGTATCTAACCCGTGCTGTACCTGCCCTGGGAGTGTTTGATGGGACAGTGTAGAAGGAGCTTTACTCTGTATCTAAGCCGTGCTGTACCTGCCCTGGGAGTGTTTGATGGGACAGTGTAGATGGAGCTTTACTCTGTATCTAACCCGTGCTGTACCTGCCCTGGGAGTGTTTGATGGGACAGTGTAGAAGGAGCTTTACTCTGTATCTAACCCGTGCTGTACCTGCAGTGGGAGTGTTTGATGGGCAGTGTAGAGAGAGATTTACTCTGTATCTAACCCGCGCTGTACCTGCCCTGGGAGTGTTTGATGGGACAGTGTAGAGGGAGCTTTACTCTGTATCTAACCCGTGCTGTACCTCCCCTGGGAGTGTTTGATGGGACAGTGTAGAGGGAGCTTTACTCTGTATCTAACCCGTGCTGTACCAACCCTGGGAGTGTTTGATGGGACAGTGTAGAGGGAGTTTTACTCTGTATCTAACCCGTGCTGTACCTGCCCTGGGAGTGTTTGATGGGACAGTGTAGAAGGAGCATTACTCTGTATCTAACCCGTGCTGTACCTGCCCTGGGAGTGTTTGATGGGACAGTGTAGATGGAGCTTTACTCTGTAACTAACCCGTGCTGTACCTGCCCTGGGAGTGTTTGATGGGACAGTGTAGAAGGAGCTTTACTCTGTATCTAACCCGTGCTGTACCTGCCCTGGGAGTGTTTGATGGGACAGTGTAGAGGGAGCTTTACTCTGTATCTAACCCGTGCTGTACCTGCCCTGGGAGTGTTTGATGGGACAGTGTAGAGGGAGCTTTACTCTGTATCTAACCCGTGCTGTACCTGCCCTGGGAGTGTGTGATGGGACAGTGTAGAGGGAGCTTTACTCTGTATCTAACCCGTGCTGTACCTGCCCTGGGAGTTTTTGATGGGACAGTGTAGAGGGAGCTTTACTCTGTATCTAACCCGTGCTGTACCTGCCCTGGGAGTGTTTGATGGGCAGTGTAGAGGGAGTTTTACTCTGTATCTAACCCGTGCTGTACCTGCACTGGGAGTGTTTGATGGGCAGTGTAGAGGGAGATTTACTCTGTATCTAACCCGCGCTGTACCTGCCCTGGGAGTGTTTGATGGGCAGTGTAGAGGGAGCTTTACTCTGTATCTAACCCGTGCTGTACCTGCCCTGGGAGTGTTTGATGGGGACAGTGTAGAGGCAGCTGTACTCTGTATCTAACCCGTGCTGTACCTGCCCTGGGAGTGTTTGATGGGACAGTGTAGAGGGAGCATTACTCTGATTCTAACCCGTGCTGTAACTGCCCTGGGAGTGTTTGATGGGCAGTGTAGAGGGAGCTTTACTTTGTATCTAATCCGTGCTGTACCTGCCCTGGGAGTGTTTGATGGGACAGTGTAGATGGAGCTTTACTCTGAATCTAACCCGTGCTGTACCTGCCCTGGGAGTGTTTGATGGGCAGTGTAGAGGGAGCTTTACTCTGTATCTAACCCGTGCTGTACCTGCCCTGGCAGTGTTTGATGGGACAGTGTAGAGGGTGCTTTACTCTGTATCTAACCCGTACTGTACCTGCCCTGGGAGTGTTTGATGGGCAGTGTAGAGGAAGCTTTACTCTGTATCTAACCCGTACTGTACCTGCCCTGGGAGTGTTTGATGGGACAGTGTAGAGGGAGCTTTACTCTGTATCTAACCCGCGCTGTACCTGCTCTGGGAGTGTTTGATGGGACAGTGTAGAGGGAGCTTTACTCTGTATCAAACCCGTGCTGTACCAACCCTGGGAGTGTTTGATGGGACAGTGTAGAGGGAGCTTTACCCTGTATCTAACCCGTGTTGCACCTGCCCTGGGAGTGTTTGATGGGACATTGTAGAGGGAGCTTTACTCTGCATCTAACCTGTGCTCTACCTGCCCTGGGAGTGTTTGACAGGACAGTATAGAGGGAGCTTTACTCTGTATCAAACCTGTGCTGTACCTACCCTGGGAGTGTTTGATGGGACAGTGTAGAAGGAGCTTTACTCTGTATCTAACCCGTGTTGCACCTGCCCTGGGAGTGTTTGATGGGACAGTGTAGAGGGAGTTTTACTCTGTATCTAACCCGTGCTGTACCTGCCCTGGGAGTGTTTGATGGGACAGTGTAGAAGGAGCATTACTCTGTATCTAACCCGTGCTGTACCTGCCCTGGGAGTGTTTGATGGGACAGTGTAGATGGAGCTTTACTCTGTAACTAACCCGTGCTGTACCTGCCCTGGGAGTGTTTGATGGGACAGTGTAGAAGGAGCTTTACTCTGTATCTAACCCGTGCTGTACCTGCCCTGGGAGTGTTTGATGGGACAGTGTAGAGGGAGCTTTACTCTGTATCTAACCCGTGCTGTACCTGCCCTGGGAGTGTTTGATGGGACAGTGTAGAGGGAGCTTTACTCTGTATCTAACCCGTGCTGTACCTGCCCTGGGAGTGTGTGATGGGACAGTGTAGAGGGAGCTTTACTCTGTATCTAACCCGTGCTGTACCTGCCCTGGGAGTTTTTGATGGGACAGTGTAGAGGGAGCTTTACTCTGTATCTAACCCGTGCTGTACCTGCCCTGGGAGTGTTTGATGGGCAGTGTAGAGGGAGTTTTACTCTGTATCTAACCAGTGCTGTACCTGCACTGGGAGTGTTTGATGGGCAGTGTAGAGGGAGATTTACTCTGTATCTAACCCGCGCTGTACCTGCCCTGGGAGTGTTTGATGGGCAGTGTAGAGGGAGCTTTACTCTGTATCTAACCCGTGCTGTACCTGCCCTGGGAGTGTTTGATGGGACAGCGTAGAGGCAGCTTTACTCTGTATCTAACCCGTGCTGTACCTGCCCTGGGAGTGTTTGATGGGACAGTGTAGAGGGAGCATTACTCTGATTCTAACCCGTGCTGTAACTGCCCTGGGAGTGTTTGATGGGCAGTGTAGAGGGAGCTTTACTCTGTATCTAATCCGTGCTGTACCTGCCCTGGGAGTGTGTGATGGGACAGTGTAGATGGAGCTTTACTCTGAATCTAACCCGTGCTGTACCTGCCCTGGGAGTGTTTGATGGGCAGTGTAGAGGGAGCTTTACTCTGTATCTAACCCGTGCTGTACCTGCCCTGGGAGTGTTTGATGGGACAGTGTAGAGGGTGCTTTACTCTGTATCTAACCCGTACTGTACCTGCCCTGGGAGTGTTTGATGGGGCAGTGTAGAGGAAGCTTTACTCTGTATCTAACCCGTACTGTACCTGCCCTGGGAGTGTTTGATGGGACAGTGTAGAGGGGGCTTTACTCTGTATCTAACCCGTACTGTACCTGCCCTGGGAGTGTTTGATGGGACAGTGTAGAGGAAGCTTTACTCTGTATCTACCCCGTACTGTACCTGCCCTGGGAGTGTTTGATGGGACAGTGCAGAGGGAGCTTTACTCTGTATCTAACCCACGCTGTACCTGCCCTGGGAGTGTTTGATGGGACAGTGTAGAGGAAGCTTTACTCTGTATCTAACCCGTGCTGTACCTGCCCTGGGAGTGTTTGATGGGACAGTGTAGAGGGAGCTTTACTCTGTATCTAACCCGTGCTGTACCTGCCCTGGGAGTGTTTGATGGGACAGTGTAGAGGGAGCTTTACTCTGTATCAAACCCGTGCTGTACCAACCCTGGGAGTGTTTGATGGGACAGTGTAGAGGGAGCTTTACTCTGTATCTAACCCGTGTTGCTCCTGCCCTGGGAGTGTTTGATGGGACAGTGTAGAGGGAGTTTTACTCTGTATCTAACCCGTGCTGTACCTGCCCTGGGAGTGTTTGATGGGACATTGTAGAAGGAGCATTACTCTGTATCTAACCCGTGCTGTACCTGCCCTGGGAGTGTTTGATGGGACAGTGTAGATGGAGCTTTACTCTGTAACTAACCCGTGCTGTACCTGCCCTGGGAGTGTTTGATGGGACAGTGTAGAAGGAGCTTTACTCTGTATCTAACCCGTGCTGTACCTGCCCTGGGAGTGTTTGATGGGACAGTGTAGAGGGAGCTTTACTCTGTATCTAACCCGTGCTGTACCTGCCCTGGGAGTGTTTGATGGGACAGTGTAGAGGGAGCTTTACTCTGTATCTAACCCGTGCTGTACCTGCCCTGGGAGTGTGTGATGGGACAGTGTAGAGGGAGCTTTACTCTGTATCTAACCCGTGCTGTACCTGCCCTGGGAGTTTTTGATGGGACAGTGTAGAGGGAGCTTTACTCTGTATCTAACCCGTGCTGTACCTGCCCTGGGAGTGTTTGATGGGCAGTGTAGAGGGAGTTTTACTCTGTATCTAACCCGTGCTGTACCTGCACTGGGAGTGTTTGATGGGCAGTGTAGAGGGAGATTTACTCTGTATCTAACCCGCGCTGTACCTGCCCTGGGAGTGTTTGATGGGCAGTGTAGAGGGAGCTTTACTCTGTATCTAACCCGTGCTGTACCTGCCCTGGGAGTGTTTGATGGGACAGTGTAGAGGCAGCTTTACTCTGTATCTAACCCGTGCTGTACCTGCCCTGGGAGTGTTTGATGGGACAGTGTAGAGGGAGCATTACTCTGATTCTAACCCGTGCTGTAACTGCCCTGGGAGTGTTTGATGGGCAGTGTAGAGGGAGCTTTACTCTGTATCTAATCCGTGCTGTACCTGCCCTGGGAGTGTTTGATGGGACAGTGTAGATGGAGCTTTACTCTGAATCTAACCCGTGCTGTACCTGCCCTGGGAGTGTTTGATGGGCAGTGTAGAGGGAGCTTTACTCTGTATCTAACCCGTACTGTACCTGCCCTGGGAGTGTTTGATGGGACAGTGTAGAGGGAGCTTTACTCTGTATCTAACCCGCGCTGTACCTGCTCTGGGAGTGTTTGATGGGACAGTGTAGAGGGAGCTTTACTCTGTATCTAACCCGTGTTGCACCTGCCCTGGGAGTGTTTGATGGGACATTGTAGAGGGAGCTTTACTCTGCATCTAACCTGTGCTCTACCTGCCCTGGGAGTGTTTGACAGGACAGTATAGAGGGAGCTTTACTCTGTATCAAACCTGTGCTGTACCTACCCTGGGAGTGTTTGATGGGACAGTGTAGAAGGAGCTTTATTCTGTATCTAACCCGTGTTGCACCTGCCCTGGGAGTGTTTGATGGGACAGTGTAGAGGGAGTTTTACTCTGTATCTAACCCGTGCTGTACCTGCCCTGGGAGTGTTTGATGGGACAGTGTAGAAGGAGCATTACTCTGTATCTAACCCGTGCTGTACCTGCCCTGGGAGTGTTTGATGGGACAGTGTAGATGGAGCTTTACTCTGTAACTAACCCGTGCTGTACCTGCCCTGGGAGTGTTTGATGGGACAGTGTAGAAGGAGCTTTACTCTGTATCTAACCCGTGCTGTACCTGCCCTGGGAGTGTTTGATGGGACAGTGTAGAGGGAGCTTTACTCTGTATCTAACCCGTGCTGTACCTGCCCTGGGAGTGTTTGATGGGACAGTGTAGAGGGAGCTTTACTCTGTATCTAACCCGTGCTGTACCTGCCCTGGGAGTGTGTGATGGGACAGTGTAGAGGGAGCTTTACTCTGTATCTAACCCGTGCTGTACCTGCCCTGGGAGTTTTTGATGGGACAGTGTAGAGGGAGCTTTACTCTGTATCTAACCCGTGCTGTACCTGCCCTGGGAGTGTTTGATGGGCAGTGTAGAGAGAGTTTTACTCTGTATCTAACCAGTGCTGTACCTGCACTGGGAGTGTTTGATGGGCAGTGTAGAGGGAGATTTACTCTGTATCTAACCCGCGCTGTACCTGCCCTGGGAGTGTTTGATGGGCAGTGTAGAGGGAGCTTTACTCTGTATCTAACCCGTGCTGTACCTGCCCTGGGAGTGTTTGATGGGACAGCGTAGAGGCAGCTTTACTCTGTATCTAACCCGTGCTGTACCTGCCCTGGGAGTGTTTGATGGGACAGTGTAGAGGGAGCATTACTCTGATTCTAACCCGTGCTGTAACTGCCCTGGGAGTGTTTGATGGGCAGTGTAGAGGGAGCTTTACTCTGTATCTAATCCGTGCTGTACCTGCCCTGGGAGTGTGTGATGGGACAGTGTAGATGGAGCTTTACTCTGAATCTAACCCGTGCTGTACCTGCCCTGGGAGTGTTTGATGGGCAGTGTAGAGGGAGCTTTACTCTGTATCTAACCCGTGCTGTACCTGCCCTGGGAGTGTTTGATGGGACAGTGTAGAGGGTGCTTTACTCTGTATCTAACCCGTACTGTACCTGCCCTGGGAGTGTTTGATGGGGCAGTGTAGAGGAAGCTTTACTCTGTATCTAACCCGTACTGTACCTGCCCTGGGAGTGTTTGATGGGACAGTGTAGAGGGAGCTTTACTCTGTATCTAACCCGCGCTGTACCTGCTCTGGGAGTGTTTGATGGGACAGTGTAGATGGAGCTTTACTCTGTATCTAACCCGCGCTGTACCTGCCCTGGGAGTGTTTGATGGGACAGTGTAGAGGGAGCTTTACTCTGTATCTAACCCGCGCTGTACCTGCCCTGGGAGTGTTTGATGGGACAGTGTAGATGGAGCTTTACTCTGTATCTAACCCGTGCTGTACCTGCCCTGGGAGTGTTTGATGGGACAGTATAGAGGGAGCTTTACTCTGTATCAAACCCGTGCTGTACCTACCCTGGGAGTGTTTGATGGGACAGTGTAGAGGGAGCTTTACTCTGTATCTAACCCGTGTTGCACCTGCCCTGGGAGTGTTTGATGGGACAGTGTAGAGGGAGTTTTACTCTGTATCTAACCCGTGCTGTACCTGCCCTGGGAGTGTTTGATGGGACAGTGTAGAAGGAGCTTTACTCTGTATCTAAGCCGTGCTGTACCTGCCCTGGGAGTGTTTGATGGGACAGTGTAGATGGAGCTTTACTCTGTATCTAACCCGTGCTGTACCTGCCCTGGGAGTGTTTGATGGGACAGTGTAGAAGGAGCTTTACTCTGTATCTAACCCGTGCTGTACCTGCAGTGGGAGTGTTTGATGGGCAGTGTAGAGAGAGATTTACTCTGCATCTAACCCGCGCTGTACCTGCCCTGGGAGTGTTTGATGGGCAGTGTAGAGGGAGCTTTACTCTGTATCTAACCCGTGCTGTACCTGCCCTGGGAGTGTTTGATGGGACAGTGTAGAGGCAGCTTTACTCTGTATCTAACCCGTGCTGTACCTGCCCTGGGAGTGTTTGATGGGACAGTGTAGAGGGAGCTTTACTCTGTATCTAACCCGTGCTGTACCTGCCCTGGGAGTGTTTGATGGGAGAGTGCAGATGGAGCTTTACTCTGTATCTAACCCGTGCTGTACCTGCCCTAGGAGTGTTTGACGGGACAGTGCAGAGGGAGCTTTACTCTGTATGTAACCCGTGCTGTACTGCCCTGGGAGTGTTTGATGGGCAAAGTAGATGGAGCTTTACTCTGTATCTGACCGGTGCTGTACCTGCCCTGGGAGTGTTTGATGGGACAGTGTAGAGGGAGCTTTACTCTGTATCTAACCCGTGCTGTAACTGCCCTGGGAGTGTTTGATGGGCAGTGTAGAGGGAGCTTTACTCTGTATCTAATCCGTGCTGTACCTGCCCTGGGGGTGTTTGATGGGACAGTGTAGATGGAGCTTTACTCTGAATCTAACCCGTGCTGTACCTGCCCTGGGAGTGTTTGATGGGCAGTGTAGAGGGAGCTTTACTCTGTATCTAACCCGTGCTGTACCTGCCCTGGGAGTGTTTGATGGGACAGTGTAGAGGGTGCTTTACTCTGTATCTAACCCGTACTGTACCTGCCCTGGGAGTGTTTGATGGGACACTGTAGAGGAAGCTTTACTCTGTATCTAACCCGTACTGTACCTGCCCTGGGAGTGTTTGATGGGACAGTGTAGAGGGAGCTTTACTCTGTACCTATCCCGCGCTGTACCTGCTCTGGGAGTGTTTGATGCGACAGTGTAGATGGAGCTTTACTCTGTATCTAACCCGCGCTGTACCTGCCCTGGGAGTGTTTGATGGGACAGTGTAGAGGGAGCTTTACTCTGTATCTAACCCGCGCTGTACCTGCCCTGGGAGTGTTTGATGGAACAGTGTAGAGGGAGCTTTACTCTGTATCTAACCCGTGCTGTACCTGCCCTGGGAGTGTTTGATGGGACAGTGTCGAGGGAGCTTTACTCTGTATCTAACCCGTGCTGTACCTGCGCTGGGAGTGTTTGATGGGACAGTTTAGAGGGAGCTTTACTCTGCATCTAACCCGTGCTGTACCTGCCCTGGGAGTGTTTGATGGGACAGTGTGGAGGGAGCTTTACTCTGTATCTAACCCGTGCTGTACCTGCCCTGGGAGTGTTTGATGGGACAGTGTAGAGAGAGCTTTACTCTGTATCTAACGCATGCTGTACGTGCCCTGGGAGTGTTTGATGGGCCAGTGTAGAGGGAGCTTTACTCTGTATCTAACCCCTGCTGTACCTGCCCTGGGAGTTTGATGGGACAGTATAGAGGGAGCTTTACTCTGTATCTAACCCGTGCTGTACCTGCCCTGGGAGTGTGTGATGGGACAGTGTAGAGGGAGCTTTACTCTGTATCTAACCCGTGCTGTACCTGCCCTGGGAGTTTTTGATGGGACAGTGTAGAGGGAGCTTTACTCTGTATCTAACCCGTGCTGTACCTGCCCTGGGAGTGTTTGATGGGCAGTGTAGAGGGAGTTTTACTCTGTATCTAACCCGTGCTGTACCTGCACTGGGAGTGTTTGATGGGCAGTGTAGAGGGAGATTTACTCTGTATCTAACCCGCGCTGTACCTGCCCTGGGAGTGTTTGATGCGCAGTGTAGAGGGAGCTTTACTCTGTATCTAACCCGTGCTGTACCTGCCCTGGGAGTGTTTGATGGGACAGTGTAGAGGCAGCTTTACTCTGTATCTAACCCGTGCTGTACCTGCCCTGGGAGTGTTTGATGGGACAGTGTAGAGGGAGCATTAATCTGATTCTAACCCGTGCTGTAACTGCCCTGGGAGTGTTTGATGGGCAGTGTAGAGGGAGCTTTACTCTGTATCTAATCCGTGCTGTACCTGCCCTGGGAGTGTTTGATGGGACAGTGTAGATGGAGCTTTACTCTGAATCTAACCCGTGCTGTACCTGCCCTGGGAGTGTTTGATGGGCAGTGTAGAGGGAGCTTTACTCTGTATCTAACCCGTGCTGTACCTGCCCTGGGAGTGTTTGATGGGACAGTGTAGAGGGAGCTTTACTCTGTATCTAACCCGTACTGTACCTGCCCTGGGAGTGTTTGATGGGGCAGTATAGAGGAAGCTTTACTCTGTATCTAACCCGTACTGTACCTGCCCTGGGAGTGTTTGATGGGACAGTGTAGAGGGAGCTTTACTCTGTATCTAACCCGTGCTGTACCTGCCCTGGGAGTGTTTGATGGGACAGTGTAGAGGGAGCTTTACTCTGTATCTAACCCGTGCTGTACCTGCCCTGGGAGTGTGTGATGGGACAGTGTAGAGGGAGCTTTACTCTGTATCTAACCCGTGCTGTACCTGCCCTGGGAGTTTTTGATGGGACAGTGCAGAGGGAGCTTTACTCTGTATCTAACCCGTGCTGTACCTGCCCTGGGAGTGTTTGATGGGCAGTGTAGAGGGAGTTTTACTCTGTATCTAACCCGTGCTGTACCTGCACTGGGAGTGTTTGATGGGCAGTGTAGAGGGAGATTTACTCTGTATCTAACCCACGCTGTACCTGCCCTGGGAGTGTTTGATGGGCAGTGTAGAGGGAGCTTTACTCTGTATCTAACCCGTGCTGTACCTGCCCTGGGAGTGTTTGATGGGACAGTGTAGAGGCAGCTTTACTCTGTATCTAACCCGTGCTGTACCTGCCCTGGGAGTGTTTGATGGGACAGTGTAGAGGGAGCATTACTCTGATTCTAACCCGTGCTGTAACTGCCCTGGGAGTGTTTGATGGGCAGTGTAGAGGGAGCTTTACTCTGTATCTAATCCGTGCTGTACCTGCCCTGGGAGTGTGTGATGGGACAGTGTAGATGGAGCTTTACTCTGAATCTAACCCATGCTGTACCTGCCCTGGGAGTGTTTGATGGGCAGTGTAGAGGGAGCTTTACTCTGTATCTAACCCGTGCTGTACCTGCCCTGGGAGTGTTTGATGGGACAGTGTAGAGGGTGCTTTACACTGTATCTAACCCGTACTGTACCTGCCCTGGGAGTGTTTGATGGGGCAGTGTAGAGGAAGCTTTACTCTGTATCTAACCCGTACTGTACCTGCCCTGGGAGTGTTTGATGGGACAGTGTAGAGGGAGCTTTACTCTGTATCTAACCCGCGCTGTACCTGCTCTGGGAGTGTTTGATGGGACAGTGTAGATGGAGCTTTACTCTGTACCTAACCTGCGCTGTACCTGCCCTGGGAGTGTTTGATGGGACAGTGTAGAGGGAGCTTTACTCTGTATCTAACCCGCGCTGTACCTGCCCTGGGAGTGTTTGATGGGACAGTGTAGATGGAGCTTTACTCTGTATCTAACCCGTGCTGTACCTGCCCTGGGAGTGTTTGATGGGACAGTATAGAGGGAGCTTTACTCTGTATCAAACCCGTGCTGTACCTACCCTGGGAGTGTTTGATGGGACAGTGTAGAGGGAGCTTTACTCTGTATCTAACCCGTGTTGCACCTGCCCTGGGAGTGTTTGATGGGACAGTGTAGAGGGAGTTTTACTCTGTATCTAACCCGTGCTGTACCTGCCCTGGGAGTGTTTGATGGGACAGTGTAGAAGGAGCTTTACTCTGTATCTAAGCCGTGCTGTACCTGCCCTGGGAGTGTTTGATGGGACAGTGTTGATGGAGCTTTACTCTGTATCTAACCCGTGCTGTACCTGCCCTGGGAGTGTTTGATGTGACAGTGTAGAAGGAGCTTTACTCTGTATCTAACCCGTGCTGTACCTGCAGTGGGAGTGTTTGATGGGCAGTGTAGAGAGAGATTTACTCTGTATCTAACCCGCGCTGTACCTGCCCTGGGAGTGTTTGATGGGCAGTGTAGAGGGAGCTTTACTCTGTATCTAACCCGTGCTGTACCTGCCCTGGGAGTGTTTGATGGGACAGTGTAGAGGGAGCTTTACTCTGTATCTAACCCGTGCTGTACCTGCCCTGGGAGTGTTTGATGGGACAGTGTAGAGGGAGCTTTACTCTGATTCTAACCTGTGCTGTACCTGCCCTGGGAGTGTCTGATGGGACAGTGTAGATGGAGCTTTACTCTGTATCTAACCCGTGCTGTACCTGCAGTGGGAGTGTTTGATGGGACAGTGTAGAGGGAGCTTTACTCTGTACCTAACCCGCGCTGTACCTGCTCTGGGAGTGTTTGATGCGACAGTGTAGATGGAGCTTTACTCTGTATCTAACCCGCGCTGTACCTGCCCTGGGAGTGTTTGATGGGACAGTGTAGAGGGAGCTTTACTCTGTATCTAACCCGCGCTGTACCTGCCCTGGGAGTGTTTGATGGAACAGTGTAGAGGGAGCTTTACTCTGTATCTAACCCGTGCTGTACCTGCCCTGGGAGTGTTTGATGGGACAGTGTCGAGGGAGCTTTACTCTGTATCTAACCCGTGCTGTACCTGCCCTGGGAGTGTTTGATGGGACAGTTTAGAGGGAGCTTTACTCTGCATCTAACCCGTGCTGTACCTGCCCTGGGAGTGTTTGATGGGACAGTGTGGAGGGAGCTTTACTCTGTATCTGACCCGTGCTGTACCTGCCCTGGGAGTGTTTGATGGGACAGTGTAGAGAGAGCTTTACTCTGTATCTAACGCATGCTGTACCTGCCCTGGGAGTGTTTGATGGGCCAGTGTAGAGGGAGCTTTACTCTGTATCTAACCCCTGCTGTACCTGCCCTGGGAGTTTGATGGGACAGTATAGAGGGAGCTTTACTCTGTATCTAACCCGTGCTGTACCTGCCCTGGGAGTGTGTGATGGGACAGTGTAGAGGGAGCTTTACTCTGTATCTAACCCGTGCTGTACCTGCCCTGGGAGTTTTTGATGGGACAGTGTAGAGGGAGCTTTACTCTGTATCTAACCCGTGCTGTACCTGCCCTGGGAGTGTTTGATGGGACAGTGTAGAGGCAGCTTTACTCTGTATCTAACCCGTGCTGTACCTGCCCTGGGAGTGTTTGATGGGACAGTGTAGAGGGAGCATTACTCTGATTCTAAGCCATGCTGTAACTGCCCTGGGAGTGTTTGATGGGCAGTGTAGAGGGAGCTTTACTCTGTATCTAATCCGTGCTGTACCTGCCCTGGGAGTGTTTGATGGGACAGTGTAGATGGAGCTTTACTCTGAATCTAACCCGTGCTGTACCTGCCCTGGGAGTGTTTGATGGGCAGTGTAGAGGGAGCTTTACTCTGTATCTAACCCGTGCTGTACCTGCCCTGGGAGTGTTTGATGGGACAGTGTAGAGGGTGCTTTACTCTGTATCTAACCCGTACTGTACCTGCCCTGGGAGTGTTTGATGGGGCAGTGTAGAGGAAGCTTTACTCTGTATCTAACCCGTACTGTACCTGCCCTGGGAGTGTTTGATGGGACAGTGGAGAGGGAGCTTTACTCTGTATCTATCCCGCGCTGTACCTGCTCTGGGAGTATTTGATGGGACAGTGTAGAGGGAGCTTTACTCTGTATCAAACCCGTGCTGTACCAACCCTGGGAGTGTTTGATGGGACAGTGTAGAGGGAGCTTTACTCTGTATCTAACCCGTGTTGCACCTGCCCTGGGAGTGTTTGATGGGACAGTGTAGAGGGAGCTTTACTCTGCATCTAACCTGTGCTCTACCTGCCCTGGGAGTGTTTGACAGGACAGTGTAGAGGGAGCTTTACTCTGTATCAAACCTGTGCTGTACCTACCCTGGGAGTGTTTGATGGGACAGTGTAGAAGGAGCTTTACTCTGTATCTAACCCGTGTTGCACCTGCCCTGGGAGTGTTTGATGGGACAGTGTAGAGGGAGTTTTACTCTGTATCTAACCCGTGCTGTACCTGCCCTGGGAGTGTTTGATGGGACAGTGTAGAAGGAGCATTACTCTGTATCTAACCCGTGCTGTACCTGCCCTGGGAGTGTTTGATGGGACAGTTTAGATGGAGCTTTACTCTGTAACTAACCCGTGCTGTACCTGCCCTGGGAGTGTTTGATGGGACAGTGTAGAAGGAGCTTTACTCTGTATCTAATCCGTGCTGTACCTGCCCTGGGAGTGTTTGATGGGACAGTGTAGATGGAGCTTTACTCTGAATCTAACCCGTGCTGTACCTGCCCTGGGAGTGTTTGATGGGCAGTGCAGAGGGAGCTTTACTCTGTATCTAACCCGTGCTGTACCTGCCCTGGGAGTGTTTGATGGGACAGTGTAGAGGGGGCTTTACTCTGTATCTAACCCGTACTGTACCTGCCCTGGGAGTGTTTGATGGGACAGTGTAGAGGAAGCTTTACTCTGTATCTACCCCGTACTGTACCTGCCCTGGGTATGTTTGATGGGACAGTGTAGAGGGAGCTTTACTCTGTATCTAACCCGCGCTGTACCTGCTCTGGGAGTGTTTGATGGGACAGTGTAGATGGAGCTTTACTCTGTATCTAACCCGCGCTGTACCTGCCCTGGGAGTGTTTGATGGGGCAGTGTAGAGGGAGCTTTACTCTGTATCTAACCCGTGCTGTACCTGCCCTGGGAGTGTTTGATGGGACAGTGTAGAGGGAGCTTTACTCTGTATCTAACCCGTGCAGTACCTGCCCTGGGAGTGTTTGATGGGACAGTGTAGAGGGAGCTTTACTCTGTATCAAACCCGTGCTGTACCAACCCTGGGAGTGTTTGATGGGACAGTGTAGAGGGAGCTTTACTCTGTATCTAACCCGTGTTGCACCTGCCCTGGGAGTGTTTGATGGGACAGTGTAGAGGGAGTTTTACTCTGTATCTAACCCGTGCTGTACCTGCCCTGGGAGTGTTTGATGGGACAGTGTAGAGGGAGCTTTACTCTGTATCTAACCCGTGCTGTACCTGCCCTGGGAGTGTTTGATGGGACAGTGTAGAGGGAGCTTTATTCTGATTCTAACCTGTGCTGTACCTGCCCTGGGAGTGTCTGATGGGACAGTGTAGATGGAGCTTTACTCTGTATCTAACCCGTGCTGTACCTGCAGTGGGAGTGTTTGATGGGCAGTGTAGAGAGAGATTTACTCTGTATCTAACCCGCGCTGTACCTGCCCTGGGAGTGTTTGATGGGCAGTGTAGAGGGAGCTTTACTCTGTATCTAACCCGTGCTGTACCTGCCCTGGGAGTGTTTGATGGGACAGTGTAGAGGCAGCTTTACTCTGTATCTAACCCGTGCTGTACCTGCCCTGGGAGTGTTTGATGGGACAGTGTAGAGGCAGCTTTACTCTGATTCTAACCTGTGCTGTACCTGCCCTGGGAGTGTCTGATGGGACAGTGTAGATGGAGCTTTACTCTGTATCTAACCCGTGCTGTACCTGCCCTGGGAGTGTTTGATGGGACAGTGTAGAGGGAGCTTTACTCTGTATCTAACCCGTGCTGTACCTGCCCTGGGAGTGTTTGATGGGAGAGTGCAGATGGAGCTTTACTCTGTATCTAACCCGTGCTGTACCTGCCCTAGGAGTGTTTGACGGGACAGTGCAGAGGGAGCTTTACTCTGTATGTAACCCGTGCTGTACCTGCCCTGGGAGTGTTTGATGGGCAGTGTAGATGGAGCTTTACTCTGTATCTGACCGGTGCTGTACCTGCCCTGGGAGTGTTTGATGGGACAGTGTAGAGGGAGCTTTACTCTGTATCTAACCCGTGCTGCAACTGCCCTGGGAGTGTTTGATGGGCAGTGTAGAGGGAGCTTTACTCTGTATCTAATCCGTGCTGTACCTGCCCTGGGGGTGTTTGATGGGACAGTGTAGATGGAGCTTTACTCTGAATCTAACCCGTGCTGTACCTGCCCTGGGAGTGTTTGCTGGGCAGTGTAGAGGGAGCTTTACTCTGTATCTAACCCGTGCTGTACCTGCCCTGGGAGTGTTTGATGGGACACTGTAGAGGAAGCTTTACTCTGTATCTAACCCGTACTGTACCTGCCCTGGGAGTGTTTGATGGGACAGTGTAGAGGGAGCTTTACTCTGTACCTAACCCGCGCTGTACCTGCTCTGGGAGTGTTTGATGCGACAGTGTAGATGGAGCTTTACTCTGTATCTAACCCGCGCTGTACCTGCCCTGGGAGTGTTTGATGGGACAGTGTAGAGGGAGCTTTACTCTGTATCTAACCCGCGCTGTACCTGCCCTGGGAGTGTTTGATGGAACAGTGTAGAGGGAGCTTTACTCTGTATCTAACCCGTGCTGTAGCTGCCCTGGGAGTGTTTGATGGGACAGTGTCGAGGGAGCTTTACTCTGTATCTAACCCGTGCTGTACCTGCCCTGGGAGTGTTTGATGGGACAGTTTAGAGGGAGCTTTACTCTGCATCTAACCCGTGCTGTACCTGCCCTGGGAGTGTTTGATGGGACAGTGTGGAGGGAGCTTTACTCTGTATCTGACCCGTGCTGTACCTGCCCTGGGAGTGTTTGATGGGACAGTGTAGAGAGAGCTTTACTCTGTATCTAACGCATGCTGTACCTGCCCTGGGAGTGTTTGATGGGCCAGTGTAGAGGGAGCTTTACTCTGTATCTAACCCCTGCTGTACCTGCCCTGGGAGTTTGATGGGACAGTATAGAGGGAGCTTTACTCTGTATCTAACCCGTGCTGTACCTGCCCTGGGAGTGTGTGATGGGACAGTGTAGAGGGAGCTTTACTCTGTATCTAACCCGTGCTGTACCTGCCCTGGGAGTTTTTGATGGGACAGTGTAGAGGGAGCTTTACTCTGTATCTAACCCGTGCTGTACCTGCCCTGGGAGTGTTTGATGGGACAGTGTAGAGGCAGCTTTACTCTGTATCTAACCCGTGCTGTACCTGCCCTGGGAGTGTTTGATGGGACAGTGTAGAGGGAGCATTACTCTGATTCTAAGCCATGCTGTAACTGCCCTGGGAGTGTTTGATGGGCAATGTAGAGGGAGCTTTACTCTGTATCTAATCCGTGCTGTACCTGCCCTGGGAGTGTTTGATGGGACAGTGTAGATGGAGCTTTACTCTGAATCTAACCCGTGCTGTAACTGCCCTGGGAGTGTTTGATGGGCAGTGTAGAGGGAGCTTTACTCTGTATCTAACCCGTGCTGTACCTGCCCTGGGAGTGTTTGATGGGACAGTGTAGAGGGTGCTTTACTCTGTATCTAACCCGTACTGTACCTGCCCTGGGAGTGTTTGATGGGGCAGTGTAGAGGAAGTTTTACTCTGTATCTAACCCGTACTGTACCTGCCCTGGGAGTGTTTGATGGGACAGTGGAGAGGGAGCTTTACTCTGTATCTAACCCGCGCTGTACCTGCTCTGGGAGTGTTTGATGGGACAGTGTAGAGGGAGCTTTACTCTGTATCAAACCCGTGCTGTACCAACCCTGGGAGTGTTTGATGGGACAGTGTAGAGGGAGCTTTACTCTGTATCTAACCCGTGTTGCACCTGCCCTGGGAGTGTTTGATGGGACAGTGTAGAGGGAGCTTTACTCTGCATCTAACCTGTGCTCTACCTGCCCTGGGAGTGTTTGACAGGACAGTGTAGAGGGAGCTTTACTCTGTATCAAACCTGTGCTGTACCTACCCTGGGAGTGTTTGATGGGACAGTGTAGAAGGAGCTTTACTCTGTATCTAACCCGTGTTGCACCTGCCCTGGGAGTGTTTGATGGGACAGTGTAGAGGGAGTTTTACTCTGTATCTAACCCGTGCTGTACCTGCCCTGGGAGTGTTTGATGGGACAGTGTAGAAGGAGCATTACTCTGTATCTAACCCGTGCTGTACCTGCCCTGGGAGTGTTTGATGGGACAGTTTAGATGGAGCTTTACTCTGTAACTAACCCGTGCTGTACCTGCCCTGGGAGTGTTTGATGGGACAGTGTAGAAGGAGCTTTACTCTGTATCTAATCCGTGCTGTACCTGCCCTGGGAGTGTTTGATGGGACAGTGTAGATGGAGCTTTACTCTGAATCTAACCCGTGCTGTACCTGCCCTGGGAGTGTTTGATGGGCAGTGCAGAGGGAGCTTTACTCTGTATCTAACCCGTGCTGTACCTGCCCTGGGAGTGTTTGATGGGACAGTGTAGAGGGGGCTTTACTCTGTATCTAACCCGTACTGTACCTGCCCTGGGAGTGTTTGATGGGACAGTGTAGATGGAGCTTTACTCTGTATCTAACCCGCGCTGTACCTGCCCTGGGAGTGTTTGATGGGACAGTGTAGAGGGAGCTTTACTCTGTATCTAACCCGTGCTGTACCTGCCCTGGGAGTGTTTGATGGGACAGTGTAGAGGGAGCTTTACTCTGTATCTAACCCGTGCAGTACCTGCCCTGGGAGTGTTTGATGGGACAGTGTAGAGGGAGCTTTACTCTGTATCAAACCCGTGCTGTACCAACCCTGGGAGTGTTTGATGGGACAGTGTAGAGGGAGCTTTACTCTGTATCTAACCCGTGTTGCACCTGCCCTGGGAGTGTTTGATGGGACAGTGTAGAGGGAGTTTTACTCTGTATCTAACCCGTGCTGTACCTGCCCTGGGAGTGTTTGATGGGACAGTGTAGAAGGAGCATTACTCTGTATCTAACCCGTGCTGTACCTGCCCTGGGAGTGTTTGATGGGACAGTGTAGATGGAGCTTTACTCTGTAACTAACCCGTGCTGTACCTGCCCTGGGAGTGTTTGATGGGACAGTGTAGAAGGAGCTTTACTCTGTATCTAACCCGTGCTGTACCTGCCCTGGGAGTGTTTGATGGGACAGTGTAGAGGGAGCTTTACTCTGTATCTAACCCGTGCTGTACCTGCCCTGGGAGTGTTTGATGGGAGAGTGTAGAGGGAGCTTTACTCTGTATCTAACCCGTGCTGTACCTGCCCTGGGAGTGTGTGATGGGACAGTGTAGAGGGAGCTTTACTCTGTATCTAACCCGTGCTGTACCTGCCCTGGGAGTTTTTGATGGGACAGTGTAGAGGGAGCTTTACTCTGTATCTAACCCGTGCTGTACCTGCCCTGGGAGTGTTTGATGGGCAGTGTAGAGGGAGTTTTACTCTGTATCTAACCCGTGCTGTACCTGCACTGGGAGTGTTTGATGGGCAGTGTAGAGGGAGATTTACTCTGTATCTAACCCGCGCTGTACCTGCCCTGGGAGTGTTTGATGGGCAGTGTAGAGGGAGCTTTACTCTGTATCTAACCCGTGCTGTACCTGCCCTGGGAGTGTTTGATGGGACAGTGTAGAGGCAGCTTTACTCTGTATCTAACCCGTGCTGTACCTGCCCTGGGAGTGTTTGATGGGACAGTGTAGAGGGAGCATTACTCTGATTCTAACCCGTGCTGTAACTGCCCTGGGAGTGTTTGATGGGCAGTGTAGAGGGAGCTTTACTCTGTATCTAATCCGTGCTGTACCTGCCCTGGGAGTGTTTGATGGGACAGTGTAGATGGAGCTTTACTCTGAATCTAACCCGTGCTGTACCTGCCCTGGGAGTGTTTGATGGGCAGTGTAGAGGGAGCTTTACTCTGTATCTAACCCGTGCTGTACCTGCCCTGGCAGTGTTTGATGGGACAGTGTAGAGGGTGCTTTACTCTGTATCTAACCCGTACTGTACCTGCCCTGGGAGTGTTTGATGGGGCAGTGTAGAGGAAGCTTTACTCTGTATCTAACCCGTACTGTACCTGCCCTGGGAGTGTTTGATGGGACAGTGTAGAGGGAGCTTTACTCTGTATCTAACCCGCGCTCTACCTGCTCTGGGAGTGTTTGATGGGACAGTGTAGAGGGAGCTTTACTCTGTATCAAACCCGTGCTGTACCAAACCTGGGAGTGTTTGATGGGACAGTGTAGAGGGAGCTTTACTCTGTATCTAACCCGTGTTGCACCTGCCCTGGGAGTGTTTGATGGGACAGTGCAGAGGGAGCTTTACTCTGAATCTAACCCGTGCTGTACCTGCCCTGGGAGTGTTTGATGGGCAGTGCAGAGGGAGCTTTACTCTGTATCTAACCCGTGCTCTACCTGCCCTGGGAGTGTTTGATGGGACAGTGTAGAGGGAGCATTACTCTGATTCTAACCCGTGCTGTAACTGCCCTGGGAGTGTTTGATGGGCAGTGTAGAGGGAGCTTTACTCTGCATCTAATCCGTGCTGTACCTGCCCTGGGAGTGTTTGATGGGACAGTGTAGATGGAGCTTTACTCTGAATCTAACCCGTGCTGTACCTGCCCTGGGAGTGTTTGATGGGCAGTGTAGAGGGAGCTTTACTCTGTATCTAACCCGTGCTGTACCTGCCCTGGCAGTGTTTGATGGGACAGTGTAGAGGGTGCTTTACTCTGTATCTAACCCGTACTGTACCTGCCCTGGGAGTGTTTGATGGGGCAGTGTAGAGGAAGCTTTACTCTGTATCTAACCCGTACTGTACCTGCCCTGGGAGTGTTTGATGGGACAGTGCAGAGGGAGCTTTACTCTGTATCTAACCCGCGCTGTACCTGCTCTGGGAGTGTTTGATGGGACAGTGTAGAGGGAGCTTTACTCTGTATCAAACCCGTGCTGTACCAACCCTGGGAGTGTGTGATGGGACAGTGTAGAGGGAGCTTTACTCTGTATCTAACCCGTATTGCACCTGCCCTGGGAGTGTTTGATGGGACAGTGTAGAGGGAGCTTTACTCTGCATCTAACCTGTGCTCTACCTGCCCTGGGAGTGTTTGACAGGACAGTATAGAGGGAGCTTTACTCTGTATCAAACCTGTGCTGTACCTACCCTGGGAGTGTTTGATGGGACAGTGTAGAAGGAGCTTTACTCTGTATCTAACCCGTGTTGCACCTGCCCTGGGAGTGTTTGATGGGACAGTGTAGAGGGAGTTTTACTCTGTATCTAACCCGTGCTGTACCTGCCCTGGGAGTGTTTGATGGGACAGTGTAGAAGGAGCATTACTCTGTATCTAACCCGTGCTGTACCTGCCCTGGGAGTGTTTGATGGGACAGTGTAGATGGAGCTTTACTCTGTAACTAACCCGTGCTGTACCTGCCCTGGGAGTGTTTGATGGGACAGTGTAGAAGGAGCTTTACTCTGTATCTAACCCGTGCTGTACCTGCCCTGGGAGTGTTTGATGGGACAGTGTAGAGGGAGCTTTACTCTGTATCTAACCCGTGCTGTACCTGCCCTGGGAGTGTTTGATGGGACAGTGTAGAGGGAGCTTTACTCTGTATCTAACCCGTGCTGTACCTGCCCTGGGAGCGTGTGATGGGACAGTGTAGAGGGAGCTTTACTCTGTATCTAACCCGCGCTGTACCTGCCCTGGGAGTGTTTGATGGGCAGTGTAGAGGGAGCTTTACTCTGTATCTAACCCGTGCTGTACCTGCCCTGGGAGTGTTTGATGGGACAGTGTAGAGGCAGCTTTACTCTGTATCTAACCCGTGCTGTACCTGCCCTGGGAGTGTTTGATGGGACAGTGTAGAGGGAGCATTACTCTGATTCTAACCCGTGCTGTAACTGCCCTGGGAGTGTTTGATGGGCAGTGTAGAGGGAGCTTTACTCTGTATCTAATCCGTGCTGTACCTGCCCTGGGAGTGTTTGATGGGACAGTGTAGATGGAGCATTACTCTGAATCTAACCCGTGCTGTACCTGCCCTGGGAGTGTTTGATGGGCAGTGTAGAGGGAGCTTTACTCTGTATCTAATCCGCGCTGTACCTGCCCTGGGAGTGTTTGATGGGACAGTGTAGAGGGAGCTTTACTCTGTATCTAACCCGCGCTGTACCTGCCCTGGGAGTGTTTGATGGGACAGTGTAGATGGAGCTTTACTCTGTATCTAACCCGTGCTGTACCTGCCCTGGGAGTGTTTGATCGCACAGTATAGAGGGAGCTTTACTCTGTATCAAACCCGTGCTGTACCTACCCTGGGAGTGTTTGATGGGACAGTGTAGAGGGAGCTTTACTCTGTATCTAACCCGTGTTGCACCTGCCCTGGGAGTGTTTGATGGGACAGTGTAGAGGGAGTTTTACTCTGTATCTAACCCGTGCTGTACCTGCCCTGGGAGTGTTTGATGGGACAGTGTAGAAGGAGCTTTACTCTGTATCTAAGCCGTGCTGTACCTGCCCTGGGAGTGTTTGATGGGACAGTGTAGATGGAGCTTTACTCTGTATCTAACCCGTGCTGTACCTGCCCTGGGAGTGTTTGATGGGACAGTGCAGAAGGAGCTTTACTCTGTATCTAACCCGTGCTGTACCTGCAGTGGGAGTGTTTGATGGGCAGTGCAGAGAGAGATTTACTCTGTATCTAACCCGCGCTGTACCTGCCCTGGGAGTGTTTGATGGGCAGTGTAGAGGGAGCTTTACTCTGTATCTAACCCGTGCTGTACCTGCCCTGGGAGTGTTTGATGGGACAGTGTAGAGGCAGCTTTACTCTGTATCTAACCCGTGCTGTACCTGCCCTGGGAGTGTTTGATTGGACAGTGTAGAGGGAGCTTTACTCTGATTCTAACCTGTGCTGTACCTGCCCTGGGAGTGTCTGATGGGACAGTGTCGATGGAGCTTTACTCTGTATCTAACCCGTGCTGTACCTGCCCTGGGAGTGTTTGATGAGACAGTGTAGAGGGAGCTTTACTCTGTATCTAACCCGTGCTGTACCTGCCCTGGGAGTGTTTGATGGGAGAGTGCAGATGGAGCTTTACTCTGTATCTAACCCGTGCTGTACCTGCCCTAGGAGTGTTTGACGGGACAGTGCAGAGGGAGCTTTACTCTGTATGTAACCCGTGCTGTACCTGCCCTGGGAGTGTTTGATGGGCAGTGTAGATGGAGCTTTACTCTGTATCTGACCGGTGCTGTACCTGCCCTGGGAGTGTTTGATGGGACAGTGTAGAGGGAGCTTTACTCTGTATCTAACCCGTGCTGTAACTGCCCTGGGAGTGTTTGATGGGCAGTGTAGAGGGAGCTTTACTCTGTATCTAATCCGTGCTGTACCTGCCCTGGGGGTGTTTGATGGGCAGTGTAGAGGGAGCTTTACTCTGTATCTAACCCGTGCTGTACCTGCCCTGGGAGTGTTTGATGGGACAGTGTAGAGGGTGCTTTACTCTGTATCTAACCCGTACTGTACCTGCCCTGGGAGTGTTTGATGGGACACTGTAGAGGAAGCTTTACTCTGTATCTAACCCGTACTGTACCTGCCCTGGGAGTGTTTGATGGGACAGTGTAGAGGGAGCTTTACTCTGTACCTAACCCGCGCTGTACCTGCTCTGGGAGTGTTTGATGCGACAGTGTAGATGGAGCTTTACTCTGTATCTAACCCGCGCTGTACCTGCCCTGGGAGTGTTTGATGGGACAGTGTAGAGGGAGCTTTACTCTGTATCTAACCCGCGCTGTACCTGCCCTGGGAGTGTTTGATGGAACAGTGTAGAGGGAGCTTTACTCTGTATCTAACCCGTGCTGTACCTGCCCTGGGAGTGTTTGATGGGACAGTGTCGAGGGAGCTTTACTCTGCATCTAACCCGTGCTGTACCTGCCCTGGGAGTGTTTGATGGGACAGTTTAGAGGGAGCTTTACTCTGCATCTAACCCGTGCTGTACCTGCCCTGGGAGTGTTTGATGGGACAGTGTAGAGGGAGCTTTACTCTGTATCTAACCCGTGCTGTACCTGCCCTGGGAGTGTTTGATGGGACAGTGTAGAGAGAGCTTTACTCTGTATCTAACGCATGCTGTACCTGCCCTGGGAGTGTTTGATGGGCCAGTGTAGAGGGAGCTTTACTCTGTATCTCACCCCTGCTGTACCTGCCCTGGGAGTTTGATGGGACAGTGTAGAGGGAGCTTTACTCTGTATCTAACCCGTGCTGTACCTGCCCTGGGAGTGTTTGATGGGACAGTGTAGAGGGAGCTTTACTCTGTATCTAACCCCTGCTGTTCCTGCCCTGGGAGTGTTTGATGGGACAGTGTAGAGGGAGCTTTACTCTGTATCTAACCCGTGCTGTATCTGCCCCTGTAGTGTTTGATGGGGACAGTGTAGATGGAGCTTTACTCTGTATCTAACCCGTGCTGTACCTGCCCTGGGAATGTTTGATGGGACAGTGTAGATGGAGCTTTACTATGTATCTAACCCGTGCTGTACCTGCCCTGGGAGTGTTTGATGTGACAGTGTAGAGGGAGCTTTACTCTGTATCTAACCCGTGCTGTACCTGCCCTGGGAGTGTTTGATGGGCAGTGTAGAGGGAGCTTTACTCTGTATCTAACCCGTGCTGTACCTGCCCTGGGAGTGTGTGATGGGACAGTGTAGAGGGAGCTTTACTCTGTATCTAACCCGTGCTGTACCTGCCCTGGGAGTTTTTGATGGGACAGTGTAGAGGGAGCTTTACTCTGTATCTAACCCGTGCTGTACCTGCCCTGGGAGTGTTTGATGGGCAGTGTAGAGGGAGTTTTACTCTGTATCTAACCCGTGCTGTACCTGCACTGGGAGTGTTTGATGGGCAGTGTCGAGGGAGATTTACTCTGTATCTAACCCGCGCTGTACCTGCCCTGGGAGTGTTTGATGGGCAGTGTAGAGGGAGCTTTACTCTGTATCTAACCCGTGCTGTACCTGCCCTGGGAGTGTTTGATGGGCAGTGTAGAGGGAGCTTTACTCTGTATCTAATCCGTGCTGTACCTGCCCTGGGGGTGTTTGATGGGACAGTGTAGATGGAGCTTTACTCTGAATCTAACCCGTGCTGTACCTGCCCTGGGAGTGTTTGATGGGCAGTGTAGAGGGAGCTTTACTCTGTATCTAACCCGTGCTGTACCTGCCCTGGGAGTGTTTGATGGGACAGTGTAGAGGGTGCTTTACTCTGTATCTAACCCGTACTGTACCTGCCCTGGGAGTGTTTGATGGGACACTGTAGAGGAAGCTTTACTCTGTATCTAACCCGTACTGTACCTGCCCTGGGAGTGTTTGATGGGACAGTGTAGAGGGAGCTTTACTCTGTATCTAACCCGCGCTGTACCTGCTCTGGGAGTGTTTGATGCGACAGTGTAGATGGAGCTTTACTCTGTATCTAACCCGCGCTGTACCTGCCCTGGGAGTGTTTGATGGAACAGTGTAGAGGGAGCTTTACTCTGTATCTAACCCGTGCTGTACCTGCCCTGGGAGTGTTTGATGGGACAGTGTTGAGGGAGCTTTACTCTGTATCTAACCCGTGCTGTACCTGCCCTGGGAGTGTTTGATGGGACAGTTTAGAGGGAGCTTTACTCTGCATCTAACCCGTGCTGTACCTGCCCTGGGAGTGTTTGATGGGACAGTGTAGAGGGAGCTTTACTCTGTATCTCACCCGTGCTGTACCTGCCCTGGGAGTGTTTGATGGGACAGTGTAGAGAGAGCTTTACTCTGTATCTAACGCATGCTGTACCTGCCCTGGGAGTGTTTGATGGGCCAGTGTAGAGGGAGCTTTACTCTGTATCTAACCCCTGCTGTACCTGCCCTGGGAGTTTGATGGGACAGTGTAGAGGGAGCTTTACTCTGTATCTAACCCATGCTGTACCTGCCCTGGGAGTGTTTGATGGGCCAGTGTAGAGGGAGCTTTACTCTGTATCTAACCCCTGCTGTACCTGCCCTGGGAGTTTGATGGGACAGTGTAGAGGGAGCTTTACTCTGTATCTAACCCGTACTGTACCTGCCCTGGGAGTGTTTGATGGGACAGTGCAGAGGGAGCTTTACTCTGTATCTAACCCGCGCTGTACCTGCTCTGGGAGTGTTTGATGGGACAGTGTAGAGGGAGCTTTACTCTGTATCAAACCCGTGCTGTACCAACCCTGGGAGTGTGTGATGGGACAGTGTAGAGGGAGCTTTACTCTGTATCTAACCCGTATTGCACCTGCCCTGGGAGTGTTTGATGGGACAGTGTAGAGGGAGCTTTACTCTGCATCTAACCTGTGCTCTACCTGCCCTGGGAGTGTTTGACAGGACAGTATAGAGGGAGCTTTACTCTGTATCAAACCTGTGCTGTACCTACCCTGGGAGTGTTTGATGGGACAGTGTAGAAGGAGCTTTACTCTGTATCTAACCCGTGTTGCACCTGCCCTGGGAGTGTTTGATGGGACAGTGTAGAGGGAGTTTTACTCTGTATCTAACCCGTGCTGTACCTGCCCTGGGAGTGTTTGATGGGACAGTGTAGAAGGAGCATTACTCTGTATCTAACCCGTGCTGTACCTGCCCTGGGAGTGTTTGATGGGACAGTGTAGATGGAGCTTTACTCTGTAACTAACCCGTGCTGTACCTGCCCTGGGAGTGTTTGATGGGACAGTGTAGAAGGAGCTTTACTCTGTATCTAACCAGTGCTGTACCTGCCCTGGGAGTGTTTGATGGGACAGTGTAGAGGGAGCTTTACTCTGTATCTAACCCGTGCTGTACCTGCCCTGGGAGTGTTTGATGGGACAGTGTAGAGGGAGCTTTACTCTGTATCTAACCCGTGCTGTACCTGCCCTGGGAGCGTGTGATGGGACAGTGTAGAGGGAGCTTTACTCTGTATCTAACCCGCGCTGTACCTGCCCTGGGAGTGTTTGATGGGCAGTGTAGAGGGAGCTTTACTCTGTATCTAACCCGTGCTGTACCTGCCCTGGGAGTGTTTGATGGGACAGTGTAGAGGCAGCTTTACTCTGTATCTAACCCGTGCTGTACCTGCCCTGGGAGTGTTTGATGGGACAGTGTAGAGGGAGCATTACTCTGATTCTAACCCGTGCTGTAACTGCCCTGGGAGTGTTTGATGGGCAGTGTAGAGGGAGCTTTACTCTGTATCTAATCCGTGCTGTACCTGCCCTGGGAGTGTTTGATGGGACAGTGTAGATGGAGCATTACTCTGAATCTAACCCGTGCTGTACCTGCCCTGGGAGTGTTTGATGGGCAGTGTAGAGGGAGCTTTACTCTGTATCTAATCCGCGCTGTACCTGCCCTGGGAGTGTTTGATGGGACAGTGTAGAGGGAGCTTTACTCTGTATCTAACCCGCGCTGTACCTGCCCTGGGAGTGTTTGATGGGACAGTGTAGATGGAGCTTTACTCTGTATCTAACCCGTGCTGTACCTGCCCTGGGAGTGTTTGATCGCACAGTATAGAGGGAGCTTTACTCTGTATCAAACCCGTGCTGTACCTACCCTGGGAGTGTTTGATGGGACAGTGTAGAGGGAGCTTTACTCTGTATCTAACCCGTGTTGCACCTGCCCTGGGAGTGTTTGATGGGACAGTGTAGAGGGAGTTTTACTCTGTATCTAACCCGTGCTGTACCTGCCCTGGGAGTGTTTGATGGGACAGTGTAGAAGGAGCTTTACTCTGTATCTAAGCCGTGCTGTACCTGCCCTGGGAGTGTTTGATGGGACAGTGTAGATGGAGCTTTACTCTGTATCTAACCCGTGCTGTACCTGCCCTGGGAGTGTTTGATGGGACAGTGCAGAAGGAGCTTTACTCTGTATCTAACCCGTGCTGTACCTGCAGTGGGAGTGTTTGATGGGCAGTGCAGAGAGAGATTTACTCTGTATCTAACCCGCGCTGTACCTGCCCTGGGAGTGTTTGATGGGCAGTGTAGAGGGAGCTTTACTCTGTATCTAACCCGTGCTGTACCTGCCCTGGGAGTGTTTGATGGGACAGTGTAGAGGCAGCTTTACTCTGTATCTAACCCGTGCTGTACCTGCCCTGGGAGTGTTTGATTGGACAGTGTAGAGGGAGCTTTACTCTGATTCTAACCTGTGCTGTACCTGCCCTGGGAGTGTCTGATGGGACAGTGTCGATGGAGCTTTACTCTGTATCTAACCCGTGCTGTACCTGCCCTGGGAGTGTTTGATGGGACAGTGTAGAGGGAGCTTTACTCTGTATCTAACCCGTGCTGTACCTGCCCTGGGAGTGTTTGATGGGAGAGTGCAGATGGAGCTTTACTCTGTATCTAACCCGTGCTGTACCTGCCCTAGGAGTGTTTGACGGGACAGTGCAGAGGGAGCTTTACTCTGTATGTAACCCGTGCTGTACCTGCCCTGGGAGTGTTTGATGGGCAGTGTAGATGGAGCTTTACTCTGTATCTGACCGGTGCTGTACCTGCCCTGGGAGTGTTTGATGGGACAGTGTAGAGGGAGCTTTACTCTGTATCTAACCCGTGCTGTAACTGCCCTGGGAGTGTTTGATGGGCAGTGTCGAGGGAGCTTTACTCTGTATCTAATCCGTGCTGTACCTGCCCTGGGGGTGTTTGATGGGACAGTGTAGATGGAGCTTTACTCTGAATCTAACCCGTGCTGTACCTGCCCTGGGAGTGTTTGATGGGCAGTGTAGAGGGAGCTTTACGCTGTATCTAACCCGCGCTGTACCTGCTCTGGGAGTGTTTGATGCGACAGTGTAGATGGAGCTTTACTCTGTATCTAACCCGCGCTGTACCTGCCCTGGGAGTGTTTGATGGGACAGTGTAGAGGGAGCTTTACTCTGTATCTAACCCGCGCTGTACCTGCCCTGGGAGTGTTTGATGGAACAGTGTAGAGGGAGCTTTACTCTGTATCTAACCCGTGCTGTACCTGCCCTGGGAGTGTTTGATGGGACAGTGTTGAGGGAGATTTACTCTGTATCTAACCCGTGCTGTACCTGCCCTGGGAGTGTTTGATGGGACAGTTTAGAGGGAGCTTTACTCTGCATCTAACCCGTGCTGTACCTGCCCTGGGAGTGTTTGATGGGACAGTGTAGAGGGAGCTTTACTCTGTATCTAACCCGTGCTGTACCTGCCCTGGGAGTGTTTGATGGGACAGTGTAGAGGGTGCTTTACTCTGTATCTAACCCGTACTGTACCTGCCCTGGGAGTGTTTGATGGGACACTGTAGAGGAAGCTTTACTCTGTATCTAACCCGTACTGTACCTGCCCTGGGAGTGTTTGATGGGACAGTGTAGAGGGAGCTTTACTCTGTATCTAACCCGCGCTGTACCTGCTCTGGGAGTGTTTGATGCGACAGTGTAGATGGAGCTTTACTCTGTATCTAACCCGCGCTGTACCTGCCCTGGGAGTGTTTGATGGGACAGTGTAGAGGGAGCTTTACCCTGTATCTAACCCGCGCTGTACCTGCCCTGGGAGTGTTTGATGGAACAGTGTAGAGGGAGCTTTACTCTGTATCTAACCCGTGCTGTACCTGCCCTGGGAGTGTTTGATGGGACAGTGTTGAGGGAGCTTTACTCTGTATCTAACCCGTGCTGTACCTGCCCTGGGAGTGTTTGATGGGACAGTTTAGAGGGAGCTTTACTCTGCATCTAACCCGTGCTGTACCTGCCCTGGGAGTGTTTGATGGGACAGTGTAGAGGGAGCTTTACTCTGTATCTCACCCGTGCTGTACCTGCCCTGGGAGTGTTTGATGGGACAGTGTAGAGAGAGCTTTACTCTGTATCTAACGCATGCTGTACCTGCCCTGGGAGTGTTTGATGGGCCAGTGTAGAGGGAGCTTTACTCTGTATCTAACCCCTGCTGTACCTGCCCTGGGAGTTTGATGGGACAGTGTAGAGGGAGCTTTACTCTGTATCTAACCCGTGCTGTACCTGCCCTGGGAGTGTTTGATGGGACAGTGTAGAGGGAGCTTTACTCTGTATCTAACCACTGCTGTTCCTGCCCTGGGAGTGTTTGATGGGACAGTGTAGAGGGAGCTTTACTCTGTATCTAACCCGTGCTGTACCTGCCCTGGGAGTGTTTGATGTGACAGTGTAGAGGGAGCTTTACTCTGTATCTAACCCGTGCTGTACCTGCCCTGGGAGTGTTTGATGGGACAGTGTAGAGGGAGATTTACTCTGTATCTAACCCGTGCTGTACCTGCCCTGGGAGTGTTTGATGTGACAGTGTAGATAGAGCTTTACTCTGTGTCTAACCTGTGCTGTGCCTGCCCTGGGAGTCTTTGATGGGACAGTGTAGAGGGAGCTTTACTCTGTATCTAACCCGCGCTGTACCTGCTCTGGGAGTGTTTGATGCGACAGTGTAGATGGAGCTTTACTCTGTATCTAACCCGCGCTGTACCTGCCCTGGGAGTGTTTGATGGGACAGTGTAGAGGGAGCTTTACTCTGTATCTAACCCGCGCTGTACCTGCCCTGGGAGTGTTTGATGGAACAGTGTAGAGGGAGCTTTACTCTGTATCTAACCCGTGCTGTACCTGCCCTGGGAGTGTTTGATGGGACAGTGTCGAGGGAGCTTTACTCTGTATCTAACCCGTGCTGTACCTGCCCTGGGAGTGTTTGATGGGACAGTTTAGAGGGAGCTTTACTCTGCATCTAACCCGTGCTGTACCTGCCCTGGGAGTGTTTGATGGGACAGTGTAGAGGGAGCTTTACTCTGTATCTAACCCGTGCTGTACCTGCCCTGGGAGTGTTTGATGGGACAGTGTAGAGAGAGCTTTACTCTGTATCTAACGCATGCTGTACCTGCCCTGGGAGTGTTTGATGGGCCAGTGTAGAGGGAGCTTTACTCTGTATCTAAACCCTGCTGTACCTGCCCTGGGAGTTTGATGGGACAGTGTAGAGGGAGCTTTACTCTGTATCTAACCCGTGCTGTACCTGCCCTGGGAGTGTTTGATGGGACAGTGTAGAGGGAGCTTTACTCTGTATCTAACCCCTGCTGTTCCTGCCCTGGGAGTGTTTGATGGGACAGTGTAGAGGGAGCTTTACTCTGTATCTAACCCGTGCTGTATCTGCCCCTGTAGTGTTTGATGGGGACAGTGTAGATGGAGCTTTACTCTGTATCTAACCCGTGCTGTACCTGCCCTGGGAATGTTTGATGGGACAGTGTAGATGGAGCTTTACTCTGTATCTAACCCGTGCTGTACCTGCCCTGGGAGTGTTTGATGTGACAGTGTAGAGGGAGCTTTACTCTGTATCTAACCTGTGCTGTACCTGCCCTGGGAGTGTTTGATGGGCAGTGTAGAGGGAGCTTTACTCTGTATCTAACCCGTGCTGTACCTGCCCTGGGAGTGTGTGATGGGACAGTGTAGAGGGAGCTTTACTCTGTATCTAACCCGTGCTGTACCTGCCCTGGGAGTTTTTGATGGGACAGTGTAGAGGGAGCTTTACTCTGTATCTAACCCGTGCTGTACCTGCCCTGGGAGTGTTTGATGGGCAGTGTAGAGGGAGTTTTACTCTGTATCTAACCCGTGCTGTACCTGCACTGGGAGTGTTTGATGGGCAGTGTCGAGGGAGATTTACTCTGTATCTAACCCGCGCTGTAGCTGCCCTGGGAGTGTTTGATGGGCAGTGTAGAGGGAGCTTTACTCTGTATCTAACCCGTGCTGTACCTGCCCTGGGAGTGTTTGATGGGACAGTGTAGAGGCAGCTTTACTCTGTATCTAACCCGTGCTGTACCTGCCCTGGGAGTGTTTGATGGGACAGTGTAGAGGGAGCATTACTCTGATTCTAACCCGTGCTGTAACTGCCCTGGGAGTGTTTGATGGGCAGTGTAGAGGGAGCTTTACTCTGTATCTAATCCGTGCTGTACCTGCCCTGGGAGTGTTTGATGGGACAGTGTAGATGGAGCTTTACTCTGAATCTAACCCGTGCTGTACCTGCCCTGGGAGTGTTTGATGGGCAGTGTAGAGGGAGCTTTACTCTGTATCTAACCCGTGCTGTACCTGCCCTGGGAGTGTTTGATGGGACAGTGTAGAGGGTGCTTTACTCTGTATCTAACCCGTACTGTACCTGCCCTGGGAGTGTTTGATGGGGCAGTGTAGAGGAAGCTTTACTCTGTATCTAACCCGTACTGTACCTGCCCTGGGAGTGTTTGATGGGACAGTGTAGATGGAGTTTTACTCTGTATCTAACCCGTGCTGTACCTGCCCTGGGAGTGTTTGATGGGACAGTGTAGAGGGAGTTTTACTCTGTATCTAAGCCGTGCTGTACCTGCCCTGGGAGTGTTTGATGGGACAGTGTAGATGGAGCTTTACTCTGTATCTAACCCGTGCTGTACCTGCCCTGGGAGTGTTTGATGGGGCAGTGTAGAAGGAGCTTTACTCTGTATCTAACCCGTGCTGTACCTGCCCTGGGAGTGTTTGATGGGACAGTGTAGAGGGAGCTTTACTCTGTATCTAACCCGTGCTGTACCTGCCCTGGGAGTGTTTGATGGGACAGTGTAGAGGGAGCTTTACTCTGTATCTAATCCGTGCTGTACCTGCCCTGGGAGTGTTTGATGGGACAGTGTAGAGGGAGCTTTACTCTGTATCTAACCCCTGCTGTACCTGCCCTGGGAGTGTGTGATGGGACAGTGTAGAGGGAGCTTTACTCTGTATCTAACCCGTGCTGTACCTGCCCTGGGAGTCTTTGATGGGACAGTGTAGAGGGAGCTTTACTCTGTATCTAACCCGTGCTGTACCTGCCCTGGGAGTGTTTGATGGGCAGTGTAGAGGGAGTTTTACTCTGTATCTAACCCGTGCTGTACCTGCAGTGGGAGTGTTTGATGGGCAATGTAGAGAGAGATTTACTCTGTATCTAACCCGCGCTGTACCTGCCCTGGGAGTGTTTGATGGGCAGTGTAGAGGGAGCTTTACTCTGTATCTAACCCGTGCTGTACCTGCCCTGGGAGTGTTTGATGGGACAGTGTAGAGGCAGCTTTACTCTGTATCTAACCCGTGCTGTACCTGCCCTGGGAGTGTTTGATGGGACAGTGTAGAGGGAGCTTTACTCTGATTCTAACCTGTGCTGTACCTGCCCTGGGAGTGTCTGATGGGACAGTGTAGATGGAGCTTTACTCTGTATCTAACCCGTGCTGTACCTGCCCTGGGAGTGTTTGATGGGACAGTGTCGCGGGAGCTTTACTCTGTATCTAACCCGTGCTGTACCTGCCCTGGGAGTGTTTGATGGGAGAGTGCAGATGGAGCTTTACTCTGTATCTAACCCGTGCTGTACCTGCCCTAGGAGTGTTTGACGGGACAGTGCAGAGGGAGCTTTACTCTGTATGTAACCCGTGCTGTACCTGCCCTGGGAGTGTTTGATGGGCAGTGTAGATGGAGCTTTACTCTGTATCTGACCGGTGCTGTACCTGCCCTGGGAGTGTTTGATGGGACAGTGTAGAGGGAGCTTTACTCTGTATCTAACCCGTGCTGTAACTGCCCTGGGAGTGTTTGATGGGCAGTGTCGAGGGAGCTTTACTCTGTATCTAATCCGTGCTGTACCTGCCCTGGGGGTGTTTGATGGGACAGTGTAGATGGAGCTTTACTCTGAATCTAACCCGTGCTGTACCTGCCCTGGGAGTGTTTGATGGGCAGTGTAGAGGGAGTTTTACGCTGTATCTAACCCGCGCTGTACCTGCTCTGGGAGTGTTTGATGCGACAGTGTAGATGGAGCTTTACTCTGTATCTAACCCGCGCTGTACCTGCCCTGGGAGTGTTTGATGGGACAGTGTAGAGGGAGCTTTACTCTGTATCTAACCCGCGCTGTACCTGCCCTGGGAGTGTTTGATGGAACAGTGTAGAGGGAGCTTTACTCTGTATCTAACCCGTGCTGTACCTGCCCTGGGAGTGTTTGATGGGACAGTGTTGAGGGAGATTTACTCTGTATCTAACCCGTGCTGTACCTGCCCTGGGAGTGTTTGATGGGACAGTTTAGAGGGAGCTTTACTCTGCATCTAACCCGTGCTGTACCTGCCCTGGGAGTGTTTGATGGGACAGTGTAGAGAGAGCTTTACTCTGTATCTAACGCATGCTGTACCTGCCCTGGGAGTGTTTGATGGGCCAGTGTAGAGGGAGCTTTACTCTGTATCTAGCCCCTGCTGTACCTGCCCTGGGAGTTTGATGGGACAGTGTAGAGGGAGCTTTACTCTGTATCTAACCCGTGCTGTACCTGCCCTGGGAGTGTTTGATGGGACAGTGTAGAGGGAGCTTTACTCTGTATCTAACCCCTGCTGTTCCTGCCCTGGGAGTGTTTGATGGGACAGTGTAGAGGGAGCTTTACTCTGTATCTAACCCGTGCTGTACCTGCCCTGGGAGTGTTTGATGTGACAGTGTAGAGGGAGCTTTACTCTGTATCTAACCCGTGCTGTACCTGCCCTGGGAGTGTTTGATGGGACAGTGTAGAGGGAGATTTACTCTGTATCTAACCCGTGCTGTACCTGCCCTGGGAGTGTTTGATGTGACAGTGTAGATAGAGCTTTACTCTGTATCTAACCTGTGCTGTGCCTGCCCTGGGAGTCTTTGATGGGACAGTGTAGAGGGAGCTTTACTCTGTATCTAACCCGCGCTGTACCTGCTCTGGGTGTGTTTGATGCGACAGTGTAGATGGAGCTTTACTCTGTATCTAACCCGCGCTGTACCTGCCCTGGGAGTGTTTGATGGGACAGTGTAGAGGGAGCTTTACTCTGTATCTAACCCGTGCTGTACCTGCCCTGGGAGTGTTTGATGGGACAGTGTAGAGGGTGCTTTACTCTGTATCTAACCCGTACTGTACCTGCCCTGGGAGTGTTTGATGGGACACTGTAGAGGAAGCTTTACTCTGTATCTAACCCGTACTGTACCTGCCCTGGGAGTGTTTGATGGGACAGTGTAGAGGGAGCTTTACTCTGTATCTAACCCGCGCTGTACCTGCCCTGGGAGTGTTTGATGGGACAGTGTAGAGGGAGCTTTACTCTGTATCTAACCCGTGCTGTACCTGCCCTGGGAGTGTTTGATGGGACAGTGTAGAGAGAGCTTTACTCTGTATCTAACGCATGCTGTACCTGCCCTGGGAGTGTTTGATGGGCCAGTGTCGAGGGAGCTTTACTCTGTATCTAACCCCTGCTGTACCTGCCCTGGGAGTTTGATGGGACAGTGTAGAGGGAGCTTTACTCTGTATCTAACCCGTGCTGTACCTGCCCTGGGAGTGTTTGATGGGACAGTGTAGAGGGAGCTTTACTCTGTATCTAACCCCTGCTGTTCCTGCCCTGGGAGTGTTTGATGGGACAGTGTAGAGGGAGCTTTACTCTGCATCTAACCCGTGCTGTACCTGCCCTGGGAGTGTTTGATGGGACAGTGTAGAGGGAGCTTTACTCTGTATCTAACCCGTGCTGTACCTGCCCTGGGAGTGTTTGATGTGACAGTGTAGAGGGAGCTTTACTCTGTATCTAACCCGTGCTGTACCTGCCCTGGGAGTGTTTGATGGGACAGTGTAGAGGGAGATTTACTCTGTATCTAACCCGTGCTGTACCTGCCCTGGGAGTGTTTGATGTGACAGTGTAGAGGGAGCTTTACTCTGTATCTAACCCGTGCTGTACCTGCCCTGGGAGTGTTTGATGGGACAGTGTAGAGGGAGATTTACTCTGTATCTAACCCGTGCTGTACCTGCCCTGGGAGTGTTTGATGTGACAGTGTAGATAGAGCTTTACTCTGTATCTAACCTGTGCTGTGCCTGCCCTGGGAGTCTTTGATGGGACAGTGTAGAGGGACCATTCTCCAACTCTGTTTCTCTCCATCTTGATGAGCTGAAAATGTACTGACTGGAAAAATGAAGCATTCTTATATCAAAAAAAGTGCTGGAATATGAAATTGGAACTTACTCCAATCGACAGTGTGACCCTCGTCACGTGATTGACGGGCTTGTGGAGCAGGGCTGGGGGAAAAACGGAAGGAAGGGTGAGAGTTTTGAACAATCCAAGACAGTCTATCCACAGTCAATCCATCGCCCTTTTACACTCAAATTATTAGGTGTCAGCCGTTGCTCAGTTAGTATCTCTCTCTGCTCTGATTCGGAAGGTCGTGGGTTTGTGCCCACCACCCACTCTGGAGTCTCGAGCCCCCATAACCCAGGCCAACTCTCCCCAGGCTGCCAGTACCGAGGGAGCGCTGCACTGTCGGAGGCGGCGTCTTTCGTGATAAGACGTTAAACCCGAGGGCCCCGTCTGCCCTCTCCTGTGGACGTATAAGATCCCCCGGCCACTGTTGGAAGAAGAGCAGTGGGGGTAGTTCTCCCCGATGCCCAGGGCAATATTTAGCATTCAACCAAAGCGGATTATCTGCTCATTACTGTTGGTGGGAGCTTGCTGTGCGCAAAATGGCTGCCGCACTTCCCACATTGCAACAGTGACTACACTTCAAACTTCATTGGCTATGAAGCGCTTTGCGACATCCTGAGGTGGTGAAAGGCGCTACAGAAATGCAAGTCTTTCATTTTTTTCTTCCTCTCTCTTTCTCTCTCTCTCCTTTTGTTCTTGAAGGCCATTTAAGACTGTTACAAGAGTCATAAAGTTAGATCTTTTGAACTTCGTGTAGTTCTGACCTTCTATCTGTCACACAACAACATCAACTTGTATTTATATAGTGCCTTTACCATAGTAAAACCTCCCAAGGCCCTACACAGGTGTATTTTAAGTCAAAAAGTTTGACACCGATCCACATGAGGATAAATTAGGGCAGGTGACCAAAAGCTCGGTCAAAGAGGTAGGTTTTAAGGAGCGTCTTAAAGGAGGAGAGAAAGCTGGAGAGATTTAGGCAGGGAATTCCAGAGCTTAGGGCCGAGGCAACAGAAGGCACGGCCACCGATGGTTGAGCGATTATAATCAGGGATGCTCAAGAGGGCAGAATTAGAGGAGCGCAGATATCTCGGGGGATTGTGGAGCTGGAGGAGATTACAGAGATGCGCGGCCATGGAGTGATTTGAAAACAAGGATGAAAATTTTGAAATCGAGGCGCTGCTTAACCGGGAGCCAATGTAGGTCAGCGAGCACGGGGGGGTGATGGACGAGCGGGACTTGGTGCGAGTTAGGACACGGGCAGCCTAGTTTTGGATGACCTCAAGTTTACGTAGGGTGGAATGTGGGAGGCCAGCCAGGAGTGCGTTGGAATAGTCAAGTCTAGAGGTAACAAAGGCATGGATGAGGGGTTATAAGAAT
>NW_028225179.1:68999338-69019338 GCF_052327205.1 Somniosus microcephalus | reverse complement strand
AGTTGGGGAGAAATTTTTGGAGGTGACTCTGCTATATTCAGAGGAGGTGGTGGTTTCATTTTTGAACTTGCCCGTGTACATCAAGGACGAAGTGCTGAGCAAAAAGTTGGAGTCGTGGGACATTAAAATCTGTTCCGAAATAAAGAGGAGGTACTATCCGGGAACACGGGTAGCAGACAGAACCCGGTATGTGAAGGTGCGGTTCCCAGAGGGGGTGAAGTCTTTGCCGTACAGTATGAAGTTCGAGACACTGGAAGGAGTGCAGTACTTTCGTGTGCTGCACGATAACCAAGTAAAGGTGTGTTACTATTGTCTGGGACATGACCATCTCGTAAGAAACTGTCCTGATTTGTATTGTTACAATTGAGGTGAGTCGGGACATATCGCACGGAGCTGCAAGGCGGAGAGCTGTGGGGTGTGTCGTAAAGGCCCCACCTGCTGTGAGTGTGTGGCAGAAGGGAGCGAAATGAGTGATGAGGAGATGGGAGAAGGAGCAGGAGAGGAGTATGGAACGGCCGGAGGTGCGGTGCAGTCGGAGGACACAGCCGGTAAAATGAAGGAAAAAGGAGCACAGGAAGAGGCAGAGGATGGCGGAGCGGAGATCGAGATGGAGATGGCAGAAAACACGGCGAGTGCTATGGAGGGGAACAAAGACAGCAGCGGGCAGCAAGGGTCGAGTGCAGACTCGAGCCTTAGTGCAGTTCGGCTCCCCCTGGGGAGTCTGGTGTCTGCGGGGGGAGAGGAGGCAGGAGCGGGGTGTGTGGTGGAAGTGAGTGCTCCAGGGAGAGGCGGGGAGTCGGATATTTTGGTGAGCGGGAGGGGGCAACAGGCAGGAGCCTTAAAGGGACAGCAGAATGGGATCGGCGAGATAGAGGCATCAGAAGGGAACAATTTAGGTGCGCCATTGTCCCATGGAGTGAGGGAACAAGGTGAAAGGGTCAGAGGTGGAGACGTGGTCGAAGGGGGCGGCACAGTGGGAGAAACTGCGATAGCAGGAAGACTCTCTATGGGAGATGAAGTATCTGACGTGGAGCAGGATTATGTATCTGACGGGGAGCAGGCACAGGGGGTTGCAGAAGAGCTTGAGTGTGAGGAATTAGAGGGGGACAGAGACATGGAAGTCGGGGATGGGGTGGCATCATGTGGAAAGGGAAAGGTTCGTGAGGGGCAGAAGGAGGGAGAAAGGGCAGCTCCTGGGTCCAAACTTAAGGCAAGGAAGAGGCTGAAACAGCAGGGAGGGGTCAAACAGGAGGGGAAAAAGAGCCGGAGGCTGCAGGAAAAAGCAACAGCTGCCCGAAAAGTTGAGAAGGAACATGAGAGGAGGGATGAGCCAGAGATTAAATGATGGGGAGATTATTGGGCATACTTCCCTTCTTTGGAGCCATGATTACATTGGTCTCGATTAATGTGAACGGACTGAGGGGTGAGAAGAAATTGCAGCAGTTGTTGCAGGGTTTTAAAGGCACGGACTTGTTGTGTCTGCAAGAAACCTTTTGGGATGAGAATATTCTAGAAAGAGTTCAGAAGGTTTGGAAGGGAGAGGTGTTTGCAAGTTGTGCAAACAATTACCGTAGAGGGGTGGCTGTTTTGGTGAGTCCGTCAATAGAAGAGAACGTTGCCTTGGTGGACAAGGACACTGAGGGGAGATTTTTACGGCTAAGGGTAAAATTGGAGGGATTTAATTGTGATCTCTTTAATATCTATGCACCGAACGACCATTGCAAGCGTCGCGGGTTTTTTCGGGGGTTATTCACTGAAGTGGCAGAGTTGGAAAATCCTTGTAACGTGGGGGATTTTAATGTATTTTTATCTTGGATGGACATTTCAGCCCAGATGACCTTTAAAGATGATAACTCCAGAGGGATGATTGTAAAAATGATGGCAAATTTAAATTTGAGAGACTTATGGAGGGACCGGAACCCCATAAAAAGGGAGTTCTCCAGAGCAGGTTGGGTGGGTGATGTTTTAAAACAGAGCCGAATAGATTTTGTGTTAATGCGGGAAGGGTTAAGTTCGGAGGTGATGGAGATTTATTATAAAAAAGTATTTTTTAGTGATCACTTGGCTTTGGTTCTTAGAATTAGGAACAGCAGAGTTAAGATTGGTTCAGGGGTGTGAATTTTAAACAATCAATACCTGAAGGAAAGTGCTTATAAAGAAGGGATTATAAATATAATAAAGAATGCTCGGAAGGAACTTTTGTTCTTGAAAGAAAGAAGAGTTTGGTGGGACAATTTCAAATATGAGGTAAAAGTTTTTTCTGTACGTTATGGGAAAAAGAGGGCGGCAGCTAACCGGCATCAAGAAGAGAATATAAACAAAAGGTTTATGGATGTCTCTAAAGCAGTTGACGGAGGGGATAAGGGAGCTGAGACTAAGTTCCGGTGCTAAAGGAAGAGTGGGAATTATTGCAAGCTGAAAATGCAAGGGGGCCATTCTCCATGCAAAGGCTAGAGATGCATTGGAGGGTGAAAGATGCACTAGATATTTTCTAGAGCAAGAGAAGCTGCGACAGTGATTATCATTAATTGAGGAGTTGAATGTTGGGGAGAAGATCATTCATGAAATTGAGGAGATTTTGGAGGTGGCTAGCAGCTTTTATCAAGAGCTATATACAAAAGAAGACATTTCCAATTTGGCGATGGAGAAGGTTACTGCTTTTATTGAAAAGGGTTTAAAGGAGGATGAGAGAAGCATGTGTGATAAAGAAGTAGGATTAGCGGAAATAAAAATAGCAATAAGTGGAATGAAGGGGGGGAAAAGCCCAGGGTCCGATGGACTAAGTGCAGAATTTTATAAGGAATTTTTCGAGATTTTAAGTCCATTGCTCTTAGAAGTTTTTAAGGAAATTAAAATTGAGGGAAGCCTGGCCCCATCTATGAGGAGAGGTATCATAAGCTTAGCTTATATAAAAATAAAGGGGATAGACGGGACCTGAAGAATTGGAGGCCCATCACACTATTAAATGTGGATTATAAGATCTTGGTGAGGGTTATGGCAAATCGTTTGAAGGAGGTGTTACTGGAGATAGTTTGGCCCTCTCAGTCCTATGGAGTCATAGGCCGGGACATCGTAGACTCTGTGGTCTCAATCCGAGATGCGATAGAGCTCATGGAAGAGAGTGGGAGGGAGGCTTATGTATTAAAGATAGATCAAGAGAAAGCCTTTGATAGGGTCTCTCATGAGTTTTTATTGAAGGTTTTGGAAGCATTTGGTTTCAAGGAAAATTTCATTCAGTGGATAAGGATTTTTCATTCAAACATATTTAGCTGTGTTAAGTGTAATGGTTTTTTATCTAAGTATTTATGATACAGAGGTCAGTGAGACAGGGTTGTCCCCATTGCTGTACACATTGGTAGCAGAACCATTAGGTTACATGATGCGAAAGAAACAAGGTGTAGTTGGGATTGTGGTCCCCAGTTCTGGGCTGGTGTCGGTGATACACCAATATGCAGATGACACAACCTTAACATTGAGAAATGGGGAGTCAGTGAGGAAAGCTATGGAGGTAGTGGAGGAATATTGTAGAGCTTCAGGTGCCAGAGTGAATTATAGTAAGTCCCAATGCCTGGTTGCAGGGAGGGGTAGGGGGGAATGGTTGGGGGAATGTCCCTTTAAGGTGGTGGAGGTTTTGGAAGTTCTGTGGGTGCATATGGGGTGCAAGAAAGACAGGGAAGAAGTGGATCGATTAAATTGGGAACCGAAGGTTATGAAAATTAAAAAGATTTTGGGAAGATGGGAAAGAAGGTGGTTGAAAGTGCAAGGAAGAGCGACAGTGGTGTCTGCTCTCCTGCTATCTAAGCTATGGATCTTATTGACGGTGGAGGATATTCCTGAGTGGGCAGAAAAGTCCATCCGAGAGGCTTGTGTGAGGTTTTTATGGGAAGGGAAACCAGCCTTGGTGGCTTACAATACCATCATTGGACAGAGAAATCAGGGAGGACTCACTTTCCCAGATATTGATTTGAAGAAAAAATCCTCCAGAATCAAATGGGTGAAGAGATTTCTTCAGAAGTCAAATACAAGTTTTTGGAAGAGTTGTTTTGAGCATTTTTTAAAACGAAGTGGGATAGGAGGGCAGGGGATATTGTATATGGAATACAATAATATGTTTTTGAAATCGATTAAACTTCTCCCTAGGTTTTATAAGGGGGTTGTAGAGACTTGGGCCCAATTTTTAAAAAGTGTGCAGTTTATGCCCAAGGGGGCTGAGGAATTTTTAGAACAGCCCTTATTTTTGAATAGGTGGGTCAACATCGAAGGAGAGGTTTTATTTAATCAAGCTTTTATAAAAGCTGGGATTATATCTGTGAAAGATGTATTATACGAGGTGATTCCAGGTTGGTTGCCAGAAGCGATAGTGAGGGACATGGTGTGGGAGGAGGATCAGGAGGTAGAGGAAAAAGCAATAGGAATTATGTATGAGAAGATTGTGAGGGCAATGCCACAGGATTGGATGGAAGAAATAAATGCGGAAATCTCCAAAGGAAGTAAAATGCGTCCTGCTTTTCCAAGCTTTGTACTGGAGAAAGCGGGAGAGTTGGTCCAATTTGACAACTGTAATACTCGAGATTTCTATGAGGTATTCAGAGAATGGAGATTCAAGACACCTGCTGGTCAGGAGTTTTGGCAGAGTATATACCCACAGCTGGACTTCAACAGGATTTGGAAGGGAGTGTGGGCAAATTTTAAACGCCCAGAATGGATTGAACTGGATTTCAAATTGGCTCATAACCGGATTTTTACCATGACGGTCTTGTGCAAGATTGGACGAGTGGAGGCGGCAACTTGCCCAATGTGTGGGACACAGGATGAGACTCTGTCCTATTTACTGGTGTTATGTCCGCAGTTAAATGACTTTAAGTACTATGTTCGACAGTTGTGTGAAGCTTTTTTGCTGGGTGGGGACTGAACAGCGAGAATAGGAATCCCGTGGGACTCAATTTTGAGATGGGGATTGCAGGAGAGTCTGCCAGAGTCTAGCGGAGCGGCAATTAATTTAATGTTCAGTTTGGCTAGATTCGTGATTGTGCGAAGAAGGAATGCTCTGTTTTTTAAGGGGAGGAGAATCAATCTAAAAGAGTATTTTAAATATAAGCTAAAAGATCATTATAAGGCTCTGTGGATGTTTTATTCAGAAAGGAATTTAAGGACAGTATTTTACAACCAATTTTTAAAGTATAATCGATTAATATATGTTACAGGTGACAAATTAAACTTCAGGTTTTGATGTTAAAATGTGGTGGCGGAATGGCTGCGCAGGGCGGTGGAATTGATTTGTATCATACAATGTAATGATCACGATGTTGTAAATGTTCCTAATGTTCAATAAAGTAATATAAAAAAAAAAATGTGGGTAAAAAAAAAAAAGTGCGCAGCACTCTTGCCTTTGAATCAGAAGGTTGTGGGTTCAAGTCCCGCTGCAGAGATTTGAGGACAAAAATCCAAGCTGACATGCCCAATGTAGTGCTGAGGGAGTGCTGCACTGTCAGAGGTGACGTCTCTCGGATGAAATGTTAAACTGAGGCCCCGTCTGTCCTCTCAGGCGGACGTAAAAGATCCCACGGCCACTATTTCAAAGAGGAGCAGGGGGGTTTTCTCCCCGGTGTCCTGGGGCCAATAGTTGTCCCTCAATCAACATCATAAAAAGCAGATTTTCAGGTCATTATCATGTTGCTGTTCGTGGGAGCTTACTGTGCACAAATTGGTTGCCGCGTTTCCTACATTATAACAGTGACTACACTTCAAAAAGTATTTCGTTGGCTGTAAGGGACTTTGGGACATCCTGGGGTCATGAAAGGCACTATAGAAATGCAAGCTTTTCTATTTTTTAAAAAATATCGCCCCCTGAAAATGTCAGAGTGTAATGTGTCACACATGAGATTGTCACGCCTAAATTGTCACACTTTAAAATGTCACAGCAAGACAATCAAATCAGTCATGCCTGAACACACTTGAAAGTGTCACAAGTAATAAGTAACAGTTAAACATGTCACAGCTTAAAGTGTCACGCCTGAAAGTGTGGCATGTACAAGGTGTGCGTCACACTTACACCCAATTGTCTCAAATATCATATTCATCAAACATCAACAAATCACAGCCATGGAATGAACCAAACAACGGCTTGCACCTTCAAAAATAAGTACACTAGAATCAGGAAGCCAGTGACTTCAGGCTGGCTTCTTGTTGCAGGGTAGGAAAGGCCCAGGCTCCGGTCCCGGCCTAGTGCTGCGTGAGCTGATCTCACCCGGAGTGGGACTGAGCCCCACACACACAGAGCAGGAAAGGCCCAGGCTCCATCCTCAGGCTAGTGCTGAGTTAGCTTGATCTCACACCCGGTGTGGGACTGAACCACACACACACGCACACACACACAGCGCAGGAAAGGCCCAGGCTCCATCCCCGGCCTAGTGCTGAGTTAGCCTGATCTCACCCGGTGTGGGACTGCGCACCACACACACACACACACACAGAGCAGGAAAGGCCCAGGCTCCATCCCCGGCCTAGTGCTGAGTTAGCCTGATCTCACCCGGTGTGGGACTGAGCCCCACACACACACACACACAGAGCAGGAAAGGCCCAGGCTCCATCCCCGGCCTAGTGCTGAGTTCGCCTGATCTCACCCAGTGTGGGACTGAACCCCACACACAAAGAGCAGGAAAGGCCCAGGCTCCATCCCCGGCCTAGTGCTGAGTGAGCTGATCTCACCCAGTGTGGGACTGAGCCCCACACACACAGAGCAGGAAAGGCCCAGGCCCCATTCCTGGCCTAGTACTGAGTGAACTTGATCTCACCCAGTGTGGGACTGAGCCCCACACACACACACAGAGCAGGAAAGGCCCAGGCCCCATTCCTGGCCTAGTACTGAGTGAACTTGATCTCACCCAGTGTGGGACTGAGCCCCACACACACACACAGAGCAGGAAAGGCCCAGGCTCCATCCCCGGCCTAGTGCTGAGTTAGCCTGCTCTCACCCGGTGTGGGACTGAGCTCCACACACACACACACACACACACACACAGAGCAGGAAAGATCCAGTAGCTGAAATACCTTTCTGCAATGTACATTCCTTACCAGTTGCTGAAAGAGGTCTCCCACGGGCTGGAGGGGGTCTCCACCCTCGATCCTCTCCTTCAGCTTGGAGCAGAAGTCCTTGTGAATGTCGTAGAGCTCGGGCAGCTTGAAGAAGATGGTCTGAATCTCTTGGCTGGTCAGGACCGGCTGGGAAGTGTAGACCACTGCCTTCAGTGGCCTAATTGGCTGATGGGAGAGGGAACGAGAGGGTGACGGGCGGAACGTTGATGTTGGCTTCCAATATATTTGCGGCTTCTTCAGACGCTCTCAACTTCCGACATTTCAACTACGAGGTCGATGGCTCTTCCTGATTCTCTTTCACTATCTCCCTCGCTCGGATACCAGGAGGAACCCGGATGTTGATCGGCTTGAACCCAGTTGCTGTTACGCGCATATGCCACACCGCAGAATTTCCAACAAGGCCGCTTTCATTGTTAATAAACACATCAGGATAGTCAGCAAGGAGAGCCATGCTCTGCTCATATAAGGATCAAGGGGTCATGTCAGGACATGAGGGAGCTTTACTCTGTATCTCACCCAGGCTGTACCTGCCCTGGGAGTGTTTGATGGGACAGCTTAGAGGGAGCTTTACTCTGTATCTAACCCGTGATGTACCTGCCCTGGGAGTGTATGATGGGACAGTGTAGAGGGAGCTTTACTCTGTATCTAACCCGTGCTGTACCTGCCCTGGGAGTGTATGATGGGACAGTGTAGAGGGAGATTTACTCTGTATCTAACCCGTGCTGTACCTGCCCTGGGAGTGTTTGATGGGACAGTGTAGAGGGAGCTTTACTCTGTATCTAACCCAGGCTGTACCTGCCCTGGGAGTGTTTGATGGGACAGTTTAGAGGGAGCTTTACTCTGTATCTAACCCAGGCTGTACCTGCCCTGGGAGTGTTTGATGGGACAGTTTAGAGGGAGCTTTACTCTGTATCGAACCCGTGCTGTTTCTGCCCTGGGAGTGTTTGATGGGGCAGTGTAGAGGGAGCTTTACTCTGTATCTAACCTGTGCTGTACCTGCCCTGGGAGTGTTTGATGGGGCAGTGTAGAGGGAGTTTTACTCTATATCTAACCCATGCTGTACCTACCCTGGGAATTTTTGACGGGATAGTTTAAATGGATCTTTACTCTGCATCTAAACTTTCTGTATGTGCCCTGGGAGTGTTTGATGGGACAGTTTCGAGGGAGCTTCACTCTGTATCTAAGCCATGCTGTACCTGCCCTGGGAGCGTTTGATGGGCAGTGTAGAGGGGGCTTTACTCTGCATCTAACCCATGCTGTATCTGCCATGGGTGTGTTTGATCAGACTGTGTTGAGAGAGCTTCACTCTGTATCTAACCCGTGCTGTACCTGCCCTGGGAGTGGTTGATGGGACAGTGTAGAGGGAGCTTTACTCTGTATCTAACCCGTGCTGTATCTGCCCTGGGAGTGTTTAATGGGACAGTGTAGAGGGAGCTTTACTCTGTATCTAACCCGTGCTGTACCTGCCCTGGGAGTGTTTGATGGGACAGTGTAGAGGAAGCTTTACACTGTATCTAACCCGTGCTGTACCTGCCCTGGGAATGTTTGATGGAACATTGTAGAGGGAGCTTCACGGTCTGTACTTACCACTTGTAGACTCTCCAGCTCAGTGACGTAGATCCCCTCGTTCTCCAGCACTTTACTCAGGACCATCCTCCTTCTTTGAAGCTGTTTCTCAGGGTCCTCCTCCAGCTAGGCAATGGGAGGAACACGGAGAGTAGAACTGAGAGATCACAAGCAGACACCGTGCTTCTCAAATCGAACCGGCCTTACGACAGGTCAGAGTGTGTGAGTGAGAGTGTGTGTGTGTGTTTGCATGAGTGTCAGCGTGTGTCTCTGTGTGAGTGGGTATGTGTGCGCGTTTGAGTGTATGTCTGTCTGTGTTTGAGTAAGTGTGTGTGTGCCTGTGTTTGTGAGAGTGAGTGTGTGTGCATGGTATGTGTCTCAATGTGGGCCTGTGTGTGTGAATTTGCGAGGCTCAGTGTGAGTGATTATGAGTGTCAGTATGTGTGTCAGTGTGTGCGCTTGTGTGTGTGAATGTGTGTGTGTGTGTGTGGGTGTATGTGAGAGAGATTTTGTGAGTGTGAGTGTGAAATTGTGTGAGTGTGTGAGTGTGAGTGTGTGAGATTGTGTGAGTTTGAGTGTGTGATTGTGAGTGTGTGAATGTGAGTGTGTGGTGTGTGTGAGTGAGTGTGTGAGATTGTGTGAGTGAGTGAATGTGAGTGTGTGATTGTGTGTGAGTGTGTAACTATGTCTGTGAGTGTGTGTGAGTGTGTAAGTGTGTGGAGTGTGTGTGAGTATGTAAGTGTGTGTATGTGTGAGTGTATGAGTGAGTGTGTAAGTGTGAGTGTGTGAGTGTGTGTGAGTGTGTAAGTGTGTGTGTGAGTGTATAAGTGTGTGTGTGTGAATGTGTGTGAGTGTGAGATTTTGTGAGTGTGAGTGTGCGATTGTGAGTATTTGTGATTGTGAGTGTTTGATTGTGTGATTGTGAGTGTGTGAGTGTGAGTGTGAGTGTGTGAGTGTGAGTGTGAGTATGTTAGTGTGAGTGTGAGTCAGTGTGTGAGTGTTTGAACGTGAGTCTGTGAGTGTTAGTGTGAGTGTGAGTCTGTGTGAGTGAGTGTGAGTGTGAGTGTGTGAGTGTTTGAACGTGAGTCTGTGTGAGTGTCAGTGTGAGTGTGAGTCTGTGTGAGTGTAAATGTGAGTGTGAGTGAGTGTGAGTGTGTGAGTGTTTGAACGTGAGTCTGTGTGAGTGTCAATGTGAGTCAGTGTGTGAGTGTGACTGCAGGGAGTGTTAACCTGTCAGGGTTCTTGCTCCCAATCCCTGGTCCACTAGCGTCCACTGGAAAGTGGGTCCGCACGGATCGGGTACGAGGAGAGGGGTGGGACGAAGCCTACCATTGACAAATACCCTGCCATGACCCAATTGAGGAACGGCCGAGGCACCGGCCCACAGGAGCCCGGAGAGCCAGCAAGGAGCCAGGGGAGAGACGTGTTCTCCATGTGTTGGGTGACAAGACCTGAGAGAGATTGTGGGCAGGGCAAGGGGCTTTCCCATTTCACCGCCCCCTCCCCCCACAACATTGGCGAGATTGGTCCATTTTCCTCCATTCCATAACCAGCTCCCACTCCTTCCTGAATTTGGTACCTACCGGTGCAACCGGGCAAATGGGAGAAAATGTTCCGCTACTGTCTGAGGACCTGTCGTCGTAGCCTGCCTGTGATTGGATGATGCCATCCGGCGCGGAATCCTGGGTAAACACCTGGTCGTCCTCCAGATCATCCCCGTCATCTCCGAAAACTGGGGGAGGGGTGGGAACAAAACAAAAGCAGTTGTTACGGGGAAGGGGGTCTGGAGACCATTGCGAGCCTTTCCCACCATAGGATCATAGAAAACTGCAGCACGTAAGGAGGCCACTCAGCTCATCATCTCCGTGCTGGCTCTTTGAACGAACGGTCATTCTCAGTCCCACCCCGCCCTCCCCCCCACCACACTTTCTGTCCGTAATCTTGTTAATTCCATGTCTCGAGTAACTCCCTTTCAAAATTATTCATGGAATCAGCTTCCTCCACCTTTCGAGGTAGAGCGTTCCAAACCCCAAAACTCTCGGAGTGAAAAAAGTTCTCCTGATCTGAACTTCTGGATCTTTAGCCGATGATTATAAATCTGTGACCCCTGGTTATTGACCCACTCGGCAGAGGGAACAGTTTTTCTCCATCGACTCTATCGAAACCCCTCATCATCTTGAAAACCCCTATTAGGTCGCTCTTAACATCTTATGACTTGGATGAAGGGACCGAGTGTAATGTAGCCAAATTTGCTGATGATACAAAGATAGGTGGGAAAGCAAATTGTGTGGAGGATGCAAAGAGTCTCCAAAGGGATATAGACAGGCTAAGTGAGTGGGCAAATATCTGGCAGATGGAGTTTAATGTGGGAAAATGTGAGGTTATCCGCTTTGGTAGGAAAAATAAAAAAGCAAATTATTATTTAAATGGAGAGAGACTGCAAAATGCTGTGGTGCAGAGGGATCTGGGGGTCCTTGTACATGAATCACAAAAAGTCAGCATGCAGGTACAGCAAGTAATCAGGAAGGCTAATGGAACGGTGGCATAGTGGTTAGCACTGTTGCCTCACAGCACCAGGGACCCGGGTTCAAATCCAGCCTCGGGTGACTGTCTGTGTGGAGTTTGCACATTCTCCCCGTGTTTGCGTGGGTTTCTTCCGGGTGCTCCGGTTTCCTCCCACAGTCCAAAGATGTGCGGGTTAGGCTGATTGGCCATGATAAAAAAATTGATCCTTAGTGTTAGGGGGGATTAAATACATGGGGATAGGGCTTGCGTGGGATGGCTGTCGGTGTAGGGACCGGATGCTAGGGTTTGGATGATCAGCCATGATCTCGTTGAATGGCGGAGCAGGCTTGAAGGGCCGAATGGCCTACTCCTGCTCCTATCTTCTATGTTTATTGCAAAGGGAATGGAGTATAAAAATAGGGAAGTCCTGTTACAACTGTACAGGGCACTGGTGAGACCACACCTGGAGAACTGTGTACAGTTTTGGTCTCCTTATTTAAGGAAGGATATACTTGTATTGGAGGAAGTTCAGAGAAGGTTCACGAGGTTGATTCCGGAGATGAAGGGGTTGTCTTATGAAAAAAGGTTGAGCAGATTAGATGGTCTTATTGAAACATATACGATTCTGAAGGGGTTTGACAGGGTAGATGCAGATAGGATGTTTCCCCTCGTGGGGGAATCTAGAACTAAGGGGGCATCATTTCAGAATAAGGGGGCACCCTTTTAAATCAGAAATGAGGAGGAATTTCTTCTCTCAGAGGGTCGTGAATCTGTGGAATTCTCTTCCCCAGAGAGCTGTGGAGGCTGGGTCGGTGATTATATTCAAGGTGGAGATAGACAGATTTTTGAACGATAAGGGAGTCGAGGGTTATGGGGAATGGGCAGGGAAATGGAGTTGAGGCCAAGATCAGATCAGCCATGATCTTATTGAATGGCGGAGCAGACTCGAGGGGCCAAATGACCGACTCCTGCTCCTACGTCTTATGTTCTTATGTCTTATGTTCTTAACATGTTACATCAAGCCTACAACACAGAAACAGGCCATTCGGCCCAACTGGTCCATGCCAGTGTTTATGCTCCACATGAGCATCCTCCCACCCGCTCTTCATCTCATCCCATCGCCATAACCTTCTATTCCTTTCTCCCTCATGCGTCTATCTAGCTTCCCCTTAAATACATCTGTGCTAGTCGCCTCAACCACTCCCTGTGGTAGCGAGTTCCACATTCTCACCACTCTCTGGGTAAAGAAGTTTCTCCTTTATTCCCTATTGGATTTTATGGTGACTACCTTATATTTACGGCCCCTAGTTCTGGTCTCCCTCACAAGTGGAAACATCTTCTCTAGGCCTACAAAAGCAAAATACTGAAATCTGAAATAAAAACAGAAAATGCTGGAAATACTCAGCAGGTCAGGCAACATCTGTGGAGAGGGAAACAGAATTAACGTTTCAGGTTGATGACTCTACGTCAGAACAGGAAAATGTTAGAGATGTAACAGATTGTTAAGCAAGTGTAGGGGCAGGGAGAGCGGGGAGGGGAGGAAAGAACAAAAGGGAAGGTCTGTGATAGGATGGAAGGCGGGAGAGATTAAATGACAAAAGGGATGATGGTGCAAGACAAAAGGAGATGGTAATGGGCCAAGTTAAGAACCAAAAGATGACTCTGGATGAGGTGTAAATGGCAATGGCAGAATCATCAACAGCAGCTATGTGAGAGAGAGAGAATATTTTTTTAAATATTCTCTACGTCAACCCTATCAAACCCCTTCATAATTTTAAAGACTTCTATTAGAATACCCTCGGTCTTCTCTTTTCTAGAGAAAACAGCCTGAGGCTGTTCAGCCTTTCCTGATAGTTATAATCTCTCACTTCTGGTATCATCCCTGTAAATCTTTTTTGCACCCTCTCCAGTGCCTCTATATCCTTTTTCGAAAATGAAGACCAGAACTGTGCAGTGCTCCACGTGCGGTCTAACCAAGGTATATGGAGACCAGAACTGTGCACAGTGCTCCAAGTGTGGACTAACCAAGGTATATGTAGACCAGAATTGTGCACAGTACTCCACGTGCGCTCTAACCAAGGTATATGGAGACCAGAACTGAGCACAGTGCTCCAAGTGTTTTCTAACCAAGGTATGGAGACCAGAACTGTGCACAGTGCTCCAAGTGTGATCTAACCAAGGTATATGGAGACCAGAACTGTGCACAGTACTCCAAGTGTGGTCTAACCAAGGTATATGGAGACCAGAACTGTGCACAGTACTCCAAGTGTGGTCTAACCAAGGTATATGGAGACCAGAACTGTGCACAGAACTCCAGGTGTGGTCTAACCAAGGTATATGGAAACCAGAACAGTGCACAGTACTCCAAGTGTGATCTAACCAAGGTATATGGAGACCAGAACTGTACACAGTGCTCCAAGTGTGATCTAACCAAGGTATATGGAGGCCAGAACTGCACACAGTGCTCCATGTGTGGTCTAACCAAGGTATATGGAGACCAGAACTGTGCACAGTGCTCCGTGTGGTCTAACCAAGGTATATGGAGACCAGAATTGTGCACAGTGCTCCAAGTGTGGTCTAACCAAGGTATATGGAGACCAGAACTGTGCACAGTGCTCCAAGTGTGATCTAACCAAGGTATATGGAGACCAGAACTGTGCACAATGCTCCAAGTGTGGTCTAACCAAGGTATATGGAGACCAGAATTGTGCACTGTGCTCCAAGTGTGGTCTAACCAAGGTATATGGGACCAGAACTGTGCACAGTGCTCCAAGTGTGATCTAACCAAGGTATATGGAGACCAGAACTGTACACAGTGCTCCAAGTGTGATCTAACCAAGGTATATGGAGACCAGAACTGTGCACAATGCTCCAAGTGTGATCTAACCAAGGTATATGGAGACCAGAACTGTGCACAATGCTCCAAGTGTGGTCTAACCAAGATATATGGAGACCAGAACTGTACACAGTGCTCCAAGTGTGGCCTAACCAAGGTATATGGAGACCAGAACTGTGCACAATGCTCCAAGTGTGATCTAACCAAGGTATATGGAGACCAGAACAGTGCACAGTGCTCCAAGTGTGGTCTAACCAAGGTATATGGAGACCAGAACAGTGCACAGTGCTCCAAGTGTGATCTAACCAAGGTATATGGAGACCAGAACTGTACACAGTGCTCCAAGTGTGGTCTAACCAAGGTATATGGAGACCAGAACTGTACAGAGTGCTCCAAGTGTGGTCTAACCAAGGTATATGGAGACCAGAACTGTGCACAATGCTCCAAGTGTGGTCTAACCAAGGTATATGGAGACCAGAACTGTGCACAGTGCTCCAAGTGTGGTCTAACCAAGGTATATGGAGACCAGAACTGTGCACAGAGCTCCAAGTGTGGTCTAACCAAGGTATATGGAGACCAGAACTGTGCACAGTGCTCCAAGTGTGATCTAACCAAGGTATATGGAGACCAAAACTGTGCACAGTGCTCCAAGTGTGGTCTAACCAAGGTATATGGAGACCAGAACAGTGCACAGTGCTCCAAGTGTGATCTAACCAAAGTATATGGAGACCAGAACAGTGCACAGTGCTCCAAGTGTGGTCTAACCAAGGTATATGGAGACCAGAACTGTACACAATGCTCCAAGTGTGGTTTAACCAAGGTATATGGAGACCAGAACTGTGCACAGTGCTCCAAGTGTGGTCTAACCAAGGTATATGGAGACCAGAACAGTGCACAGTGCTCCAAGTGTGATCTAACCAAGGTATATGGAGACCAGAACAGTGCACAGTGCTCCAAGTGTGGTCTAACCAAGGTATATGGAGACCAGAACAGTGCACAATGCTCCAAGTGTGGTCTAACCAAGGTATATGGAGACCAGAACTGTACCCAATGCTCCAAGTGTGATCTAACCAAGGTATATCGAGACCAGTACTGTGCACAGTGCTCCAAGTGTGGTCTAACCAAGGTATATGGAGACCAGAACTGTGCACAGTGCTCCAAGTGTGATCTAACCAAGGTATATGGAGACCAGAACTGTGCACAGTGCTCCAAGTGTGGTCTAACCAAGGTATATGGAGACCAGAACAGTGCACAGTGCTCCAAGTGTGGTCTAACCAAAGTATATGGAGACCAGAACTGTACACAATGCTCCAAGTGTGGTCTAACCAAGGTATATGGCGACCAGAACTGTACACAATGCTCCAAGTGTGGTCTAACCAAGGTATATGGAGACCAGAACAGTGCACAGTGCTCCAAGTGTGGTCTAACCAAGGTATATGGAGACCAGAACTGTACACAATGCTCCTAGTGTGATCTAACCAAGGTATATGGAGACCAGAACTGTGCACATTGCTCCAAGTGTGGTCTAACCAAGGTATATGGAGACCAGAACTGTACACAATGCTCCAAGTGTGGTCTAACCAATGTTCAATACAAGTTTAACATGACTTGCCTACTTTTTGATTCTATCCCTCTAAGAATAAACCCCAATGTTTGGTGTTCTGTTTTCATGGCCATGTTAATCTGCGTCGCTACATGTAGTGATTTGTGTATCTGTAAACCCTCATCTGTGCCTTTGTTACCTCCGGACTCGAAAACTCCAAAGCTCTGCTGTCCGGCCTCCAACCTTCCAACCTCTGTAAATTTCAGGTCATCCAAACTCTGCTGCCCCGTGTCCAAACTCGCACCGAGTCCCGTTCACCCGTCACAACCCTGTGCTCGCTGAGCTATATTGGCTCCTGGTCCCCTCAATGCCTCCAAATTAAAATTCTCATCTTTGTGTCCAAATCCCTCCATGGCCTCTCCGCCTCCCTATCTCTGTAACCTCCTCCAGGCCCTACAACCCTCCGAGATCTCTGTACTCCTCCAATTCTGGCCTCCTGCGCGTCCCTGATTTCTTTCCTTCAAGGATGTCTTGCTGCAGCTGTACAGGGCCTTGGTGAGATGACACGTTGAGTATTGTGTGCAGTTTTGGTCGCCTTATCTGAGGAAGGACGTTCTTGCCATGGAGGGAGTGCAGCGAAGATTCACCAGGCTGATACCTGGGATGGCAGGAATGACGTATGAGGAGAGATTGGGTCGATTGGGCTTATATTCGCTGGAGTTTAGAAGAATGAGAGGGGATCTCATTGAAACTTATAAAATTCTAACAGGACTAGACAGACTAGATGCAGGAAGGATGTTCCCGATGGTCGGGGAGTCCAGAACCAGGGGTCACAGTCTAAGGATAAGGGGTAGGCCATCTAGGACAGAGATGAGGAGGAATTTCTTCACCAGAGAGTGGTGAACCTGTGTAATTCTCTACCACAAAAGGCAGTTGAGGCCAATTCATTAAATATATTCAAGAAGGAGTTAGATATATTTCTTAAGGCTAAAGGGATCAAGTGATATGGGGAGAACGGGTGGCATAGTGGTTAGCACTGTTGCCTCACAGCGCCAGGGACACGGGTTCGAATCCGGCCTCGGGCGACTGTCTGTGCGGAGTTTGCACATTCTCCCCGTGTTTGCGTGGGTTTTCTCCGGGTGCTCCGGTTTCCTCCCACAGTCCAAAGATGTGCGGGTTAGGTTGATTGGCTATGATAAAAATTGACCCTTAGTGTTAGGGGGATTAAATACGTGGGGTTACGGGGATCGGGTGGGATATGTGTTGGTGTAGGCTCGATGGGCCGAAATGGCCTCTATCTGCACTGTGGGGTTTCTGTGATTCTGTGAAAGCAGGGAAAGGGTACTGAATTTGGATGATCAGCCATGATCTCATTAAATGGCGGAGCAGGCTCGAGGGGCCGAATGGCCTACTCCTACTCCTATCTTCTATATTTCTATGTTTACGTTTCTCCGTCTTTCTAAATGTCACAGTCAGACAATCCTCGGTTGCGCCAACCTCTTTAACTCACATCACACAGAGGGGATGCACAGTCAGCTGGGTATGTGGCCCTCAGTCCCTTGAGAAGCACGGAAATCCTGAAGTCTTAGCGTGGGCGAGTTTTGCAAAGCATAACAGAGACTCGAACTTCCTGAGCAAACCACACGCAATGGTTCACTGTGACTGAGCGGGGAGAGAAACAATGACAGTTCAAATACAGTTCTTCGAGTAAACTTAGTGGGCTCGATTTTACCATTGGGGCGGGCTGGGGGCGTGTCAGCCGCTTTTCGTGTTAGCCACCCGACTCCAATTTGATGTGGAAAAAATATGCGATTTTCCCCTAATTGGGCAATTGATTTCCAGCGTGTGGGAACCCCGGGCCCACATAGTCTTTCCATCCTGAAAGTCGCCTCCGATGACATCATCAGTGCTGGTGGATTTAAGGACTGCAAGCAGCCTTGCTTCTTCTGCAGACTGCAGACCTTATGTCCTTTGGTGTGACAGATTCCACCAGCCAATATGTCCAGCAGTAGGCCAAAGTCTGCACCAAGGTTCGATGACGCCGCCCTGCAAACTCTGGTGGAGGGAGCAAGAGGAAATAAGGAGGTGCTCTTCTCTTCCTCAGGGAGGAAGAAGCTTCCCGAGCAGACGAAAGCTGTGTGGATGCAAGTGGCCCAGGAGGTCAACTCGTTGTCGATGTGCTGCAGAACCTGGCTGCAGTGCAGGAAGAGGTTTCATGACCTTTTGTGCACTGGAAAAGTGAGTATGACTTTCCCATCACTCTCAATCTGATCCCCATCGCCTCTCCCCACCAGCACTCAGCTTTAGCAATCTCTTCCTCCACATCCCACTTGACACTGACATCCATGCACCCTTACCCATTCCCTCTCTCTCTATGGTCACATTCACCTAACTATTCGACTATGCAGCCCTCACACTCCCTATCGCTGTGATGCTATGAAAACAACTGACAACACACAGGGAGGGCCCATGGTCTTGCCATCTCACTCCATCTTTGTCTCCTTCTAACCATCAATGATATGGATTCTCTACACTCACTCCTTCATTCTCACTCAAACTCCACTTGTCTCCCTCATTGCAGGAAAAGAGCTCACAATAAGAGGGAAAGAGTGAGGACAGGAGGAGGGCCACCCTCAGTAGCCCAGCTCACCCCCTGGGAGGAGGCGGCCCTGGAGATCGTGGGAGTGGAGGAGGATGCGCAAGTGGGGGACAGACAGACAGGTGCATCAGAGCAAGCTGGTGACAGAATAGTTTATCATCTCTCTCATTGACATTGCATGAGTCACGGATAATGATTCTGATGCTCTAACAGCTGGACCTATGATCATCTGCAATATGCAATGTGCATGTAACCTTGACCACACATCTCTAACTCTTTCCTTTACTCCCCCACAGGATCATCGCAAGCACCCGTCCCCACTGTCCAGGAGGAAGAGCCAGAGCTTCCAGACTCCTCAGAGGAATCTGCAACCTCTGAGGGCGCAGCGTCAGCAGAATTCAGTGCACCCAGAAGCAGCACAGACACTCACAGCTCGGTGGGACCTTCGGGACATAGAGTAGTGTTGTCACCTGGTGTATCACAGCTCACAAGTGAGCATCAGCAGATTGTGGAGACAGGGACAGCAGTGGAGAGCCCTAGTCAGAGGGCGCAGGACTCTGCCAGCTCGGCTCAGCTGCATGTCGACTCTACGCCTCTGGTTCCATCCATAAGATCAGCGGGGCTGGAACTCCAGGAACAGATGCAGGAGTCTCTGGCAGGTTTTGTCTCCAGGGTCGATGTGACAGTGGAGCGAATGGAGGAGTCCATAGCGACCATGAGCAGAGCCTTTGTGGAGTCATTGGCGCATGAACGCATCACCATGGAAAGGATGGCAACCTCCATGGAGGAGATAAGTTGCCAGAGTGCAGAAAACATGGTGAGTGTTCAGAATAGAATGACATCTCTTGAGGAGCGATGAGAAACCAGACCTTCATGGAAGTCCTTCTGAGTAGGACTGCCAGTGCAGATACGGGTCCCCATGGCCCCCTGATGTGCAGCAAGATGCTCTTAAGCCACTTCCAAGTGCTGGCCCCTTCTGGCCTGTGCAGCTTCAGGTGGGTGAGCAACAGCCTGGTGCTCCTGTTGCTGCTGCTGTTGTTCCTGGTTCTGCTGGTGCTGCGGCTGGTGTTCGAGCTCATCTAATGCCCAGAAGGGAAGGAAATAAATGGCTCCCATGCTTCTGGTATATGCCTCCATTGAGGAAGCGCTGAGTGAAGGTGTCGAGCGGGGTTTCCCACGAGGTCACACTGGAGATGGGTGTGAGGCTCCAACCTTCCACAGGTGTGGTTAAGCCTGGTAAAAGTTGCCCCAGGCCTGAGACAACAAAGCCCTGCCCCCTGCAAATGATGGCTGATCAAATCTCCTCTTTAATGGTTGACCTGCAGCTGATAGTCAGCAAGCCAATAGTGCTCCCGCCAGGTTTCACAGGCGTGATCCCCACCAGGCGTGTTTTACGTGGGAAAAGGGTTAAACAGGCAAGGGCCTGTTAAAATGGGATTATAAAGGCCAATTAGTGCTGTTTAAGGGCCGTAAAGACTAATCCCGCCTATTGCAGGCGGGACTGATTCGGGGCCATCAGACACGCCTGGGTTAAAATGGGTAGGTGTCGGGAACCAGGCGGGGGGGGTCCCGACCCCCAGGTTTTGCGATTTTAACCCCCCACACGCCTCAAACCCGCCTGATGGCTGAGTTAAAATTGAGCCCAGTGTCTCCCCATCAGGGACCCCTTTTAAAGAGGGAGTCTCACCATCAGGGACCCCATTTAAAGAGAGTCTACCCACTGCCCCATAAATTACTCCAAGGGCAGGTACAGTGTGGTTGTTGATGCAAGCCTCATCCTAGATGGCAAGTTGCAGCTATTCGACTATGTAGGGCATCAGAAGAATGTCCGAACTAGCCCTCAGTCGCTATCCACA
>NW_028225179.1:68834338-68994338 GCF_052327205.1 Somniosus microcephalus | reverse complement strand
AGGGAGAGAGAGACTGAGGGATTGGAGATAGAGGGAGAGAGAGACTGAGGGATTGGAGATAGAGGGAGAGAGAGAGTGAGGGATTGGAGATAGAGAGAGAGAGAGAGTGAGGGATTCGAGATAGAGGGAGAGAGAGACTGAGGGATTGGAGATAGAGGGAGAGAGAGACTGAGGGAGTGGAGATAGAGGGAGAGAGAGAGTGAGGGATTGGAGATAGAGGGAGAGAGAGACTGAGGGAGTGGAGATAGAGGGAGAGAGAGAGTGAGGGATTGGAGATAGAGGGAGAGAGAGACTGAGGGATTGGAGATAGAGAGAGAGACTGAGGGATTGGAGATAGAGGGAGAGAGAGACTGAGGGATTGGAGATAGAGGGAGAGAGAGACTGAGGGATTGGAGATAGAGAGAGAGAGTGAGGGATTGGAGATAGAGGGAGAGAGAGACTGAGGGATTGGAGATAGAGGGAGAGAGAGACTGAGGGATTGGAGATAGAGGGAGAGAGAGAGTGAGGGATTCGAGATAGAGGGAGAGAGAGACTGAGGGATTGGAGATAGAGGGAGAGAGAGACTGAGGGAGTGGAGATAGAGGGAGAGAGAGAGTGAGGGATTGGAGATAGAGGGAGAGAGAGACTGAGGGAGTGGAGATAGAGGGAGAGAGAGAGTGAGGGATTGGAGATAGAGGGAGAGAGAGACTGAGGGATTGGAGATAGAGAGAGAGACTGAGGGATTGGAGATAGAGGGAGAGAGAGACTGAGGGATTGGAGATAGAGGGAGAGAGAGACTGAGGGATTGGAAATAGAGAGAGAGAGTGAGGGATTGGAGATAGAGGGAGAGAGAGAGCTACACCTACCTTGGTCTAACTATTACAGCATCAGGGAGCTTTAGCATAGCAGTGAATGCACTAAAAGAAAAAGCCCGAAGAGCCCTATATGCAATAAAAAGAAAATTCTACAACATCCAAATCCCAATCAAAATCTGGCTCAAAATATTTGACAGCATAATCCTGCCCATTGCACTGTACGGTAGTGAAGTATGGGGCCCGCTAAATCACCAAAGCTACACTAAATGGGAAAAACATACAATAGAAGCCCTACATGCAGAATTCTGCCGAAGCATCCTTCGCACCCAAAGAAAAACGCCAACAAATGCATGCAGAGCCGAACTAGGCAGATACCCACTGATAATAAACATCCAAAAACGAGCACTAAACTTCCTAAATCACCTCAAATCTAGCTCCCCAGACACCCTTCATTTCAAAGCCTTTCAGACCCAAGAGCTAAACCCAGAAAAGAGTCCCCTGAGTCAGCTGCTACGGAAACTAAGTACTCAGCCGGACCCTGACCAGCCCCAGACCAACACAGCCGTCCAAACACCAATCCGAGTGAACCAAATCATTAAAAAATGCAAAGAAACCTACCTGGAACATTGGAACAAAATAATCGAAAGCCAAAGCAGATTAGAATGTTACCGGGCCCTAAAAAGAGAATATAAACTGGCAGACTACCTCACGACCATCAGAGACACAAAACAGAGACAGACCCTCACCAGGTACAGACTAAGCGACCACCAACTGGAAATTGAAAAAGGCAGATACAAGAAATCCTGGCAGCCTAGAGAGAATAGAATATGCGATCAATGTCTGGCTGGCGAGGTTGAAACAGAAATGAATTTCCTCCTAAAATGCGAAAAATTCAACACATCAAGAAACATATTATTCAACAAGCTAAGCCAAACAACCCCAGATTTCAAGGAATTGGATGATCTGTCAAAATTGAGATTAGTCCTAGGAGAAGGAGACAGACCATACCTTGGGGCCAAATATGTAACAACATGTCACAACCTGAGGACTGTTTAAAATTAAGACTGTTTAAAATTAATATTGAACGTACCAAATGAAGTACAAAGACTGTTTAAAATTAATATTGTTTAAAAGTAATATTGTATGTACCCAACAAATGTCAAATCGATTGACACCTACAGAATGTTGGAAAACTGTACCTTTTTGCTATGTAAGCTTTGGCAATATGGTTCTCTGTAAACTTTCATGCCAATAAAGCATTTTAATTGGAATTGGAATTGGAATTGGACTGAGGGATTGGAGATAGAGGGAGAGAGAGACTGAGGGATTGGAGATAGAGGGAGAGAGAGAGTGAGGGATTGGAGAGAGAGGGAGAGAGAGACTGAGTGATTGGAGATAGAGAGAGAGAGACTGAGGGATTGGAGATAGAGAGAGAGAGAGAGTGAGGGATTGGAGATAGAGAGAGAGAGAGAGTGAGGGATTGGAGAGAGAGAGAGAGAGAGACTGAGGGATTGGAGATAGAGGGAGAGAGAGACTGAGGGATTGGAGATAGAGAGAGAGAGACTGAGGGATTGGAGATAGAGAGAGAGACTGAGGGATTGGAGATAGAGGGAGAGAGAGAGTGAGGGATTGGAGATAGAGGGAGAGAGAGACTGAGGGAATGGAGATAGAGGGAGAGAGAGACTGAGGGATTGGAGAAAGAGGGAGAGTGAGAGTGAGGATTTGGAGATAGAGGGAGAGAGAGAGTGAGGGATTGGAGATAGAGCGAGAGAGAGACTGAGGGATTGGAGATAGAGCGAGAGAGAGACTGAAGGAATGGAGATAGAGGGAGAGAGAGTGAGGGATTGGAGATAGAGGGAGAGAGAGAGTGAGGGATTGGAGATAGAGAGAGAGAGAGACTGAGGGATTGGAGATAGAGAGAGAGAGAGTGAGGGATTGGAGATAGAGGGAGAGAGAGACTGAGGGATTGGAGATAGAGGGAGAGAGAGACTGAGTGATTGGAGATAGAGGGAGAGAGAGACTGAGGGATTGGAGATAGAGGGAGAGAGAGAGTGAGGGATTGGAGATAGAGGGAGAGAGAGAGTGAGGGATTGGAGATAGAGGGAGAGAGAGACTGAGGGATTGGAGATAGAGGGAGAGAGAGACTGAGGGATTGGAGATAGAGGGAGAGAGACGCTGAGGGATTGGAGATAGAGAGAGAGAGAGACTGAGGGATTGGAGATAGAGGGAGAGAGAGACTGAGGGATTGGAGATCGAGGGAGAGAGAGAGTGAGGGATTGGAGATGGAGGGAGAGAGACTGAGGGATTGGAGATAGAGGGAGAGAGAGACTGAGGGATTGGAGATAGAGGGAGAGAGAGAGTGAGGGATTGGAGATGGAGGGAGAGAGAGAGTGAGGGATTGGAGATAGGGGGAGTGACACTGATTTCACTTCACACAACACTGCACCTGTAATCCGTTGGTAACAGGAGCGATCCCCATTTCCTCCTGTCCTCCCGCCAAACCACAATCTGCCCTGTACAATCACGCAAAGGAAGAGGAAAGCCAGAATCTCACCGGAGAGGCCGTGTGTCACCAGATAGCTGCAGGCCTCCAGATAGATGTCCATCGGCGAGCTGGAGTGTGGTGGCGGCGGTGGGGTGCTGCTTCCTTCATTGAAGGAGCACGGAGAGAGAGAGAGAGAGAGAGAGAGAGACAGTTCCTGCGACCCAGCCTCCCCCCGACCCCTGATAGCGTCACCCTCAGCCGACTCCCGGGAAGGGCCCAGGATTCAGGGAGAGAGCGAGCGAGAGAGAGAGAGAGAGAGAGACTGGATCCGAGTTGAGGCAAGCAGAGTTCCACTACGAGCTACACAATGGCCTGTTCCGCCCAGGCAACCCCACCACTTCCCAGTCGCCGAGTGTTGTGCAACAGAGAGAACTGAAGACAAAAGAGCAGGCCACGCAATCCCTCACTTTCCTGCCACAGAACTGACCACAGCAACGTCAAGTGAAGCGCGTCAACCCTGCCACGATTGGCTGCGGCCATTCTCTGGCAGGGCCACCTCGCTTCGCAAAAAGCTGAGGTTAAACTGTGATGGAAGGGAAAAAGATCAACTAACAAAACAATGGGGGCAGTGGGGCGGGGGGTGGGGGGGTGGCGGGTCGCTCACTTTCCTTTCTCGTCAAGTCAATCAGAATGTTTTCCGTTGGTTAGACAGGGTTGGGGGAAGGACTGACGGTAACATCAAGGTTCCTTCTGCGCATTCTCGCTTCTGAAAATTGTTTCTTAAAGTTTACATTCCGCACAAATTCCCTACACCCTGACCCATCCAACATTGCCAGAGGAGAGACCGAGAAACACACGGAGCCCGTGGGAGGGTCAGTACTGAGGGAGTGCTGCACTGTCGGAGGGTCAGTACTGAGGGAGCGCTGCACTGTCGGAGGGAAAGTACTGAGGGAGCGCTGCATTGTCAGAGGGGCAGTACTGAGGGAGCGCTGCACTGTCGGAGGAGCAGTACTGAGGGAGCGCTGCACTGTCGGAGGGTCAGTACTGAGGGAGTGCTGCACTGTCGGAGGGACAGTACTGAGGGAGCGCTGCACTGTCGGAGGGACAGTACTGAGGGAGCACTGCACTGTCAGAGGGGCAGTACTGAGGGAGCGCTGCACTGTCGGAGGGGCAGTTCTGAAGTAGCGCTGCACTGTCAGAGGGGCAGTACTGAGGGAGCACCACACTATCGGTGGGGGGGTACTGAGTGAGCGCTGCACTGTCGGAGGGGCAGTACTGAGGGAGCACTGCACAGTCGGAGGGGGCAGTACTGAGGGAGCACTGCACTGTCGGAGGGGAAGTAATGAGGATGATCTGCACTGTTGGAGGGGCAGTACTGAGAGAGTGCTGCACAGTCGGAGGGGCCAGTACTGAGGGAGCGCGGCACTGTCAGAGGGGCGGTACTGAGGGAGCGCCACACAGTCGGAGGGGCAGTACTGAGGGAGCGCTGCACTGTCGAAGGGAAAGTACTGACGGAGCCCTGCACTGTCGGAGGAGCAGTAATGAGGGAGGACCGCACTGACGGAGAGGCAATACTGAGGGAGTGCAGCACTATCGGAGGGGTGGTACTGAGGGAGCGCCGCACTGATGGAGAGCTGCAGTGTCGGAATGGCAGTACTCAGGGAGCGCTGCTCTGCTGGAGGGGCAGTTCTCAGGGAGCCCTACACTGTCAGAGGGCAGTACTGAGGGAGCCCTGCAAAGTTGGAGGGGCAGGACTGAGGGAGTGCTGCACTGTTGGAGGGACAGTACTGAGTGAGCGCTGCACTATCGGAGGGTCAGTACTGAGGGAGCGCTGCACTGTCGGAGGGACAGTACTGAGGGAGCGCTGCACTGTCGGAGGGACAGTACTGAGGGAGCGCCACACTATCGGTGGAGGGGTGCTGAGGGAGCGCCGCACTGTCGGAGGGGCAGTACTGAGGGCGCACTGCACAGTCGGAGGGGGCAGTACTGAGGGAGCGCTGAACTGTCGGAGGGGAAGTAATGAGGATGATCTGCACTGTCGGAGGGGCAGTACAGAGACAGTGCTACACAGTCGGAGGGGCAGTACTGAGGGAGCGCTGCACTGTCGAAGGGAAAGTACTGACGGAGCCCAGCACTGTTGGAGGGGCAGTACTGAGGGAGCCCTGCACTGTTGGAGGGGCAGTTCTGAAGGAGTGCTGCACTGTCGGAGGGGCAGTACTGAGGGAGCGCTGCACTGTCGGCGGGACAGCACTGAGGGAGCGCTGCACCGTCAGAGGGTCAGTAATGAGGGAGCCCTGCACTGTTGGAGGGCCAGTACTGAGGGAGCACTACACTGTCGGAGGGTCAGTACTGAAGGAGCGCCGCACTGTCGGAGGAGCAGTAATGAAGGAGGGCCGCACTGACGGAGAGGCAATACTGAGGGTGTGCAGCACTATTGGAGGGGTGGCACTGAGGGAGCGCCGCACTGATGGAGAGCTGCAGTGTCGGAATGGCAGTACGGAGGGAGCACTGCACTGTTGGAGGGGCAGTACTCAGGGAGCGCTGCACTGTCGGAGGGGCAGTACTGAGGGTGCGCTGCACTGTCGAAGGGGCTGTACTGAGGGAGCACTGCACTGTTGGAGGGGCAGTGCTCAGGGAGCGCTGCTCTGTCAGAGGGGCAGTTCTCAGGGAGCACTGCACTGTCGGAGGGCAGTACTGAGGGAGCCCTGCAAAGCCGGAGGGGCAGGACTGAGGGAGTGCTGCACTGTCGGAGGGACAGTACTGTGTGAGCTCTGCATTGTTGGAGGGTCAGTACAAAGGGAGCACTGCACAGTCAGAGGGGCGGTACTGAGGGAGCGTTGCACTGTCGGAGGCTAAGTATTGAGGGAACAGTGCCCTGTCAGAGGGGCTGCACTGAGGGAGTGCTACATTGTCGGAGGGGCAGCACTGACGGAGCCCTGCACTGTCGGAGTCGCAGTACTGAGTGAGCGCTGCACTGTCGGAGGGGCAGTACTGAGGGAGCGCAGCGCTGTCGGAGGGGCTGTATGGAGGGAGCGTTGCTCTTTCGGAGGGGCAGTACTGAGGGTGTGCTGTACTGTCGAAGGGGCAGTACTGAGGGTGCGCAGCACTGTCGGAGGGGTAGTAGTGAGGGAGCGCTGCACTGTCGGAGGGGCAGTATGCAGGGAGCGCCTCACTGTCGAAGGGGCAGTACTGAGGGAGCGCTGCACTGTTGGAGGGGCAGTACTGAGGGAGCGCCGCACTGTCGGAGAGGCAGTACTGAGGGAGCGCTGCACTGTCAGAGGGGCAGTACTGAGGGAGCGCTGCACTGTCAGAGGGGCAGTACTGAGGGAGCACAGCACTGTCAGAGGGGCAGTACTGGGGGAGCGCTGCACTGTCGGAGGGGCAGAACTGAGGGAGTACCACATTGTCGGAGGGGCAGTACTGAGGGGGTGCTGCACTGTCGGAGGGGCAGTACTGAGGGAGTACTGCACTGTCGGAGGGGTAGTACTGAGGGAGCGCCGCACTGTCGGAGGGTGAGTACTGAGGGGGTGCTGCACTGTCAGAGGGGCAGTACTGAGGGAGCGCCGCACTGTCAGAGGGGCAGTACCGAGGGAGCGCCGCACTGTCGGAGGGGCAGTACTGAGGGCGCGTCGCACTCTCAGAGGGGCAGTACTGAGGGAGCGCTGCACTGTCAGTGGGGCAGTACTGAGGGTGCGCTACACTGTCGGAGGGCAGTACTGAGGGAGTGCTGCACTGTTAGACGGGCAGTACTGAGGGAGCGCTGCACTGTCAGACAGGCTGTACTGAGGGAGCGCCGCACTGTCAGAGGGGCAGTACTGAGGGAGTGCTGCACTGTCGGAGGGGCGGTACTGAGGGAGCTCTGCACTGTCAGAGGGGCAGTACTGAGGGAGTGCCTCACTGTCAGAGGGGCAGTACTGAGGGAGTGCTGCACTGTCAGAGGGGCAGTACTGAGGGAGTGCTGCACTGTCAGGGGGCGGTACTGAGGGAGCGCTGCACTGTCAAAGGGGCAGTACTGAGGGAGCGCTACACTGTCAGAGGTGCAGTACTGAGGGAGTGCTGCACTTTCAGAGGGGCAGTACTGAGGGAGTGCCTCACTGTCAGAGGGGCAGTACTGAGGGAGCGCTGCACTGTCAGAGGGGCAGTACTGAGGGAGTGCTGCACTGTCAGAGGGGCGGTACTGAGGGAGCGCCGCACTGTCAGAGGGGCAGTACTAAGGGAGCGCCGCACTTTCAGAAGGGCAGTACTAAGGGAGCGCTGCACTGTCGGAGGGGCAGTACTGAGGGAGCGCCACACTGTCGGATGGTCAGTGCTGGGGGAGCGCTGCACTGTCAGAGGGGCAGCACTGAGGGAGCGCTACACTGTCGGAGGGGCAGTACTGGGGGAGCGCTGCACTGTCGGAGAGGCAGTACTGAGGGAGCGCTACACTGTCGGAGGGGCAGTACTGAGGGAGCGCTGCACTGTCAGAGGGGCAGTACTGAGGGAGCACCGCACTGTCAGAGGGGCAGTACTGAGGGAGCGCCGCACTGTCAGAGGGGCAGTACTGAGGGAGCGCTACACTGTCAGAAGGGCAGTAGTGAGGGAGCGCCGCACTGATGTTTTGTCTTTCAAGGCTTGTAGTCTCAGAATGAGGGTTCGGTAATTTAGAGCTGAGATGAGGCGAAATTTCTTCACTCAGGGACTTGTGATCTTTGTATTTGCTATCCTATACATTCAAGTCTGTGAGCAATAAATTTTTGGGCACTAAGGGAAGCAAGGGATATCGGGATAGGGCGGGAAAGTGGAGTTGAGGTAGAAGGAAGGCCGTGAGCTTTTTGATAAACGGAGCAGGCTCGAGGGGCGCCTGGCCTACTCCTGTTCCTATTTCTTAATTTCCTATGTTCTGAACCCTTAGCCCTCTCAGGTGGACGTAAGTGTTCCCATGACCACCGGTAGAGCAGGGGAGTTCTCCCCGGTGCCCGGGGACCAATATTTATCCTCAACCAACATCGCTGTAATAGCTCATCTGGTCATTATCACATTGCTGGTTTGCGGGATCTTACTGTACGCAAATTGTTTGCCCCCCTCCGCCAGTGCAGCACTCCCCACCTCCTGCTCTTTCCCCGCAGCCCTGCAAATCTTTCCCCTTCAAGTATTTACCCGATTCCCTTTTCAAAGTTACTGTTGAATCTTCTTCCACCGCCCTTTCAGGAAGTCCATTCCCGATAACAACAACTCACTGCCTGAAAAGATTTCTCCTCATCTCCCCCTCCGGATCTTTTGCCAATTATCTTAAATCTCTGTCCTGGGGTCAACGACCCTCCCGCCGGTCGAAACAATTTCTCCTTATTTACTCGATCAAAACCGAATGCAACATTCAACACCCCTATCATTTCACCTGAAGATACTCAGCTCTAAGTTGAATAATTCCAATTTCTCTAGTCTCTTCTGGGAGTGTTTGATGGGACAGTGTGGAGGAAGCTTTACTCTGTATCTAACCTGTGCTGTACCTGCCCTGGGAGTGTTTGATGGGACAGTGTAGAGGGAGCTTTACTCTGTATCTAAACCGTTCTGTACCTGCCCTGGGAGTGTTTGATGGGACAGTGTAGAGGGAGCTTTACTCTGTATCTAACCCGTGCTGTACCTGCCCTGGGAGTGTTTGATGGGCAGTGTAGAGGGAGCTTTACTCTGTATCTAACCCGTGTTGTACCTGCCCTGGGAGTGTTTGATGGGGCAATGTAGAGGGAGATTTACTCTGTATCTAACCCGTGCTGTACCTGCCCTGGGAGTGTTTGATGGGGTAATGTAGAGGGAGCTTTACTCTGTATCTAAACCGTTCTGTACCTGCCCTGGGAGTGTTTGATGGGACAGTGTAGAGGGAGCTTTACTCTGTATCTAACCCGTGCTGTACCTGCCCTGGGAGTGTATGATGGGACAGTGTAGAGGGAGCTTTACTCTGTATCTAACCTGTGCTGTACCTGCCCTGGGAGTGTTTGATGGGACAGTGTAGAGGGAGCTTTCCTCTGTATCTAACCCGTGCTGTACCTGCCCTGGGAGTGTTTGATTGGACAGTGTAGAGAGAGCTTTACTCTGTATCTAACCCGTGCTGTACCTGCCCTGGGAGTGTTTGATGGGACAGTGTAGAAGGAGCTTTACTCTGTATCTAACCCGTGCTGTACCTGCCCTGGGTGTGTTTGATGGGACAGTGTAGAGGGAGCTTTACTCTGTATCTAACCCCTGCTGTAAACCCTGGGAGTGTTTGATGGGGCAGTGTAGTGGGAGCTTTATTCTGGAACATACAGGGCTGGATTTTCATTGGGCCATGGAGGCGGGATTGGAGGTGCGTGGGGGTTAAACTTGCATAAACTGGTGGGCGGGCCCAACCCTGCCTCCATCCCGCCTCCAAGTAATTTTAAATAATTCGTGTCTATTGGTCCCATCTCCGTCCCGCCTCCAAGAGGTGGGATAGGCCGCTACAGCCTTTAACAAGCACTAAATTGGCTCTATAATGCCATTTTGATATGCCTTTGCGATTTTAACCCTTTTCCCACGTGAAACACGTCTGTTCTGAAACACGACAGTGAAACCTGGTGTGAGCACAATTGGATTGCTGACTATCAGCTGCAGGTCAACCATTAAATAGTAGATTTGATCAGCCATCATTTGCAGGTGGCAGGACATTGTTGTCTCGGGTCTGGAGGAACTTTTGGAAGGCATAACCACAGCTGTGGAAGTTTGGAGCCTGACACCCATCTCCAATGTGACCTCCTGGGAAACCCTTCTCACCACCTTCACTGAGCGTTTCCTCAACTGAGGCATATACCAGACGCATGGGAGCCATTTATTTCCTTCCCTTCTGGGCATTAGATGAGGAAGAAGACCAGCTGTGGCACCAGCAGAACCAGGAACAACAGCAGCAGCAACAGCAGCAGCAAAAGGAGCGCCAAGCTGCTGCTCACCCACCTGAAGATGCACAGGCCAGAAGGGGCTAGCGCATGGAAGCCCGTCGGCGCAGATACCCCCCAAACAGGGTCTACAGACACAGGGTCAGCTACCTCAACATGTCTGAGCAGCAGTGCCAAAGGCGGCTCCGACTTTCGCGAGAAGTAGTGGGTGACATCTGCGCAATGCTGCAACAATATCTGCAGCCCAGATGACCAGGTGGACAACCCTTACCAGTGGCCGTCAAAGTCACCACCGCACTCAACTTTTTTGCCTCAGCTCCTTCCAGGGATCAGCAGCAGACCTCAGCGGCATCTCCCAGGTGGCCGCACACACTTGCATCACGCAGGTAACCGATGCCCTCTTTGCCATTGTGCACAATCACATCCATTTCACCAAGGATCAAGCAAGTGTCACGGCGCGTGCGGTTGGATTTGCTAATCTGGCAGGCTTTCCAAGGGTGCAGGGCATTGCTGGCTGCACACATGTGGCCCTTAGGGCACCCCATCGCAATCCAGGTATTTTTGTCAATCGCAAAGGCTTCCACTCCCTCAACGTGCAGCTGGTGTGTGACCACAAGAAGGAAATTTTGCATGTTTGTGCCAAGTACCCTGGCAGTTGCCCATCAACCAGCGGCAGCATTATGTGAGAACATAGCTGCCCGGGGTGCAAGGAACGCACTCATCTTGGCCAGATTTGCTTAGCCTAGCCACTCAATCACTTTTGCCTCACAGCTCCTTACCTGAGCATCGACAATGGCCAAGAACCAGCTGATTCCTAACAATTTGACCACCATAATGACAATTACAAGTCATCCTAAGCCCCCAATGTGGAAGTCCCATTCGCGAAATGACACACGTCACAACTACAGCAGTAGCCATCAGATTTTTTATTTACATTATTCATCTGATGGCTTTTCCACATAAAACATCAAATTTCACCCAAGTGACTACCCTTGTGAGTATTTGTGCAGTATCTTCCTCTTACGTGTGCTCCGACATTGTGCTTCCCCTGTGGCTTCAGCAGATGTGGAGGCCCCTTGCTCACATTCCTGCTGCTCCTGTCTCAACACCTTTGGTGGGCGTCCTCTAGGGTGGCGAACCTGTTAGGGCTCGCCAACAGTCTGCTGCTCCTGCGGCTGTGCAGGGGTTGAGACGCTGATCTCAGTTGGGTGGGGACTCTGACCGAGGGCTCTGCAGTGGCATGGAAGTGTGAGTGCTTGGAGAGGATCCCCACTTCCTTGATGTCTGCCACCACAATTCACAATTCAAATCGCTTTATTGGCATGATAAGTTACATCTTATGTTGCCAAAGCATCAAAATACATTTATGGTTTAGCACATAAACGCAGTTCTATTCATACAGTGTATAAACAGGTATATCCCTGAGTGTATAAATATACATTCGCATTGTTTATATATATTCTTTTCTTAGTTTACTGGTTGTCCCTCTGTTCATGGCAAGCTGTAACATAGTGTGCCGTCAGTGTTATACAGCTTCTCTCCTCTCCCAGTAGGAATGGGAGTTTTTGGTTGTCATTCAGATTTCTGAAATCAGGGCATATTTGTGAGAATTTTTGGTAGAAATTCTCCCTGATGCCCTGATATTTTCCACAAGCTGTGAGGAAGTGCATCTCTGTCTCCACCACTCCCTGACTGCAGTGAGAGCATATCCTGTCCTCTCTTGGCAGCCTGGTCTGCCTCTCCCTCTCATGGGTCAGGTCCCGCTCAGCACTTGCAAGTGGCTTGAGATTACCTTGCTGCACATCAGGGGGGCCATGGGGACCCGTATCTGCAATGGCAGTCCTACTCAGAAGGACTTCCTTGAAGGTCTGGTTTCTCTGTTCAATAGATGACCATCGCTCCTCCAGAGATGGCCTTCTATTCTGGACACTCACCATGTTTTCTGCATCCTGGCGGCTTATCACCTCCATGGAGGTTGTCATCCATTCCATGGTGATGCGTTCATGCGCCAATGACTCCACAAAGGCTCTGCTCATGTTCGCTATGGACTCTTCCATTCGCTCCACACTCACATCGACCCTGGAGACAAAACCTGCCAGAGACTCCTGCATCTGTTCCTGGAATTCCAGCCCCGCTGATCTTATGGGTGGACCCAGAGGTAGAGGGTCGACATGCAGCTGAGCCGAGCTGGCAGAGTCCTGTGCCCTCCGACGAGGACTCTCCACTGCTGTCCCTGTCTCCACGATCTGCTGATGCTCACTTGTGAGCTGTGATACACCAGGTGACAACACTACTCTATCTCGCGAAGGTCCCACTGAGGTGTGAGTGTCTGCGCTGGTGCTCGGTGCGCTGAATTCTGCTGACGCTGCACCCTCAGAGGTTGCAGCTTCCTCTGAGGAGTCTGGATGCTCAGGCTGTTCCTCCTGGCTAGTGGGGACGGGTGCTTGCGATGGTCCTGTGGGGGAGTAAAGGAAAGAGTCAGAGATGTGATGCCAAGGTTACATGCACATTGCATATTGCAGATGATCATTAGTCCATCTGTTAGAGCTTCAGAATCATTATCAGCGACTCATGCAGTATCAATAAGAGAGATGGAAAATATTCTGTCACCAGCTTGCTGTGATGCACCTGTCTTGCCGTCCCCCACTTGTGCATCTTCCTCCACTCCTACGATCTCCAGGACCGCCTCCTCCCAGGGGGTGAGGTGGGCTACTGAGGGTGGCCCTCCTCCTGTCCTCGCGCGTTCTCGCTTATTGTGAGCTCTATTTTCCTGCAATGAGGGAGACAAGTGGAGTTTGAGTGAGAATGAAGGAGTGAGTGTAGAGAATCCATAGCATAGATGCTTAGAAGGAGACAAAGATGGAGTGAGGTGGCAAGACCAAGGGCCCTCCCTGTGTGTTGTAAGTTGTTTTCATAGCATCAGAGTGATAGGGAGTGTGAGGGCTGCATAGTCGAATAGTTAGTTGAATGTGACCATAGAGAGAGAGGGAATGGGTAAGGGTGAATGGATGTCAGTGTCAAGTGGGATGTGGAGGAAGAGATTGCTAAAGCTGATTGCTGGTGAGGAAAGGCAATGGGGATCAGATTGAGAGTGATGGGAAATTCATACTCACTTTTCCAGTGCGCAGAAGGTCATGAAATCTCTTCCTGCACTGTATCCAGGTTCTGCGGGTGACTCCCAAGGAGTTGACCTCCTGGGCCACCTGCATCCACACAGGCTTGGTCTGCTGGGAAGCTTCTTCCTCCCTGAAGAAGGGAAGAGCACCTCCTTATGATCTCTTGCTCCCTCCACTAAAGCCTGCAGGGCAACGTCGTCAAGCCTGGGAGCAGACCTATGTCTTTCACTGACCATTCTGCCTCCAGGTCCCTGTAGCAGCAAAGGCCAAAAGGTTGGCAGTCTGCAGAAGAAGCCAATCTTGTTGCAGACCTTAAATGCAGCAGCAATGATGACGTCATCGGAGGCGAGTTTCAGACTGGAAAAACTCATTTGCCACGGGTTCCCACACGCTGGAACTCAATTGGCCAATTAAGTTAAATTCGCATCAATCTCCCACATCGATTTAGATTCGTGTGGATAAGACGAAATGCAGATTACACCACCCGAACCCCCGCCCCTGAATGAAAATCCAGCCCACAGTGTTAGCTGATCTCACCTGGAGTGAGACTGAGCCCCACACAGAGCAGGAAAGACCGTGTTTCCATCCCCGGCCTGTGCTGAATTAGTTGGGGAAAAATAACAAGTCAACAATTGGTTCAATCACACCTGGGTTGGGGGCTAATCGCAGTTAATAAAGCCGCCATTTAAAAATGGGCCGCTGTGTGCAGCGCAGATGCAGAATGAGCCGGCTTGTGAGGCACCGAGAGGTCAATGGCTGGTTGAAAGTGACTGACTGGACAAAGGGCAAATAATGATGGAGCTTCAAAACTCGAGCACCAGTGAACTGAGGAGAAAAGGTGCAGAGGACAGGCCATTATTGGGTGATAGCGGTACAGTAACACAGGGAGTGAAAGTGTCAAAAAGATTATCACTGGCAAAACACACATAATCAAAACTCAGGAAGATTTGTCTGAGCTAAAAGAGAGAATGTTTACAAAAGAAATATATTTGAATGTTAACTTCAACACAGAATCTCTGTTCAAAGGCTGGGCAGACAGATGACACTGATACAATTATTAATTTGTTTATAGTCACACAAGAAAATAACTTTGCGTATTTGTTTCTGCTACAAGCGGGGGCGGGGAGGATTAGATACACTGTCCTTCCCCCTCTGGGACCAGGTGTCACAGTGCGTTAGATACACTGTCCTTTCCCCTCTGGGACTGGGTGTCACAGTGCGTTAGATACACTGTCCTTTCCCCCTCTGGGACCGGGTGTCACAGTGTGTTAGATACACTGTCCTTTCCCCTCTGGGACTGGGTGTCACAGTGCGTTAGATACACTGTCCTTTCCCCCTCTGGGACCGGGTGTCACAGTGTGTTAGATACACTGTCCTTTCCCCTCTGGGACTGGGTGTCACAGTGCGTTAGATACACTGTCCTTTCCCCCTCTGGGACCGGGTGTCACAGTGTGTTAGATACACTGTCCTTTCCCCCTCTGGGACCGGGTGTCACAGTGTGTTAGATACACTGTCCTTTCCCCCTCTGGGACCGGGTGTCACAGTGTGTTAGATACACTGTCCTTTCCCCCTCTGGGACCGGGTGTCACAGTGTGTTAGATACACTGTCCTTTCCCCCTCTGGGACCGGGTGTCACAGTGTGTTAGATACACTGTCCTTTCCCCCTCTGGGACCGGGTGTCACAGTGTGTTAGATACACTGTCCTTTCCCCCTCTGGGACCGGGTGTCACAGTGTGTTAGATACACTGTCCTTTCCCCCTCTGGGACCGGGAGTCACACTCTGTTAGATACACTGGCCTTTCCCCCTCTGGGACCGGGTGTCACAGTGTGTTAGATACACTGTCCTTTCCCCCTCTGGGACCGGGTGTCACACTCTGTTAGATACACTGTCCTTTCCCCCTCTGGGACCGGGTGTCACAGTGTGTTAGATACACTGTCCTTTCCCCCTCTGGGACCGGGTGTCACAGTGTGTTAGATACACTGTCCTTTCCCCCTCTGGGACCGGGTGTCACAGTGCGTTAGATACACTGTCCTTTCCCCCTCTGGGACCGGGTGTCACAGTGCCTTAGATACACTGTCCTTTCCCCCTCTGGGACCGGGTGTCACAGTGCGTTAGATACACTGGCCTTTCCCCCTCTGGGACCGGGTGTCACAGTGCGTTAGATACACTGTCCTTTCCCCCTCTGGGACCGGGTGTCACAGTGCGTTAGATACACTGTCCTTTCCCCCTCTGGGACCGGGTGTCACAGTGCCTTAGATACACTGTCCTTTCCCCCTCTGGGACCGGGTGTCACAGTGCGTTAGATACACTGTCCTTTCCCCCTCTGGGACCGGGTGTCACAGTGCGTTAGATACACTGTCCTTTCCCCCTCTGGGACCGGGTGTCACAGTGCCTTAGATACACTGTCCTTTCCCCCTCTGGGACCGGGTGTCACAGTGCGTTAGATACACTGTCCTTTCCCCCTCTGGGACCGGGTGTCACAGTGCCTTAGATACACTGTCCTTTCCCCCTCTGGGACCGGGTGTCACAGTGCGTTAGATACACTGTCCTTTCCCCCTCTGGGACCGGGTGTCACAGTGCGTTAGATACACTGTCCTTTCCCCCTCTGGGACCGGGTGTCATAGTGTGTTAGATACACTGTCCTTTCCCCCTCTGGGACCGGGTGTCACAGTGTGTTAGATACACTGTCCTTTCCCTCTCTGGGACCGGGTGTCACAGTGTGTTAGATACACTGTCCTTTCCCCCTCTGGGACCGGGTGTCACAGTGTGTTAGATACACTGTCCTTTCCCCCTCTGGGACCGGGTGTCACAGTGTGTTAGATACGCTGTCCTTTCCCACTCTGGGACCGGGTGTCACAGTGTGTTAGATACACTGTCCTTTCCCCCTCTGGGACCGGGTGTCACTGTGTGTTAGATACACTGTCCTTCCCCCTCTGGGACCGGGTGTCACAGTGTGTTAGATACACTGTCCTTTCCCCCTCTGGGACCGGGTGTCACAGTGTGTTAGATACACTGTCCTTTCCCCCTCTGGGACCAGGTGTCACAGTGTGTTAGATACACTGTCCTTTCCCCCTCTGGGACCGGGTGTCACAGTGCCTTAGATACACTGTCCTTTCCCCCTCTGGGACCGGGTGTCACTGCGTGTTAGATACACTGTCCTTCCCCCTCTGGGACCGGGTGTCACAGTGTGTTAGATACACTGTCCTTTCCCCCTCTGGGACCGGGTGTCACAGTGTGTTAGATACACTGTCCATTCCCCCTCTGGGACTGGGTGTCACAGTGTGTTAGATACACTGTCCTTTCCCCCTCTGGGACCGGGTGTCACAGTGTGTTAGATACACTGTCCTTTCCCCCTCTGGGACTGGGTGTCACAGTGCCTTAGATACACTGACCTTTCCCCCTCTGGGACCGGGAGTCACAGTGCTTAAGATGCACTGTCCTTTCCCCCTCTGGGACCGGGTGTCACTGTGTGTTAGATACACTGTCCTTCCCCCTCTGGGACCGGGTGTCACAGTGCCTTAGATACACTGTCCTTTCCCCCTCTGGGACCGGGTGTCACAGTGTGTTAGATACACTGTCCTTTCCCTCTCTGGGACCGGGTGTCACAGTGTGTTAGATACACTGTCCTTTCCCCCTCTGGGTCCGGGTGTCACTGTGTGTTAGATACACTGTCCTTCCCCCTCTGGAACCGGGTGTCACAGTGCCTTAGATACACTGTCCTTTCCCCCTCTGGGACTGGGTGTCACAGTGCCTTAGATACACTGACCTTTCCCCCTCTGGGACCGGGAGTCACAGTGCTTAAGATGCACTGTCCTTTCCCCCTCTGGGACCGGGTGTCACTGTGTGTTAGATACACTGTCCTTTCCCCCTCTGGGACCGGGTGTCACAGTGCGTTAGATACACTGTCCTTCCCCCTCTGGGACCGGGTGTCACAGTGTGTTAGATACACTGTCCTTCCCCCTCTGGGATCGGGTGTCACAGTGTGTTAGATACACTGTCCTTCCCCCTCTGGGACCGGGTGTCACAGTGCCTTAGATACACTGTCCTTTCCCCCTCTGGGACCGGGTGTCACAGTGCCTTAGATACACTGTCCTTTCCCCCTCTGGGACCGGGTGTCACAGTGCTTAAGATGCACTGTCCTTTCCCCCTCTGGGACCGGGTGTCACTGTGTGTTAGATACACTGTCCTTCCCCCTCTGGGACCGGGTGTCACAGTGCCTTAGATACACTGTCCTTTCCCACTCTGGGACCGGGTGTCACAGTGTGTTAGATACACTGTCCTTTCCCCCTCTGGGACCGGGTGTCACACTGCGTTAGATACACTGTCCCTTCCCCCTCTGGGACCGGGTGTCACAGTGCGTTAGATACACTGTCCTTTCCCCCTCTGGGACCGGGTGTCACAGTGCGTTAGATACACTGTCCCTTCCCCCTCTGGGACCGGGTGTCTCTGTGTGTTAGATACACTGTCCTTCCCCCTCTGGGACCGGGTGTCACAGTGTGTTAGATACACCGTCCTTTCCCCCTCTGGGACCGGGCGTCACAGTGTGTTAGATACACTGTCCTTTCCCCCCTCGGGAACGGGTGTCACAGTGCATTAGATACACTGTCCTTTCCCCCCTCGGGACCGGGTGTCACAGTGTGTTAGATACACTGTCCTTCCCCCTCTGGGACCGGGTGTCACAGTGTGTTAGATACACTGTCCTTTCCCCCTCTGGGACCGGGTGTCACAGTGTGTTAGATGCACTGTCCTTTCCCCCTCTGGGACTGGGTGTCACAGTGCCTTAGATACACTGTCCTTTCCCCCTCTGGGGCCGGGAGTCACAGTGCTTAAGATGCACTGTCCTTTCCCCCTCTGGGACCGGGTGTCACTGTGTGTTAGATACACTGTCCTTCCCCCTCTGGGACCGGGTGTCACAGTGTGTTAGATACACTGTCCTTTCCCCCTCTGGGACTGGGTGTCACAGTGCGTTAGATACACTGTCCTTTCCCCTCTGGGACCGGGTGTCACAGTGCGTTAGATACACTGTCCTTTCCCCCTCTGGGACTGGGTGTCACAGTGCGTTAGATACACTGTCCTTTCCCCTCTGGGACCGGGTGTCACAGTGCGTTAGATACACTGTCCTTTCCCCCCTGGGACCGGGTGTCACAGTGTGTTAGATACACTGTCCTTTCCCCCTCTGGGACCGGGTGTCACAGTGTGTTAGATACACTGTCCTTTCCCCCTCTGGAACCGGGTGTCACAGTGTGTTCGATACACTGTCCTTTCCCCCTCTGGGACCGGGTGTCACAGTGCCTTAGATACACTGTCCTTTCCCCCTCAGGGACCGGGTGTCACATTGTGTTCGATACACTTTCCTTTCCCCCTCTGGGACCGGGTGTCACAGTGCCTTAGATACACTGTCCTTTCCCCCTCTGGGACCGGGTATCACAATGTGTTCGATACACTGTCCTTTCCCCCTCTGGGACCGGGCGTCACAGTGTGTTAGATACACTGTCCTTTCCCCCCTCGGGAACGGGTGTCACAGTGCATTAGATACACTGTCCTTTCCCCCTCTGGGACCGGGTGTCACTGTGTGTTAGATACACTGTCCTTCCCCCTCTGGGACCGGGTGTCACAGTGTGTTAGATGCACTGTCCTTTCCCCCTCTGGGACCGGGTGTCACAGTGTGTTAGATACACTGTCCTTTCCCCCTCTGGGACTGGGTGTCACAGTGCCTTAGATACACTGTCCTTTCCCCCTCTGGGACCGGGAGTCACAGTGCTTAAGATGCACTGTCCTTCCCCCTCTGGGACCGGGTGTCACAGTGTGTTAGATACACTGTCCTTTCCCCCTCTGGGACCGGGTGTCACAGTGCATTAGATACACTGTCCTTTCCCCTCTGGGACCGGGTGTCACAGTGCGTTAGATACACTGTCCTTTCCCCCTCTGGGACCGGGTGTCACAGTGTGTTAGATACACTGTCCTTTCCCCCTCTGGGACCGGGTGTCACAGTGCCTTAGATACACTGTCCTTTCCCCTCTGGGACCGGGTGTCACAGTGCGTTAGATACACTGTCCTTTCCCCCTCTGGGACTGGGTGTCACAGTGCGTTAGATACACTGTCCTTTCCCCTCTGGGACCGGGTGTCACAGTGCGTTAGATACACTGTCCTTTCCCCCTCTGGGACCGGGTGTCACAGTGCGTTAGATACACTGTCCTTTACCCCTCTGGGACCGGGTGTCACAGTGCCTTAGATACACTGTCCTTTCCCCCTCAGGGACCGGGTATCACAATGTGTTCGATACACTGTCCTTTCCCCCTCTGGGACCAGGTGTCACAGTGCGTTAGATACACTGTCCGTTCCCCCTCCGGGACTGGGTGTCACAGTGCGTTAGATACAATGTCCTTTCCCCCTCTGGGACCGGGTGTCACATTGTGTTCGATACACTTTCCTTTGCCCCTCTGGGACCGGGTGTCACAGTGCCTTAGATACACTGTCCTTTCCCCCTCTGGGACCGGGTGTCACAGTGTGTTAGATACACTGTCCTTCCCCCTCTGGGACCGGGTGTCACAGTGTGTTAGATACACTGTCCTTTCCCCCTCTGGGACCGGGTTTCACAGTGCCTTAGATACACTGTCCTTTCCCCCTCTGGGACCGGTGTCACAGTGCGTTAGATACACTGTCCTTTCCCCCTCTGGGACCAGGTGTCACAGTGCGTTAGATACACTGTCCTTTCCCCTCTGGGGCCGGGTGTCACAGTGTGTGAGATACACTTTCCTTTCCCCATCTGGGACCGGGTGTCACAGTGCATTAGATACACTGTCCTTTCCCCCTCTGGGACCGGGTGTCACAGTGCGTTACATACACTGTCCTTTCCCCCTCTGGGACCGGGTGTCACAGTGTGTTAGATACACTGTCCTTTCCCCCTCTGGGACCGGGTGTCACAGTGCGTTAGATACACTGATCTTTCCCCCTCTGGGACCGGGTGTCACAGTGCGTTAGATACTCTGTCCTTTCCCCCTCTGGGACCGGGAGTCACAGTGCCTTAGATACAATGTCCTTTCCCCCTCTGGGACTGGGTGTCACAGTGTGTTAGATACACTGCCATTTCCCCCTCTGGCACCTGGTGTCACAGTCTGCTAGATACACTGTCCTTTCCACCCTGGGACCGGGTGTCACAGTGCGTTAGATACACTGTTCTTTCCCCCTCAGGGACCGGGTGTCACATAGCGTTCGATACACTGTCCTTTCCCCCTCTGGGACCGGGTGTCACAGTGCCTTAGATACACTGTCCTTTCCCCCTCAGGGACCGGGTGTCACATTGTGTTCGATACACTTTCCTTTCCCCCTCTGGGACCGGGTGTCACAGTGCCTTAGATACACTGTCCTTTCCCCCTCTGGGACCGGGTATCACAATGTGTTCGATACACTGTCCTTTCCCCCTCTGGGACCGGGCGTCACAGTGTGTTAGATACACTGTCCTTTCCCCCCTCGGGAACGGGTGTCACAGTGCATTAGATACACTGTCCTTTCCCCCTCTGGGACCGGGTGTCACTGTGTGTTAGATACACTGTCCTTCCCCCTCTGGGACCGGGTGTCACAGTGTGTTAGATGCACTGTCCTTTCCCCCTCTGGGACCGGGTGTCACAGTGTGTTAGATACACTGTCCTTTCCCCCTCTGGGACTGGGTGTCACAGTGCCTTAGATACACTGTCCTTTCCCCCTCTGGGACCGGGAGTCACAGTGCTTAAGATGCACTGTCCTTCCCCCTCTGGGACCGGGTGTCACAGTGTGTTAGATACACTGTCCTTTCCCCCTCTGGGACCGGGTGTCACAGTGCATTAGATACACTGTCCTTTCCCCTCTGGGACCGGGTGTCACAGTGCGTTAGATACACTGTCCTTTCCCCCTCTGGGACCGGGTGTCACAGTGTGTTAGATACACTGTCCTTTCCCCCTCTGGGACCGGGTGTCACAGTGCCTTAGATACACTGTCCTTTCCCCTCTGGGACCGGGTGTCACAGTGCATTAGATACACTGTCCTTTCCCCCTCTGGGACTGGGTGTCACAGTGCGTTAGATACACTGTCCTTTCCCCTCTGGGACCGGGTGTCACAGTGCGTTAGATACACTGTCCTTTCCCCCTCTGGGACCGGGTGTCACAGTGCGTTAGATACACTGTCCTTTCCCCCTCTGGGACCGGGTGTCACAGTGCCTTAGATACACTGTCCTTTCCCCCTCAGGGACCGGGTATCACAATGTGTTCGATACACTGTCCTTTCCCCCTCTGGGACCAGGTGTAACAGTGCGTTAGATACACTGTCCGTTCCCCCTCCGGGACTGGGTGTCACAGTGCGTTAGATACAATGTCCTTTCCCCCTCTGGGACCGGGTGTCACATTGTGTTCGATACACTTTCCTTTGCCCCTCTGGGACCGGGTGTCACAGTGCCTTAGATACACTGTCCTTTCCCCCTCTGGGACCGGGTGTCACAGTGTGTTAGATACACTGTCCTTCCCCCTCTGGGACCGGGTGTCACAGTGTGTTAGATACACTGTCCTTTCCCCCTCTGGGACCGGGTTTCACAGTGCCTTAGATACACTGTCCTTTCCCCCTCTGGGACCGGTGTCACAGTGCGTTAGATACACTGTCCTTTCCCCCTCTGGGACCAGGTGTCACAGTGCGTTAGATACACTGTCCTTTCCCCTCTGGGGCCGGGTGTCACAGTGTGTGAGATACACTTTCCTTTCCCCATCTGGGACCGGGTGTCACAGTGCATTAGATACACTGTCCTTTCCCCCTCTGGGACCGGGTGTCACAGTGCGTTACATACACTGTCCTTTCCCCCTCTGGGACCGGGTGTCACAGTGTGTTAGATACACTGTCCTCTCCCCCTCTGGGACCGGGTGTCACAGTGCGTTAGATACACTGATCTTTCCCCCTCTGGGACCGGGTGTCACAGTGCGTTAGATACTCTGTCCTTTCCCCCTCTGGGACCGGGAGTCACAGTGCCTTAGATACAATGTCCTTTCCCCCTCTGGGACTGGGTGTCACAGTGTGTTAGATACACTGCCATTTCCCCCTCTGGCACCTGGTGTCACAGTCTGCTAGATACACTGTCCTTTCCACACTGGGACCGGGTGTCACAGTGCGTTAGATACACTGTTCTTTCCCCCTCAGGGACCGGGTGTCACATTGCGTTCGATACACTGTCCTTTCCCCCTCTGGGACCGGGTGTCACAGTGCGTTAGATACACTGTCCTTTCCCCCTCTGGGACCGGGTGTCACAATGTGTTCGATACACTGTCCTTTCTCCCTCTGGGACCAGGTGTCACAGTGCGTTAGATACACTGTCTTTTCCCCCTCCGGGACCAGGTGTCACAGTGTGCGAGATACACTGTCCTTTCACCCTCTGGGACCGCGTGTCACAGTGCGTTAGATAAACTGTCCTTTCCCCTCTGGGGCCGGGTGTCACAGTGTGTGAGATACACTGTCCTTTCCCCCTCTGGGACCGGGTGTCACAGTGCGTTAGATATACTGTCCTTTCCCCTCTGGGACCGGGTGTCACAGTGTGTGAGATACACTGTGCTTTCCCCCTCTGGGACCAGGTGTCACAGTGCGTTAGGTACACTGTCCTTTCCCCTTTGGGACCGGGTGTCACAGTGTTTTAGATACACTGTCCTTTCCCCCTCTGGCACCGGGTGTCACAGTGTGTTAGATACACTGTCCTTTCCCCCTCTGGGACCGGGCGTCACAGTGTGTTAGATACACTGTCCCTTCCCCCTCTGGGACCGGGTGTCACAGTGCATTAGATACACTGTCCTTCCCCCTCTGGGACCGGGTGTCACAGTGTGATAGATACACTATCCTTTCCCCCTCTGGGACCGGGTGTCACAGTGTGTTAGATACACTGTCCTTTCCCCCTCTGGGACTGGGTGTCACAGTGCCTTAGATACACTGTCCTTTCCCCCTCTGGGACCGGGAGTCACAGTGCTTAAGATGCACTGTCCTTTCCCCCTCTGGGACCGGGTGTCACTGTGTGTTGGATACACTGTCCTTCCCCCTCTGGGACCGGGTGTCACAGTGTGTTAGATACACTGTCCTTTCCCCCTCTGGGACCGGGTGTCACAGTGTGTTAGATACACTGTCCTTTCCCCCTCTGGGACCGGGTGTCACATTTTGTTAGATACACTGTCCTTCCCCCTCTGGGACCGGGTGTCACAGTGCGTTAGATACACTGTCCTTTCCCCTCTGGGACCGGGTGTCACAGTGCGTTAGATACACTGTCCTTTCCACCTCTGGGACCGGGTGTCACAGTGCGTTAGATACACTGTCCCTTCCCCCTCTGGGACCAGGTGTCACAATGCGTTACATACACTGTCCTTTCCCCCTCTGGGACCGGGTGTCACAGTGTGTTAGATACACTGTCCTTTCCCCCTCTGGGACCGGGTGTCACTGTGTGTTAGATACACTGTCCTTCCCCCTCTGGGACCGGGTGTCACAGTGTGTTAGATACACTGTCCTTTCCCCCTCTGGGACCGGGTGTCACAGTGTGTTAGATACACTGTCCTTTCCCCCTCTGGGACCGGGTGTCACAGTGTGTTAGATACACTGTCCTTTCCCCCTCTGGGACCGGGTGTCACAGTGTGTTAGATACACTGTCCTTTCCCCCTCTGGGACTGGGTGTCACAGTGCCTTAGATACACTGACCTTTCCCCCTCTGGGACCGGGAGTCACAGTGCTTAAGATGCACTGTCCTTTCCCCCTCTGGGACCGGGTGTCACAGTGTGTTAGATACACTGTCCTTTCCCCCTCTGGGACCGGGTGTCACAGTGTGTTAGATACACTGTCCTTTCCCCCTCTGGGACTGGGTGTCACAGTGCCTTAGATACACTGACCTTTCCCCCTCTGGGACCGGGAGTCACAGTGCTTAAGACACACTGTCCTTCCCCCTCTGGGACCGGGTGTCACAGTGCCTTAGATACACTGTCCTTTCCCCCTCTGGGACCGGGTGTCACAGTGCGTTAGATACACTGTCCTTTCCCCCTCTGGGACCGGGTGTCACAGTGCGCTAGATACACTGTCCTTCCCCCTCTGGGACCGGGTGTCACAGTGTGTTAGATACACTGTCCTTTCCCCCTCTGGGACCGGGTGTCACAGTGCATTAGATACACTGTCCTTTCCCCCTCTGGGACCGGGTGTCCCACTGCGTTAGATACACTGTCCCTTCACCCTCTGGGACCGGGTGTCACAGTGCGTTAGATACACTGTCCTTTCCCCCTCTGGGACCGGGTGTCACAGTGAGTTAGATACACTGTCCTTCCCCCTCTGGGACCGGGTGTCACAGTGCGTTAGATACACTGTCCTTTCCACCTCTGGGACCGGGTGTCACATTGTGTTAGATACACTGTCCTTTCCCCCTCTGGGACCGGGTGTCACAGTGCGTTAGATACACTGTCCCTTCCCCCTCTGGGACCGGGTGTCACTGTGTGTTAGATACACTGTCCTTCCCCTCTGGGACCGGGTGTCACAGTGTGTTAGATACACTGTCCTTTCCCCCTCTGGGACCGGGCGTCACAGTGTGTTAGATACACTGTCCTTTCCCCCCTCGGGAACGGGTGTCGCAGTGCATTAGATACACTGTCCTTTCCCCCTCTGGGACCGGGTGTCACTGTGTGTTAGATACACTGTCCTTCCCCCCTCTGGGACCGGGTGTCACAGTGTGTTAGATACACAGTCCTTTCCCCCTCTTAGACTGGGTGTCACAGTGTGTGAGATACACTGTCCTTTCCCCCTCTGGGACCGGGTGTCACAGTGTGTTAGATACACTGTCCTTTCCCCCTCTGGGACTGGGTGTCACAGTGCCTTAGATACACTGTCCTTTCCCCCTCTGGGACCGGGTGTCACAGTGCTTAAGATGCACTGTCCTTTCCCCCTCTGGGACCGGGTGTCACTGTGTGTTAGATACACTGTCCTTTCCCCCTCTGGGACCGGGTGTCACAGTGCATTAGATACACTGTCCTTTCCCCTCTGGGACCGGGTGTCACAGTGCGTTAGATACACTGTCCTTTCCCCTCTGGGACCGGGTGTCACAGTGCGTTAGATACACTGTCCTTTCCCCCTCTGGGACCGGGTGTCACAGTGCGTTAGATACACTGTCCTTTCCCCCTCTGGGACCGGGTGTCACAGTGTGTTAGATACACTGTCCTTTCCCCCTCTGGAACCGGGTGTCACAGTGTGTTCGATACACTGTCCTCTCCCCCTCTGGGACCGGGTGTCACAGTGCCTTAGATACACTGTCCTTTCCCCCTCAGGGACCGGGTGTCACATTGTGTTCGATACACTTTCCTTTCCCCCTCTGGGACCGGGTGTCACAGTGCCTTAGATACACTGTCCTTTCCCCCTCTGGGACCGGGTATCACAATGTGTTCGATACACTGTCCTTTCCCCCTCTGGGACCGGGCGTCACAGTGTGTTAGATACACTGTCCTTTCCCCCCTCGGGAACGGGTGTCACAGTGCATTAGATACACTGTCCTTTCCCCCTGTGGGACCGGGTGTCACTGTGTGTTAGATACACTGTCCTTCCCCCTCTGGGACCGGGTGTCACAGTGTGTTAGATACACTGTCCTTTCCCCCTCTGGGACCGGGTGTCACAGTGTGTTAGATACACTGTCCTTTCCCCCTCTGGGACTGGGTGTCACATTGCCTTAGATACACTGTCCTTTCCCCCTCTGGGACCGGGAGTCACAGTGCTTAAGATGCACTGTCCTTTCCCCCTCTGGGACCGGGTGTCACTGTGTGTTAGATACACTGTCCTTCCCCCTCTGGGACCGGGTGTCACAGTGTGTTAGATACACTGTCCTTTCCCCCTCTGGGACTGGGTGTCACAGTGCGTTAGATACACTGTCCTTTCCCCTCTGGGACCGGGTGTCACAGTGCGTTAGATACACTGTCCTTTCCCCCTCTGGGACCGGGTGTCACTGTGTGTTAGATACACTGTCCTTCCCCCTCTGGGACCGGGTGTCACAGTGCGTTAGATACACTGTCCTTTCCCCCTCTGGGACCGGGTGTCACAGTGCGTTAGATACACTGTCCTTTCCCCCTCTGGGACCGGGTGTCACAGTGTGTTAGATACACTGTCCTTTCCCCCTCTGGAACCGGGTGTCACAGTGTGTTCGATACACTGTCCTTTCCCCCTCTGCGACCGGGTGTCACAGTGCCTTAGATACACTGTCCTTTCCCCCTCAGGGACCGGGTGTCACATTGTGTTCGATACACTTTCCTTTCCCCCTCTGGGACCGGGTGTCACAGTGCCTTAGATACACTGTCCTTTCCCCCTCTGGGACCGGGTATCACAATGTGTTCGATACACTGTCCTTTCCCCCTCTGGGACCGGGTATCACAGTGCGTTCGATACACTGTCCTTCCACCCTCTGGGACCGGGTGTCACAGTGCGTTAGATACACTGTCCTTTCCCCCTCTGGGACCGCGTGTCACAGTGCGTTAGATACACTGTCCTTTCCCCTCTGGGGCCGGGTGTCACAGTGTGTGAGATACACTTTCCTTTCCCCCTCTGGGACCGGGTGTCACAGTGCATTAGATACACTTTCCTTTCCCCCTCTGGGACCGGTTGTCACAGTGCGTTACATACACTGTCCTTTCCCCCTCTGGGACCGGGTGTCACAGTGTGTTAGATACACTGTCCTTTCCCCCTCTGGAACCGGGTGTCACAGTGCGTTAGATACACTGATCTTTCCCCCTCTGGGACCGGGTGTCACAGTGCGTTAGATACTCTGTCCTTTCCCCCTCTGGGACCGGGAGTCACAGTGCCTTAGATACAATGTCCTTTCCCCCTCTGGGACTGGGTGTCACAGTGTGTTAGATACACTGTCCTTTCCCCCTCTGGGACTGGGTGTCACAGTGTGTTAGATACACTGCCATTTCCCCCTCTGGCACCTGGTGTCACAGTCTGCTAGATACACTGTCCTTTCCACCCTGGGACCGGGTGTCACAGTGCGTTAGATACACTGTTCTTTCCCCCTCAGGGACCGGGTGTCACATTGCGTTCGATACACTGTCCTTTCCCCCTCTGGGACCGGGTGTCACAGTGCGTTAGATACACTGTCCTTTCCCCCTCTGGGACCGGGTGTCACAATGTGTTCGATACACTGTCCTTTCCCCCTCTGGGACCAGGTGTCACAGTGCGTTAGATACACTGTCCTTTCCCCCTCCGGGACCAGGTGTCACAGTGTGCGAGATACACTGTCCTTTCACCCTCTGGGACCGCGTGTCACAGTGCGTTAGATAAACTGTCCTTTCCCCTCTGGGGCCGGGTGTCACAGTGTGTGAGATACACTGTCCTTTCCCCCTCTGGGACCGGGTGTCACAGTGCGTTAGATATACTGTCCTTTCCCCTCTGGGACCGGGTGTCACAGTGTGTGAGATACACTGTCCTTTCCCCCTCTGGGACCAGGTGTCACAGTGCGTTAGGTACACTGTCCTTTCCCCTTTGGGACCGGGTGTCACAGTGTTTTAGATACACTGTCCTTTCCCCCTCTGGGACCGGGCGTCACAGTGTGTTAGATACACTGTCCTTTCCCCCTCTGGCACCGGGTGTCACAGTGTGTTAGATACACTGTCCTTTCCCCCTCTGGGACCGGGCGTCACAGTGTGTTAGATACACTGTCCCTTCCCCCTCTGGGACCGGGTGTCACAGTGCATTAGATACACTGTCCTTCCCCCACTGGGACCGGGTGTCACAGTGTGTTAGATACACTATCCTTTCCCCCTCTGGGACCGGGTGTCACAGTGTGTTAGATACACTGTCCTTTCCCCCTCTGGGACTGGGTGTCACAGTGCCTTAGATACACTGTCCTTTCCCCCTCTGGGACCGGGAGTCACAGTGCTTAAGATGCACTGTCCTTTCCCCCTCTGGGACCGGGTGTCACTGTGTGTTAGATACACTGTCCTTCCCCCTCTGGGACCGGGTGTCACAGTGTGTTAGATACACTGTCCTTTCCCCCTCTGGGACCGGGTGTCACAGTGTGTTAGATACACTGTCCTTTCCCCCTCTGGGACCGGGTGTCACATTGTGTTAGATACACTGTCCTTCCCCCTCTGGGACCGGGTGTCACAGTGCGTTAGATACACTGTCCTTTCCCCTCTGGGACCGGGTGTCACAGTGCGTTAGATACACTGTCCTTTCCCCCTCTGGGACCGGGTGTCACAGTGCGTTAGATACACTGTCCTTTCCCCCTCTGGGACCAGGTGTCACAATGCGTTAGATACACTGTCCTTTCCCCCTCTGGGACCGGGTGTCACAGTGTGTTATATACACTGTCCTTTCCCCCTCTGGGACCGGGTGTCACAGTGTGTTCGATACACTGTCCTTTCCCCCTCTGGGAGCGGGTGTCACAGTGCCTTAGATACACTGTCCTTTCCCCCTCAGGGACCGGGTGTCACATTGTGTTCGATACACTGTCCTTTCCCCCTCTGGGACCGGGTGTCACAGTGCCTTAGATACACTGTCCTTTCCCCCTCTGGGACCGGGTGTCACTGTGTGTTAGATACACTGTCCTTCCCCCTCTGGGACCGGGTGTCACAGTGTGTTAGATACACTGTCCTTTCCCCCTCTGGGACCGGGTGTCACAGTGTGTTAGATACACTGTCCTTTCCCCCTCTGGGACCGGGTGTCACATTGTGTTAGATACACTGTCCTTTCCCCCTTTCGGACCGGGTGTCACAGTGCCTTAGATACACTGTCCTTTCCCCCTCTGGGACCGGGAGTCACAGTGCTTAAGATGCACTGTCCTTTCCCCCTCTGGGACCGGGTGTCACTATGTGTTAGATACACTGTCCTTTACCCCTCTGGGACCAGGTGTCACAGTGTGTTAGATACACTGTCCTTCCCCCTCTGGGACCGGGTGTCACAGTGTGTTAGATACACTGTCCTTTCCCCCTCTGGGACCGGGTGTCACAGTGTGTTAGATACACTGTCCTTTCCCCCTCTGGGACCAGGTGTCACAGTGCGTTAGATACACTGTCCTTTCCCCCTCTGGGACCAGGTGTCACAGTGCGTTAGATACACTGTCCTTTCCCCCTCTGGGACCGGGTGTCACAGTGCGTTAGATACACTTTCCTTTCCCCCTCTGGGACCGGGTGTCACAGTGCGTTAGATACACTGTCCTTTCCCCCTCTGGGACCGGGTGTCACAGTGTGTTCGATACACTGTCCTTTCCCCCTCTGGGACCGGGTGTCACAGTGCGTTAGATACACTGATCTTTCCCCCTCTGGGACCGGGTGTCACAGTGCGTTAGATACTCTGTCCTTTCGCCCTCTGGGACCGGGAGTCACAGTGCTTTCGATACAATGTCCTCTCCCCCTCTGGGACTGGGTGTCACAGTGTGTTAGATACACTGCCATTTCCCCCTCTGGCACCTGGTGTCACAGTCAGCTAGATACACTGTCCTTTCCACCCTGGGACCGGGTGTCACAGTGCATTAGATACACTGTTCTTTCCCCCTCAGGGACCGGGTGTCACATTGTGTTCGATACACTGTCCTTTCCCCCTCTGGGACCGGGTGTCACAGTGCGTTAGATATACTGTCCTTTCCCCTCTGGGACCGGGTGTCACAGTGTGTGAGATACACTGTCCTTTCCCCCTCTGGGACCAGGTGTCACAGTGCGTTAGGTTCACTGTCCTTTCCCCTTTGGGACCGGGTGTCACAGTGTTTTAGATACACTGTCCTTTCCCCCTCTGGGACCGGGTGTCACAGTGCGTTAGATACCCTGTTCTTTCCTCCTCTGGGACCGGGTGTCACATTGTGTTCGATACACTGTCCTTTCCCCCTCTGGGACCTGTTGTCACAGTGCGTTAGATTCACTGTCCTTTCCCCTCTGGGACCGGGTGTCACAGTGCATTAGATACACTGTCCTTTCCGCCTCTGGGACAGGGTGTCACAATGTGTTAGATACACTGTCCTTTCCCCCTCTGGGACTGGGTGTTACAGTGCATTAGATACACTGTCCTTCCTGTTAGATCCGTGATTCTGAGAGTATGATGTTTTTCAATAACCACACGGATGCTGTAACTTAACAATCAACAGGTATTTACTGGAGTAGGTTAGTCTCAAGACTGGGGGTACAGAGGCATGCTCAAGGCTTATATACAGGTGTGGTCACTGCCGGTACTAGAGTATACAGGGGCTGTAAAATAGTTCTCTCTTAAAGGTACATACACTACAATTCCTCCCCTTTTAGATTAGCAGTACCCATAATATTCAAATAACAATTAACACTTTAACATGTACATTAAACAACAATCGTCCATTTATACATTCAGTCTTTGGGGCGGCTTCCTGATCCTTTCGGGATAGCGCCTTTCCTGAGGTTCTTGTTCTTGGTGCGGAGGCGATTCTGGCCCCTTTTCGTCGGTTAGTTCATCGGTTTCCACTGCTTTGGTTCTGAGGTAGATGCTACCCGTATGTCGGGTTCATCCCCAGGTACTCGAGTCATGGGGTTGACTCGTTCCTGTGACGCTAAGATCTGATCGATGTGGCATCTCACAATGTTCTCCCCGACATCCACTGTGTACATTAATGGCCCCTGCCTTGTGCATATCGTTCCGGGTTGCCATTTCTCTGTTCGGTAGTCACGGGCCAAGACTGGTTGTCCTACATTGAAGCTCCTTGTCGGCTTCTCATTGATGTGCTGGAATTGTGTATCCTGAACATTTCTTCGCACATTTGGTCTGAGAAAATCCAGACGAGATCTCAACCTTCGGTTAAAGAACATCATGGCCGGGGTCTGGTTGGTGACTGCATGTGTCGCATTTCTGTAGGCTAATAGGAAATTGTCCACCTTATGCTTTAGTGGAATTTCATCGTTGCACATGTCCTTTATCGCCTTTTTAAAGGCTTGTACGAACCTCTCAGCCAATCCATTTGTGGCTGGATGATACGGGGCGGATGTGTAATGCCTGACCCCATTCCTTCTCATAAATTTCCGAAACTCTTCGGACACAAACTGTGGTCCATTATCAGAGCAAATCTGCTCTGGCAAGCCGTTCCTGGCAAATATGGTCCGTAGGACTGCAATCGTTTTCTCTGTAGTGGTTGAGGACATTTTGATCACCTCAGGCCATTTCGAGTGAGCATCCACTGCTATTAAGAACATTGAGTCCATGGATGGACCAGCAAAATCAATGTGCACCCGTTGCCATGGAGAGGAGGGCCACTCCCATGGGTGTAGAGGGGCATGTGGTGGTGCATTTTGGACCTTCTGGCATCCTGAGCAGCTCTTGGTTAGGTCCTCGATTTGTTGATCGATCCCCGGCCACCACACATAAGCCCTAGCAAGGCTTTTTATTTTCACCCCTCCCAGATGACCTTCATGAAGCTGATTTAGCACTCTCTCCCTTAACTTGGGTGGAATCACCACTCGGGCTCCACACATCAAGGTCCCCTGGCATACTGACAGCTGTTCTCTTCTGGATGAGAATGCTCGCAACAGTGAGTCACCATGTGTTGGCCATCCCCTCACCGTCAAATCATAAACCCGAGACAGTGTCGGATCATTGCGGGTCTCCTTCTCTATATCCGCGTTCGTTACTGGCAATCGTTCAATTATTGACGAATAAAATATCTCGATAGGGTCCACTGCTGGTGCTTCCTCCACAGAAGGCAGTGGCAGGCGTGATAGCCCATCAGCGTTTCCATGCTGTTTCGTGCCTTTATATTCTATTTCATATTGATTCGCCCCTAGAAACAGGGACCATCTTTGTAACCGTTGTGCAGTCATCACTGGAACGCCCTTCTTAGGATTAAAGATGGAGACAAATGGTTGGTGGTCAGTCAGCAAGGTGAACTTCTGCCCATGCAGATAGTGGTTGAATTTTTTTACTCCCCATACTAGGCTGAGGGCCTCCCTGTCAATCTGGGCATAGTTGCGCTCGGCTGAGGTTAGTGACCGAGACGCAAAGGCTACTGGCCTCTCCAACCTGTCTGGGAATTTGTGCGACAGCACCGCTCCAATACCATAGGGTGATGCATCACATGCCAAATGAATTGGTAGTGCTGGGTTGAAATGGGCCAACACCTCTTTTGATGTGATCAATTCTTTACACTTCTGGAAAGCTCATCTACGTTCATCATCCCACTTCCATGGTACCCCTGTTTGCAGTAGGGTGTTTAGTGGGTGTAATACCGTGGACAAATTTGGTAAGAACTTATGGTAGTAGTTTACCAGCCCGAGGAACGACCTCAGTTGCGACACATTTTCCGGTGCTGGAGCCTTGACTACTGCCTCAATCTTTTCAGGGGGCTTATGTAACCCCTCTTCATCGATGACGTGGCCACAATACGAGATCTGCTTCTGGAAAAACTCGCACTTGTGGCGATTAGCTCGTAGCCCATATTCCTTTAATCTGGTGAGCACCTTCTCCAAGTTGGCGAGGTGATCACTGTCATTTTCGCCCGTGACCAGGATGTCGTCCAAATAACACTGGGTCCCTGGAATCCCTTGCAGGACTTGATCCATCGCCCTTTGCCAAATAGCCGGAGCCGATGCTACCCGAACACCAGCCGATTGTATTGATAGAGACCTTTATGAGTGTTGATCGTGAGGTACTGTTTCGAGGCTTCTTCTACCTCCATTTGCAGGTACGCCTGGGCCAGATCAATTTTGGTGAAGCGTTTACCTCCAGATTGCGAGGCGAAAATATCCTCAATTCGTGGAAGTGGATATTATACCATGTGAAGGACTGGGTTCACTGTCACCTTAAAATCCCCACAGATGCGGACCTTCTTTGGTTCCCCAGGCGTATTACTCAACGACCTCTTCATTACAGGAACGATGGGTGTAGCCCACTCGCTCCAGTCTACTTTGGACAGTACTCCTGAACGTTCCAACCCTTCCAGCTCTGCTTCGACGGCTGGTCTGATCACATAAGGCACTGGTCAGGCCTTAAGAAACTTTGGGCTTGCATTTTCCTCTATTTTAATCGTTGCTGTTATGCCTTTTAGTGTTCCGAGTCCCTCCTGAAACACTTCTTTTGCGTCAGTTAGCATTTTTGACAGTCGTCCAGGTGTGACGTCGTCATCCTTTTTGGCCTCAACCTTCAGTGCCTGTATGGAATGCCAATCTAATTGTATCTTCTGGATCCATTCACGTCCTAGCAGTGGTGGTCCTCCATCTGGCAATACATATAAGTCCATTTTAGGTATTTCCTGGCCTTTGTATATCACTTTCACCCTTATTTTTCCTTTGAGGTAGACTTTTTGCCCCGTGTACATCTTCAAGACAATCTCTGTAGCTTTCAAGGGTATATGTGAAAATAGCCGCTTGTAGTCCCTTTGGTTTATGACTGTTAGGGCTGATCCTGTGTCCAATTCCATTTTCACTTGGACTCCGTCTATCTTGAGTGTAACCCAGATAGTCTGGTGATCCTCCATTTTGGTTACCTTATGTAGTTTCAGACAACCCAGCTCCTTGCTTCCGGAGTCTGTGTCACTTTTCTGTTCGTCTGAACTACTCTCCATCACCTTGTGTACCTTTTTGTACTTCTCCTGTTGAGATTTCTTGCTGTTGGTTTTCTTCCCAGACCTGCAGACTCTTGCTATGTGTCCTGCTTTTCCACATTGTCTGCACACTTGGTCCTTGAACCAACAATCCTTCTGGTCGTGTGTTGTTCTGCCGCAGCGATAAAACTTCCCTGTTCCATAGGACATTTCATTGGTGCCATATTCCTGCGGTCTCCGTTGTATCTCTGCAGCGCCCCTTGCGGCTGCTTCGTGTGATACTGCCATACTGAAAGTCTTGTCCAGCGTAAGATCCTTTTCTGATAGAAGCCGTTTCTGGGTTCCTTCACTTTGAAGCCCACACACAAACTTGTCCCTTAACGTATCTGCTAGTCCCACTCCAAACTGGCAGTGTTTCGATAGCTTGCGCAATTCCGTTAAGTACTCAGCATTGCTTTCGTCTTTGTGTTGGTTCCTTTTATGGAACTTAAATCATTCTGCTACCAGCAGCGGTGTGGTGTTTAAGTGGTCCTGTAGGATTTCTGCTATGCTTTCAAAATTCTTATTCACGGGCTTCTCTGGGGTTATTAGGTTTTGCAGTAACCCATAAGTTTTTGCAGCCATGGAATTTAACAAAACCAGTGCTTTCCTAGCATCTGGCACTTCATTCGCCCTGCAGTACACCTCAATACGTTCCACATATGTCACCCAATCTTCGACTTCATTGTCGAACGTAGAGATACTGCCACTCTTCGGCATCCTTGGGTGTGAGTTAACTGTCAAAAATGGCGTCTCCCGCTCTCTCCCTTCTTCTCCGCTGGCACAAAATGGCTTCTCCCGCGCTTTCCCTTCTTCTCCGCCGGCACAAAATGGCGTCTCCCGTGCTTTCCTTTCTTCCCGCGCTCGCCCTTCTTCTCCGCTGCGGCTTCTAAAAATGGCGTCTCCCGCACTCTTCCTTCTTCTCCGCAGTTCAATGGCGTCTCCCGCGCTCTCCCTTCTTCTCCCCGCGGGCACTGTTCAGCCCTTGAGCCCTGGCTGCGCCCTGCGCATTTTTTTTCTGTGCGCCTTTCCCGTTTCCGCAGCTCGGTCCTGAACTCGGCTGCTGCTTTACCCTCTCTCTCTCCGTTTTGATTTTTCCTCGACGCCGCTCGGTTTTCAACCCCCGGCTGCGCCCTGTGCGCTTCACCCTCTATCTTACCCCGTCGACGCTGCTCGGCTTTTTCTCTGCCGTCGGTCGGCTCCAGCCGCCGCTGTCCGGGAAGGGTCTGCACTGTACCTGGTACCTGTCGTCAGTCTGTTGCTGATCATCGTGGCTGGGGAACCAAGCCCGGCTCTCCACAGCCTCCCCTGCGATGTTCACTCTCTGCCGGACGACTGGGCAGTTGCTCGTGGTCGACGCCCGTGTTTCTGGCCTCGACTTTCTTCCACCGTCCTCCCGGAGTGAATCCGTGAAGGGAAATGCAGAGTTGCAGGTAGATTCGAATCGACACTCATCGCCACTGTTAGATCCGTGATTCTGAGAGTATGATGTTTTTCAATAACCACACGGATGCTGTAACTTAACAATCAACAGGTATTTACTGGAGTAGGGTAGTCTCAAGACTGGGGGTACAGAGGCATGCTCAAGGCTGATATACAGGTGTGGTCACTGCCGGTACTACAGTATACAGGAGCTGTAAAAGTAGTTCTCTCTTAAAGGTACATACACTACACTTTCCCCCTCTGGGACCGGGTGTCACAGTGCGTTAGATACACTGTCCTTTCCCCCTCTGGGACCGGGTGTCACAGTGCGTTAGATACACTGTCCTTTCCCCCTCTGGGACCGGGTGTCACAGTGCGTTAGATACACTGTCCTTTCCCTCTCTGGGACCGGGTTTCACAGTGCGTTAGATGTACTGTCCTTTCCCCCTCTGGGACCGGGTTTCACAGTGTGTTAGATACACTGTCCTTTCCCCCTCTGGGACCGGGTGTCACAGTGCGTTAGATACACTGTCCTTTCCCTCTCTGGGACCGGGTTTCACAGTGCGTTAGATATACTGTCCTTTCCCCCTCTGGGACCGGGTTTCACAGTATGTTTATTTGTAGCAGTTTCTGCCACACTCCCTTGAGCTTAGTGCAGTGTCAGATATTTCACTTCCTGCTAATTCTGCAGCTGTGTATTTGTGTGTGTTGCGGTCTGCAAGTGGAGGCATGAACACATTAACGCATCTCCCTGCCAGGGGCAGGGGGAACCTTGTGTCGGAAGTGAAACTGAGGCGGGTCTATATGTGCCGTCGCAGGGTATCGCACCCCAGTGTTTGCAGGCACTTGGTTCACCCTCGAGGAGTTGGGTTGCAAGAAAATGAGAAAAAGACTTGCATTTGTGTCGCGCTTTTCACGACCTCAGGACATCCCAAAGCGCTTTACAACAAATGAAGTACCTTTTGAAGTGTAGTCACTGTTGTCATGTAGGAAACACGGCAGCCAGTTGCGCAAAGCAAAATCCCACAAACAGCACTCGTTTAATGACCAGATAATCTGTTTTATATTGATGTTGATTGAGGGATAAATATTGGGCACGGGACAAGGGGCAAACGCCACCTGCTCTTCTCCTAATAGTGCCATGTGACCTTTACGTCGACCTGAGAGGGCAGACGGAGCCTCGGTTTAATGTCTCAACCGAACAGGAATTGACATTGAGACACACACGGGCCGCACAGTGAATCGTTCCCTTTGACCTGCTGTGTACTGTACATGTACAGGAGCTGACACTGAGACACACACAGGCCGTACAGTACCAGACAGGAGTGAATTGTTCCCTTTTACCCGCTGTGTGCTGTACATGTACAGGAGCTGACACTGAGACACACACAGGCCGTACAGTACCAGACAGGAGTGAATCGTTCCCTTTTACCCGCTGTGTACTGTACATGTACAGGAGCTGACACTGAGACACACACAGACCGTACAGTACCAGACAGGAGTGAATCGTTCCCTTTTACCTGCTGTGTGCTGTACATGTACAGGAGCTGACACTGAGACACACACAGGCCGTACAGTACCAGACGGGAGTGAATTGTTCCCTTTTACACGGTGTACTGTACATGTACAGGAGCTGACACTGAGACACACACAGGCCGTACAGTACCAGACGGGAGTGAATCGTTCCCTTTTACCCGGTGTACTGTACATGTGCAGGAGCTGACACTGAGACACACACGGGCCGTACAGTACCAGACGGGACTGAATCGTTCACTTTGACCCACTGTGTACTGTACATGTACAGGAGCTGACACTGAGACACACACGAGCCGTACAGTACCAGACGGGAGTGAGTCGCTCCCTTTTACCCGCTGTGTGCTGTACATGTACAGGAGCTGACACTGAGACACACACGGGCCGTACAGTACCAGACGGGAGTGAATCGTTCCCTTTTACCCGCTGTGTACTGTACATGTACAGGAGCTGACACTGAGACACACACGGGCCGTACAGTACCAGACGGGAGTGAATCGTTCCCTTTTACCCGCTGTGTACTGTACATGTACAGGAGCTGACACTGAGACACACACGGGCCGTACAGTACCAGACGGGAGTGAATCATTTTCTTTTACCCACTGTGTACTGTACATGTACAGGAGCTGACACTGAGACACACACAGGCCGTACAGTACCAGACGGGAGTGAATCGTTCCCTTTTACCCACTGTGTACTGTACATGTACAGGAGCTGACACTGAGACACACACGGGCCGTACAGTACCAGACAGGAGTGAATCGTTCCCTTTTACCCGCTGTGTGCTGTACATGTACAGGAGCTGACACTGAGACACACACGGGCCATACAGTACCAGATGGGAGCGAATCATTCCCTTTTACCGCTGTGTGCTGTACATGTACAGGAGCTGACACTGAGACACACACGGGCCATACAGTACCAGATGGGAGCGAATCATTCCCGTTTACCCGCTGTGTGCTGTACATGTACAGGAGCTGACACTGAGACACACACGGGCCGTACAGTACCAGATGGGAGCGAATCATTCCCGTTTACCCGCTGTGTACTGTACATGTACAGGAGCAGACACTGAGACACACACGGGCCGTACAGTACCAGACGGGAGTGAATCGTTCACTTTGACCCACTGTGTACTGTACATGTACAGGAGCTGACACTGAGACACACACGGGCCGTACAGTACAAGACGGGAGTGAATTGTTCCCTTTTACCCGGTGTACTGTACATGTGCAGGAGCCGACACTGAGACACACACGAGCCGTACAGTACCAGACGGGAGTGAATCATTCCCTTTTACCCGCTGTGTGCTGTACATGTACAGGAGCTGACACCGAGACACACACGAGCCGTACAGTACCAGACGGGAGTGAATCGTTCCCTTTTACCCGCTGTGTACTGCACATGTACAGGAGCTGACACTGAGACACACACAGGCCGTACAGTACCAGACGGGAGTGAATCGTTCACTTTGACCCACTGTGTACTGTACATGTACAGGAGCTGACACTGAGACACACACGGGCCGTACAGTACCAGACGGGAGTGAATCATTTTCTTTTACCCACTGTGTACTGTACATGTACAGGAGCTGACACTGAGACACACACAGGCCGTACAGTACCAGACGGGAGTGAATCGTTCCCTTTTACCCACTGTGTACTGTACATGTACAGGAGCTGACACTGAGACACACATGGGCCGTACAGTACCAGACAGGAGTGAATCGTTCCCTTTTACCCGCTGTGTGCTGTACATGTACAGGAGCTGACACTGAGACACACACGGGCCGTACAGTACCAGACAGGAGTGAATCGTTCCCTTTTACCCGCTGTGTGCTGTACATGTACAGGAGCTGACACTGAGACACACACGGACCGTACAGTACCAGACGGGAGTGAATCGTTCCCTTTTACCCGCTGTGTACTGTACATGTACAGGAGCTGACACTGAGACACACACAGGCCGTACAGTACCAGACGGGAGTGTATCGTTCACTTTGACCCACTGTGTACTGTACATGTACAGGAGCTGACACTGAGACACACACGGGCCGTACAGTACCAGACAGGAGTGAATCGCTCCCTTTTACCCGCTGTGTGCTGTACATGTACAGGAGCTGACACTGAGACACACACGGGCCTTACAGTACCAGACGGGAGTGAATCGTTCCCTTTTACCCGCTGTGTACTGTACGTGTACAGGAGCTGACACTGAGACACACACAGGCCGTACAGTACCAGACGGGAGTGAATCGTTCCCTTTTACCCGCTGTGTACTGTACATGTACAGGAGCTGACACTGAGACACACTCGGGCCGTACAGTACCAGACGGGAGTGAATCGTTCCCTTTTACCCGCTGTGTGCTGTACATGTACAGGAGCTGACACTGAGACACACACGGGCCGTACAGTACCAGACGGGAGTGAATCGTTACCTTTTACCTGCTGTGTACTGTACATGTACAGGAGCTGACACTGAGACACACACGGGCCGTACAGTACCAGACGGGAGTGAATCGTTCCCTTTTACCTGCTGTGTGCTGTACATGTACAGGAGCTGACACTGAGACACACACGGGCCGTACAGTACCAGACGGGAGTGAATCGTTACCTTTTACCTGCTGTGTACTGTACATGTACAGGAGCTGACACTGAGACACACACGGGCCGTACAGTACCAGACGGGAGTGAATCGTTACCTTTTACCTGCTGTGTACTGTACATGTACAGGAGCTGACACTGAGACACACACGGGCCGTACAGTACCAGGCGGGAGTGAATCGTTCCCTTTTACCCGGTGTACTGTACATGTACAGGAGCTGACACTGAGACACACACGGGCTGTACAGTACCAGATGGGAGTGAATCGTTCCCTTTTACCCGCTGTGTACTGTACATGTACAGGAGCTGACACTGAGACACACACGGGCCGTACAGTACCAGACGGAAGTGAATCGTTCCCTTTTACCCGCTGTGTACTGTACATGTACAGGAGCTGACACTGAGACAGACACGGGCCGTACAGTACCAGACAGGAGTGAATCGTTCCCTTTAACCCGCTGTGTGCTGTACATGTACAGGAGCTGAGACTGAGACACACACGGGCCGTACAGTACCAGACGGGAGTGAATCGTTCCCTTTTACCCGCTGTGTGCTGCACATGTACAGGAGCTGACACTGAGACACACACGGGCTGTACAGTACCAGACGGGAGTGAATCGTTCCCTTTTACCCGCTGTGTGCTGCACATGTACAGGAGCTGAGACTGAGACACACACGGGCCGTACAGTACCAGACGGGAGTGAATCGTTCCCTTTTACCCGCTGTGTGCTGCACATGTACAGGAGCTGACACTGAGACACACACGGACCGTACAGTACCAGACAGGAGTGAATCGTTCCCTTTTACCCGCTGTGTACTGTACATGTACAGGAGCTGACACTGAGACACACACGGGCCGAACAGTACCAGACGGGAGTGAATCGTTCCCTTTTACCCGCTGTGTGCTGCACATGTACAGGAGCTGACACCGAGACACACACGGACCGTACAGTACCAGACGGGAGTGAATCGTTCCCTTTTACCCGCTGTGTGCTGCACATGTACAGGAGCTGACACTGAGACACACACGGGCCGTACAGTACCAGATAGGAGTGAATCGATCCCTTTTACCCGTTATATACTGTACATAGAATCACAGACTAGTACAGCACAGAAGGACGCCATTCAGCCCATCGAATCTGCACCTGCCTTTCGGAGAGCAATCCAGTTAATCCCACTCCCCGCCCTTTCCCATAACCCTGCAATTTTTTCTCCTTCAGGTACTTATCCAATTCCCTTTGAAGAGCCATGATTGAGTCTCCCTCCACCACCCTCTCACACAGTGCATTCCAGATCCTAACCACTCGCTGCGTGCAAAAGTTTTCCCTCATGATTTTGAACACCTCCATCAAATCTCCTCTTCACCTTCTCTGCTCCAAGGAGAACAACCCCAGCTTCTCCAGTCTATTCACGCAACTAAAATCCTTCAACCCTGGAACCATTCTAGTAAATCTCTTCTGTACCCTCTCCACAGCCTTCACACCCTTCCTAAAGTGTGTTGCCCAGAATTGGACACAATACTCCAGCTGAGGCCAAACTAGTGTTTTATATCGGTTCAGCATAACTTCCTGACAGTTGTACTCTACACCTCTAATTATAAAGCCCAGGATCCCATATGCTTTATTATCTGCTTTGTTAACCTGTCCTGCCCCCAAAGATTTGTGCACAAAAACCTCCAGGTCTCTCTGTTCTTGCACCCCCTTTAAATTTGTACCATTAGTTTGGATTGTCCCTCCTCATTGTTCCTACCAAACTCTATAACCTCACACTTTTCTGCGTTGAATTTCATCTGCCATGTGTCCGCCCAATCCACCAGCCTGTCTACATCCTCTTGAGGTTTATCACTCTCCTCCTCGCTGTTTGCTACGCTTCCAAGTTTCGTGTCATCTGCAAGTTTCAAAATTGCGCCCTGTAGCCCCCACGTCATTATATAGCTATCAGAAACAGGAGCGGGCCGAGCGCCGAACCCTGGGGAAACACCATTTTGTCCCACCGCCTTCCTCCGGTCCGAAAAACAACCGTTCCAAAACGTAACTCTCGGTTTCCTGTCCCTTCGCCAATCTTGGATCCCTGCTGCTGCTGCCCCCTTTATCCCACGGCCTTCAATTTTACTAACAGGTCTATTAGGTTGTCCTTTCTCTCAAGTGAGCTGGGATACAAAGGGGAGGAAGTTATGCTGCAGTTGTATAAAGCTCTGGTCAGACCTCACCTGGAGTTACTGTGTTCAGTTCTGGGCCCCGCACCTCAGGAAGGATATGTTGACCGTGGAGTGGGTGCAGCGCAGATTCACCTGAATGACACCAGAGCTAAAAGGGTTGGAATATGAGGACAGGTTGCGCAGACCAGGCTTGGATTCCCTCGAGTTTAGAAGATTAAGGGGACAATCTAATCGAGGTGTTTAAGATGATTAAAGGAGTTGATCGGCTGGATGGAGAGAAACTATTTCCTCTGGTGAGGGGGATGGGAGTCCAGAACATGGGGGCAGAACCTTATAATTAGAGCCAGGCCGTTCAGGAAGCACTTCTTGACACAAAGGGTCGTGGAAATCTGGAACTCTCTTCCCCCAAAAGGCTCTGAGGGTCAATTGAAAATGTCATGACTGAGATGGACAGATTTGTGTTGGGCGAGGGTAGTAAGGGTTACGGAACCGAGGCGGGTAGGTGGAGTTAAGATACAGATCAGCCACATCTCACTGAATGGCGGAACAGGCTCGAGGGGCTGAATGGCCTCCTCCTGTTCCTATGTGCCCACGTTCCGATGATATTCTAACGGGAGGAATCTGAGAGAGCTCCTGAAGGGTGCGCACACGTTCAGCAAATTCTAGCCCTACCTGCTGCTTTAGGTGAGCCTGGTTCTGCCATGGGAATGAATCGACTTGCCCCGTCTCCTCCGATGCTGTTTGCTCTTTGCCTTGCTCCTCTCAGCTCAACTGTGTGTGTGTGTGAGCGGCGTGTCGCTCTCTGCAGATTGCTAACAATAATCTCATGGTTATCTATGCATAGAGAGAGCCCAAGCTCATTTCCTGCATCAGCAGGTGCAGAGATAGAGAGATAGGGGAGAGAGGGAAGGAGGGAGGGAGAGAGCGCAGAAGGGAAAAGGAAATAGAGAGATATGGGGTGCTAATACCTGAGTGAGGGAGAGGGAGGGAGAGAGGGAGATGGAGAGATGCGGGGTGTCAGTCGGTGAGGGAGGGAGGGAGAGAGGGATGGAGGGAGAGGGAGATAGAGAGATATGGGTTGTCAGTCAGTCAGTGAGTGAGGGAGGGAGAGAGGGAGGGAGAGAGGGAGGGAGAGAGGGATGGAAGGAGAGGGAGATAGAGAGATATGGGAAGTCAATCAATCAGTGAGTGAGGGAGGGAGAGAGGGAGGGAGGGAGGGAGAGAGGGAGGGAGAGAGGGAGGGAGAGAGGGATGGAGGGAGAGGGAGATAGAGAGATATGGGGAGTCAGTCAGTCAGACAGTGAGGGAGGGAGAGAGGGATGGAGGGAGAGGGGGAGAGAGAGATATGGGGAGTCAGTCAGTCAGACAGTGAGGGAGGGAGAGAGGGATGGAGGGAGAGGGGGATAGAGAGATATGGGGAGTCAGTCAGTCAGTCAGTGAGGGAGGGAGAGAAGTAGGGAGAGGGAGGGAAAGAGAGAGATAGTGTAGGAGTCTACGTACTCCTAGCAAAAAATACTGAACTCGGAGAGGTTCAACAGAAAAGGTTTAATTGTTGAGGCTGCATGCTGAACACAAAATGGAGTCAGAGACTACACAAAGTACGACTGTCTTTCCTCAGTGCACAGCTTCAACTGCCCCTCCCCCGCTCTGGGCTTAACTATGTTGCAGATCGAGTTTCTTAAAGGTGTGATCCTTCTTAAAGGCATGACGCCTGATTTATAGTCTACGGATCGGAAAGCGGATTGTGTCCGTTCTGTGATCGGTACGCCACAATAGAAAGATATGGGTTTTCAGTTAGGGAGGAAGAGATGGAGGGAGGGAGAGACAGAGAGAGATAGCTACGAGGTTCCAGTGAGGGAGGGTGGTTGGGAAGGTGCGAGAGAGGGTGGGAGGGAGAGATAGAGAGATATGAGGTGTTAGTCAGTGAGAGAGAGGGAGGGAGAGAGCAAGGGACGGAGGGAGGGAGAGAGTGTGGGAGGGTGGGTGGGTGGGAGGGAGAAAGAGATACAGAGATAGAGAGATACGAGGCTCAGTCAGTGCGGGAAGGAGGCACAGAGGGCGGGAGGGAGGGAGGGAGAGAGAGGGAGAGAGAGTGAAAGAGAGAGGGGGAGAGAGAAAGAGAGAGAGAGAGACAGAGTGGAAGAGATAGAGAACAAGAAAGAAAGACATCTAAAGAGAAAGAGAAAACGAGATAGAATGAGAGAGACAGAGACACAGATAGAGAGACCTGGTGAGTCAGAGAGTTAGAGAGAGAAGGCCAGACATAGACAAGGACGGAGAGGCTTTTCTGCTCTGTGCCTGGGGCTCAGTACCCCTGGGATCCGCCTGTGCTCTGTGTGTGGAGTTCAGTACTCCTGGGCTCTTTCTGTGCTCTGTGTGTGGAGCTCAGTACCCCTGGGCTCTCCCTGTGCTCTGTGTGTGGGGCTCAGTACCCTGGGCTCTTCCTGTGCTCTGTGCCTGGGGCAGTATCCCTGGGATCCTCATGTGCTCTGTGTGTTGAGCTCAGTACTCCTGGGCTCTTTCTATGCTGTGTGTGGGGCTCAGTACCCCTGGGCTCTTCCTGTGCTCTGTGTGTGGGGCAGTACCCCTGGGATCCTCATGTGCTCTGTGTGTGGAGCTCAGTATGCCTGGACTCGTCCTGTGCTCTGTGTGTGGGGCTCAGTACACCTGGACTCTTCTTGTGCCCTGTGTGTGGGGCTCAGTACTCCTGGGCTCTTCCTGTGCTCTGTGTGTTGGGCTCAGTACCCCTGGGCTCTTCCTGTGCACTGTGTGTGGGGCTCATGACCGCTGGGCTCTTCCTGTGCTCTGTGTGTAGGGCTCAGTAGCCCTGGGCTCTTCCTGTGCTTCGTGTGTGGGGCTCAGTACCCCTGGGCTCTTCTTGTGCCCTGTGTGTGGGGCTCAGTACCCCTGGGCTCTTCCTGTGCTCTGTGTGTTGGGCTCAGTACCCCAGGGCTCTTCCTGTGCTCTGTGTGTTGGGCTCAGTGCCCCTGGGCTTATCCTGTGCTCTGTGTCTGGGGCTCAGTACCCCTGGGCTCTTCCTGTGCTGCGTCTGGGGTGCAATACCCCTGGGCTCTTCCTGTGCTCTGTGTGTGAGTGTCAGTACGCCTGGGCTCTTCCTGTGCTCTGAGTATGGAGCTCAGCACCCCTGGGCTCTTCCTGTGCTCTGTGTGTGGGGCTCAGTACCCCTGGGCTCTTCCTGTGCTCTGTGTGTGGTACTCAGTAACCCTAGGCTCTTCCTGTGCTCTGAGTGTGGAGCTCATTACCGCTGGGCTCTTACTGTGCTCTGTGTGTGGGGCTCAGTACCCCTGGGCTCTTCCTGTGCACTGTGTGTGGTACTCAATACCCCTGGGCTCTTCCTGGGCTTTCTGTGTGGTACTCAGTGCCCCTGGGCTCTTCCTGTGCTCTGTGTGTGGAGCTCAGTACCCCTGGGCTCTTTCTGTGCTCTGTATGTGGTACTCAGTACCCCTGGGCTATTTCTGTGCTCTGTGTGTGCTGCTCAGTACCCCTGGGCTCTTGCTGTGCTCTGTGTGTGAGGCTCAGTAACCCTGGGCTCTTTCTGTGCTCTGTGTGTGGGGCTCAGTACCCCTGGGCACTTCCTGTGCTCTGTGTGTGGGGCTCAGTACCCCTTGGCTCTTCCAATGCTCTGTGTGTGGTACTCAGTAGCCCTGGGCTCTTCCTGTGCTCTGTGTGGTGCTCAGTACTTCTGGGCTCTTCCTGTGCTCTGTGTGTTGGGCTCAGTGCCCCTGGGCTCTTCCTATGCTCTGTGTGTGGAGCTCAGTACCCCTGGGCTCTTCCTGTGCTCTGTGTGTTGGGCACAGTACCCTTGGCTCTTCCAATGATCTGTGTGTGGTACTCAGTATCCCTGGGCTCTTCCTGTGCTCTGTGTGGGGCTCAGTACCCCTGGGCGCTTTCTGTGCTCTGTCTCTGGGGCTCAGTAGCCCTGGACTCTTCCTGTGCTTCGTGTCTGGGGCTCAGTACTCCTGGGCTCTTCCTGTGCTCTGTGTGTGGGGCTCAGTACCCCTGGGCACTTCCTGTGCTCTGTGTGTTGGGCTCAGTACCCCTGGGCTCTTTCTGTGCTCTGTGTTTGGGGCTCAGTACCCCTGGGCTCTTCCTGTGCTCTCTGTCTGGGGCTCAGTACCCCTGGGCAATTCCTGTGCTCTGTGAGTGGGGCTCAGTATCCCTGGGCTCTTCCTGTGCTCTGTGTCTGGGGCTCAGTAACCCTGGGCACTTCCTGTGCTGTTTCTGGGGCTCAGTACCCTTGGGCTCTTCATGTGTTTTGTGAGTGGTGCTCAGTACCCCTGGACACTTCCTGAGCTCTGTGTCTGGGGCTCAGTAGCCCTGGGGTCTTCCTGTGCTCTGTGTGTGGGGCTCAGTTCACCTGGGCTCTTCCTGTGCTCTGTGTGTGGGGCTTAGTACCTCTGGGCTCTTCCTGTGCTCTGTGTGTGGAGCTCAGTACCCCTGGGCTCTTTCTGTGCTGCGTGTGTTGGGCTCAGTACCCCTGGGCTCTTTCTGTGCTGCGTGTGTTGGGCTCAGTGCCCCTGGGCTCTTCCTGTGCTCTGTGTTTGGAGCTCAGTAACCCTGGGCTCTTCCTGTGCTCTGAGTGTGGGGCTCAGAACCCCTGGGCTCTTCCTCTGCTCTGTGTGTGTGGCTCAGTACCCCTGGGGTCTTCCTGTGCTCTGAGTGTGGAGCTCAGTACACCTGGGCTCTTCCTGTGCTCTGTGTGTGGGGCTCAGTACCCCTGGGCTCTTCCTGTGCTCTGAGTGTGGGGCTCAGAACCCCTGGGCTCTTCCTGTGCTCTGTGTGTAGGGCTCAGTACCCCTGGGCTCTTCCTGTGCTCTGTGTGTGGGGCTCAGTACCCCTGGGCTCTTCCTGTGCTCTGAGTCTGGGGCTCAGTACCCCTGGGCTCTGCCTGTGCTCTGTGTGTAGGGCTCAGTAAACCTGGGCTCTTCCTGTGTTCTGAATCTGGGGCTCAGTTCGCCTGGGCTCTTCCTGTGCTCTGTGAGTGGGGCTCAGTACCCCTGGGCTCTTCCTGTGCTGTGTCTGGGGCTCAATACCCCTGGGATCTTCCTGTGCTGTGTGTGGGGCTCAGTACCCCTGGGCTCTTCCTGTGCTCTGTGTGTGGGGCTCAGTACCACTGGGCTCTTCCTGTGCTCTGTGCCTGGGGTTCAGTACCCCTGGGCTCTTCCTGTGCTCTGTGTCTGGGGCTCAGTACCCCTGGGCTCTTCCTGTGCTCTGTGTCTGGGGCTCAGTACCCCTGGGCTCTTCCTGTGCTCTGTGTCTGGTGCTCAGTGCCCCTGGGCTCTTCCTGCGCACTGTGTGTTGGGCTCACTACCCCTGGTCTCTTCCTGTGCTCTGTGTCTGGGGCTCAGTACCCCTGGGCGCTTCCTGTGCTCTGTGATTGGGGCTCAGTACCCCTGGGCTCTTCCTGTGCTCTGAATCTGGGGCTCAGTTCGCCTGGGCTCTTCCTGTGCTCTGTGAGTGGGGCTCAGTACCCCTGGGCTCTTCCTGTGCTGTGTCCGGGGCTCAATACCCCTGGGATCTTCCTGTGCTGTGTCTGGGGCTCAGTACCCCTGGGCTCTTCCTGTGCTCTGTGTCTGGTGCTCAGTGCCCCTGGGCTCTTCCTGCGCACTGTGTGTTGGGCTCAGTACCCCTGGGCTCTTCCTGTGCTCTGTGTCTGGGGCTCAGTACCCCTGGGCGCTTCCTGTGCTCTGTGATTGGGGCTCAGTACCCCTGGGCTCTTCCTGTGCTCTGTGTCTGGGGCTCAGAACCCCTGGGCTCTTCCTGTGCTCTGTGTGTGAGGCTCAGTACCCGTGGGCTCTTCCTGTGCTCTGTGTGTGAGGCTCAGTACCCCTGGGCTCTTCCTGTGCTCTGTGTGTGGAGCTCAGTACCCCTGGGCTCTTCCTGTGCTCTGTGTGTGTGGCTCAGTACCCCTGGGTTCTTCCTGTGCTCTGTGTCTGGGGCTCAGTACCCCTGGGCTCTTCCTGTGCTCTGTGTCTGCAGCTCAGTACACCTGGGCTATTCCTGTGCTCTGTGTCTGGGGCTCAGTACCCCTGGGCTCTTCCTGTGCTCTGTGTCTGCGGCTCAGTAACCCTGGGCTCTTCCTGTGCTCTGAGTGTGGGGCTCAGTACCCCTGGGCTCTTCCTGTGCCCTGTGTGTGGGGCCCAATACCCCTGGGCTCTTCCTGTGCTCTGTGTGTGGGGCTCAGTACCCCTGGGCTCTTCCTGTGCTCTGTGTCTGGGGCTCAGTAACCCTGGGGTCTTTCTGTGCTCTGTGTCTGGGGCTCAGTACCCCTGGGCTCTTCCTGTGCTCTGAGTGTGGTACTCAGTACCCCTAGGCTCTTCCTGTGCTCTGAGTGTGGAGCTCATTACCGCTGGGCTCTTACTGTGCTCTGTGTGTGGGGCTCAGTACCCCTGGGCTCTTCCTGTGCACTGTGTGTGGTACTCAATACCCCTGGGCTCTTCCTGGGCTTTCTGTGTGGTACTCAGTGCCCCTGGGCTCTTCCTGTGCTCTGTGTGTGGGGCTCAGTACCCCTGGGCTCTTTCTGTGCTCTGTATGTGGTACTCAGTACCCCTGGGCTCTTCCTGTGCTCTGAGTGTGGAGCTCATTACCGCTGGGCTCTTCCTGTGCTCTGTGTGTGGTGCAAAGTACCCCTGGGCTATTTCTGTGCTCTGTGTGTGCTGCTCAGTACCCCTGGGCTCTTGCTGTGCTCTGTGTGTGAGGCTCAGTAACCCTGGGCTCTTTCTGTGCTCTGTGTGTGGGGCTCAGTACCCCTGGGCACTTCCTGTGCTCTGTGTGTGGGGCTCAGTACCCCTTGGCTCTTCCAATGCTCTGTGTGTGGTACTCAGTAGCCCTGGGCTCTTCCTGTGCTCTGTGTGGTGCTCAGTACTTCTGGGCTCTTCCTGTGCTCTGTGTGTTGGGCTCAGTGCCCCTGGGCTCTTCCTATGCTCTGTGTGTGGGGCTCAGTACCCCTGGGCTCTTCCTGTGCTCTGTGTGTTGGGCACAGTACCCTTGGCTCTTCCAATGATCTGTGTGTGGTACTCAGTATCCCTGGGCTCTTCCTGTGCTCTGTGTGGGGCTCAGTTCGCCTGGGCGCTTTCTGTGCTCTGTGTCTGGGGCTCAGTAGCCCTGGACTCTTCCTGTGCTTCGTGTCTGGGGCTCAGTACTCCTGGGCTCTTCCTGTGCTCTGTGTGTTGGGCTCAGTACCCCTGGGCTCTTCCTGTGCTCTGTGTGTTGGGCTCAGTACCCCTGGGCTCTTTCTGTGCTCTGTGTTTGGGGCTCAGTACCCCTGGGCTCTTCCTGTGCTCTCTGTCTGGGGCTCAGTACCCCTGGGCAATTCCTGTGCTCTGTGAGTGGGGCTCAGTATCCCTGGGCTCTTCCTGTGCTCTGTGTCTGGGGCTCAGTAACCCTGGGCACTTCCTGTGCTGTTTCTGGGGCTCAGTACCCTTGGGCTCTTCCTGTGCTTTGTGAGTGGTGCTCAGTACCCCTGGGCTCTTCCTGTGCTCTGTGTCTGGGGCTCAGTAGCCCTGGACTCTTCCTGTGCTTCGTGTGTGGGGCTCAGTACCCCTGGACACTTCCTGAGCTCTGTGTCTGGGGCTCAGTAGCCCTGGGGTCTTCCTGTGCTCTGTGTGTGGGGCTCAGTTCACCTGGGCTCTTCCTGTGCTCTGTGTGTGGGGCTTAGTACCTCTGGGCTCTTCCTGTGCTCTGTGTGTGGAGCTCAGTACCCCTGGGCTCTTTCTGTGCTGCGTGTGTTGGGCTCAGTACCCCTGGGCTCTTTCTGTGCTGCGTGTGTTGGGCTCAGTACCCCTGGGCTCTTCCTGTGCTCTGTGTTTGGAGCTCAGTAACCCTGGGCTCTTCCTGTGCTCTGAGTGTGGGGCTCAGTACCCCTGGGCTCTTCCTGTGCTCTGTGTGTGTGGCTCAGTACCCCTGGGGTCTTCCTGTGCTCTGAGTGTGGAGCTCAGTACACCTGGGCTCTTCCTGTGCTCTGTGTGTGGGGCTCAGTACCCCTGGGCTCTTCCTGTGCTCTGAGTGTGGGGCTCAGAACCCCTGGGCTCTTCCTGTGCTCTGTGTGTAGGGCTCAGTACCCCTGGGCTCTTCCTGTGCACTGTGTGTGGGGCTCAGTACCCCTGGGCTCTTCCTGTGCTCTGAGTCTGGGGCTCAGTACCCCTGGGCTCTGCCTGTGCTCTGTGTGTAGGGCTCAGTAAACCTGGGCTCTTCCTGTGCTCTGAATCTGGGGCTCAGTTCGCCTGGGCTCTTCCTGTGCTCTGTGAGTGGGGCTCAGTACCCGTGGGCTCTTCCTGTGCTGTGTCTGGGGCTCAATACCCCTGGGATCTTCCTGTGCTGTGTGTGGGGCTCAGTACCCCTGGGCTCTTCCTGTGCTCTGTGTGTGGGGCTCAGTACGCCTGGGCTCTTCCTGTGCTCTGTGCCTGGGGTTCAGTACCCCTGGGCTCTTCCTGTGCTCTGTGTCTGGGGCTCAGTACCCCTGGGCTCTTCCTGTGCTCTGTGTCTGGGGCTCAGTACCCCTGGGCTCTTCCTGTGCTCTGTGTCTGGTGCTCAGTGCCCCTGGGCTCTTCCTGCGCACTGTGTGTTGGGCTCACTACCCCTGGGCTCTTCCTGTGCTCTGTGTCTGGGGCTCAGTACCCCTGGGCGCTTCCTGTGCTCTGTGATTGGGGCTCAGTACCCCTGGGCTCTTCCTGTGCTCTGAATCTGGGGCTCAGTTCGCCTGGGCTCTTCCTGTGCTCTGTGAGTGGGGCTCAGTACCCCTGGGCTCTTCCTGTGCTGTGTCCGGGGCTCAATACCCCTGGGATCTTCCTGTGCTGTGTCTGGGGCTCAGTACCCCTGGGCTCTTCCTGTGCTCTGTGTCTGGTGCTCAGTGCCCCTGGGCTCTTCCTGCGCACTGTGTGTTGGGCTCAGTACCCCTGGGCTCTTCCTGTGCTCTGTGTCTGGGGCTCAGTACCCCTGGGCGCTTCCTGTGCTCTGTGATTGGGGCTCAGTACCCCTGGGCTCTTCCTGTGCTCTGTGTCTGGGGCTCAGAACCCCTGGGCTCTTCCTGTGCTCTGTGTGTGAGGCTCAGTACCCGTGGGCTCTTCCTGTGCTCTGTGTGTGAGGCTCAGTACCCCTGGGCTCTTCCTGTGCTCTGTGTGTGGAGCTCAGTACCCCTGGGCTCTTCCTGTGCTCTGTGTGTGGGGCTCAGTACCCCTGGGCTCTTCCTGTGCTCTGTGTCTGGGGCTCAGTACCCCTGGGCTCTTCCTGTGCTCTGTGTCTGCAGCTCAGTACACCTGGGCTATTCCTGTGCTCTGTGTCTGGGGCTCAGTACCCCTGGGCTCTTCCTGTGCTCTGTGTCTGCGGCTCAGTAACCCTGGGCTCTTCCTGTGCTCTGAGTGTGGGGCTCAGTACCCCTGGGCTCTTCCTCTGCCCTGTGTGTGGGGCCCAATACCCCTGGGCTCTTCCTGTGCTCTGTGTGTGGGGCTCAGTACCCCTGGGCTCTTCCTGTGCTCTGTGTCTGGGGCTCAGTAACCCTGGGGTCTTTCTGTGCTCTGTGTCTGGGGCTCAGTACCCCTGGGCTCTTCCTGTGCTCTGAGTGTGGTACTCAGTACCCCTAGGCTCTTCCTGTGCTCTGAGTGTGGAGCTCATTACCGCTGGGCTCTTACTGTGCTCTGTGTGTGGGGCTCAGTACCCCTGGGCTCTTCCTGTGCACTGTGTGTGGTACTCAATACCCCTGGGCTCTTCCTGGGCTTTCTGTGTGGTACTCAGTGCCCCTGGGCTCTTCCTGTGCTCTGTGTGTGGGGCTCAGTACCCCTGGGCTCTTTCTGTGCTCTGTATGTGGTACTCAGTACCCCTGGGCTCTTCCTGTGCTCTGAGTGTGGAGCTCATTACCGCTGGGCTCTTCCTGTGCTCTGTGTGTGGTGCAAAGTACCCCTGGGCTATTTCTGTGCTCTGTGTGTGCTGCTCAGTACCCCTGGGCTCTTGCTGTGCTCTGTGTGTGAGGCTCAGTAACCCTGGGCTCTTTCTGTGTTCTGTGTGTGGGGCTCAGTACCCCTGGGCACTTCCTGTGCTCTGTGTGTGGGGCTCAGTAACCCTTGGCTCTTCCAATGCTCTGTGTGTGGTACTCAGTAGCCCTGGGCTCTTCCTGTGCTCTGTGTGGTGCTCAGTACTTCTGGGCTCTTCCTGTGCTCTGTGTGTTGGGCTCAGTGCCCCTGGGCTCTTCCTATGCTCTGTGTGTGGGGCTCAGTACCCCTGGGCTCTTCCTGTGCTCTGTGTGTTGGGCACAGTACCCTTGGCTCTTCCAATGATCTGTGTGTGGTACTCAGTATCCCTGGGCTCTTCCTGTGCTCTGTGTGGGGCTCAGTACGCCTGGGCGCTTTCTGTGCTCTGTGTCTGGGGCTCAGTAGCCCTGGACTCTTCCTGTGCTTCGTGTCTGGGGCTCAGTACCCCTGGGCGCTTCCTGTGCTCTGTGATTGGGGCTCAGTACCCCTGGGCTCTTCCTGTGCTCTGTGTCGGGCTCAGAACCCCTGGGCTCTTCCTGTGCTCTGTGTGTGAGGCTCAGTACCCGTGGGCTCTTCCTGTGCTCTGTGTGTGAGGCTCAGTACCCCTGGGCTCTTCCTGTGCTCTGTGTGTGGAGCTCAGTACCCCTGGGCTCTTCCTGTGCTCTGTGTGTGGGGCTCAGTACCCCTGGGCTCTTCCTGTGCTCTGTGTCTGGGGCTCAGTACCCCTGGGCTCTTCCTGTGCTCTGTGTCTGCAGCTCAGTACACCTGGGCTATTCCTGTGCTCTGTGTCTGGGGCTCAGTACCCCTGGGCTCTTCCTGTGCTCTGTGTCTGCGGCTCAGTAACCCTGGGCTCTTCCTGTGCTCTGAGTGTGGGGCTCAGTACCCCTGGGCTCTTCCTCTGCCCTGTGTGTGGGGCCCAATACCCCTGGGCTCTTCCTGTGCTCTGTGTGTGGGGCTCAGTACCCCTGGGCTCTTCCTGTGCTCTGTGTCTGGGGCTCAGTAACCCTGGGGTCTTTCTGTGCTCTGTGTCTGGGGCTCAGTACCCCTGGGCTCTTCCTGTGCTCTGAGTGTGGTACTCAGTACCCCTAGGCTCTTCCTGTGCTCTGAGTGTGGAGCTCATTACCGCTGGGCTCTTACTGTGCTCTGTGTGTGGGGCTCAGTACCCCTGGGCTCTTCCTGTGCTGTGTCCGGGGCTCAATACCCCTGGGATCTTCCTGTGCTGTGTCTGGGGCTCAGTACCCCTGGGCTCTTCCTGTGCTCTGTGTCTGGTGCTCAGTGCCCCTGGGCTCTTCCTGCGCACTGTGTGTTGGGCTCAGTACCCCTGGGCTCTTCCTGTGCTCTGTGTCTGGGGCTCAGTAACCCTGGGGTCTTTCTGTGCTCTGTGTCTGGGGCTCAGTACCCCTGGGCTCTTCCTGTGCTCTGAGTGTGGTACTCAGTACCCCTAGGCTCTTCCTGTGCTCTGAGTGTGGAGCTCATTACCGCTGGGCTCTTACTGTGCTCTGTGTGTGGGGCTCAGTACCCCTGGGCTCTTCCTGTGCACTGTGTGTGGTACTCAATACCCCTGGGCTCTTCCTGGGCTTTCTGTGTGGTACTCAGTGCCCCTGGGCTCTTCCTGTGCTCTGTGTGTGGGGCTCAGTACCCCTGGGCTCTTTCTGTGCTCTGTATGTGGTACTCAGTACCCCTGGGCTCTTCCTGTGCTCTGAGTGTGGAGCTCATTACCGCTGGGCTCTTCCTGTGCTCTGTGTGTGGTGCAAAGTACCCCTGGGCTATTTCTGTGCTCTGTGTGTGCTGCTCAGTACCCCTGGGCTCTTGCTGTGCTCTGTGTGTGAGGCTCAGTAACCCTGGGCTCTTTCTGTGTTCTGTGTGTGGGGCTCAGTACCCCTGGGCACTTCCTGTGCTCTGTGTGTGGGGCTCAGTACCCCTTGGCTCTTCCAATGCTCTGTGTGTGGTACTCAGTAGCCCTGGGCTCTTCCTGTGCTCTGTGTGGTGCTCAGTACTTCTGGGCTCTTCCTGTGCTCTGTGTGTTGGGCTCAGTGCCCCTGGGCTCTTCCTATGCTCTGTGTGTGGGGCTCAGTACCCCTGGGCTCTTCCTGTGCTCTGTGTGTTGGGCACAGTATCCTTGGCTCTTCCAATGATCTGTGTGTGGTACTCAGTATCCCTGGGCTCTTCCTGTGCTCTGTGTGGGGCTTAATACGCCTGGACACTTCCTGAGCTCTGTGTCTGGGGCTCAGTAGCCCTGGGGTCTTCCTGTGCTCTGTGTGTGGGGCTCAGTTCACCTGGGCTCTTCCTGTGCTCTGTGTGTGGGGCTTAGTACCTCTGGGCTCTTCCTGTGCTCTGTGTGTGGAGCTCAGTGCCCCTGGGCTCTTTCTGTGCTGCGTGTGTTGGGCTCAGTACCCCTGGGCTCTTTCTGTGCTGCGTGTGTTGGGCTCAGTACCCCTGGGCTCTTCCTGTGCTCTGTGTTTTGAGCTCAGTAACCCTGGGCTCTTCCTGTGCTCTGTGTGTGTGGCTCAGTACCCCTGGGGTCTTCCTGTGCTCTGAGTGTGGAGCTCAGTACACCTGGGCTCTTCCTGTGCTCTGTGTGTGGGGCTCAGTACCCCTGGGCTCTTCCTGTGCTCTGAGTGTGGGGCTCAGAACCCCTGGGCTCTTCCTGTGCTCTGTGTGTAGGGCTCAGTACCCCTGGGCTCTTCCTGTGCTCTGTGTGTGGGGCTCAGTACCCCTGGGCTCTTCCTGTGCTCTGAGTCTGGGGCTCAGTACCCCTGGGCTCTGCCTGTGCTCTGTGTGTAGGGCTCAGTAAACCTGGGCTCTTCCTGTGCTCTGAATCTGGGGCTCAGTTCGCCTGGGCTCTTCCTGTGCTCTGTGAGTGGGGCTCAGTACCCCTGGGCTCTTCCTGTGCTGTGTCTGGGGCTCAATACCCCTGGGATCTTCCTGTGCTGTGTGTGGGGCTCAGTACCCCTGGGCTCTTCCTGTGCTCTGTGTGTGGGGCTCAGTACCCCTGGGCTCTTCCTGTGCTCTGTGCCTGGGGTTCAGTACCCCTGGGTTCTTCCTGTGCTCTGTGTCTGGGGCTCAGTACCCCTGGGCTCTTCCTGTGCTCTGTGTCTGGGGCTCAGTACCCCTGGGCTCTTCCTGTGCTCTGTGTCTGGTGCTCAGTGCCCCTGGGCTCTTCCTGCGCACTGTGTGTTGGGCTCAGTACCCCTGGGCTCTTCCTGTGCTCTGTGTCTGGGGCTCAGTACCCCTGGGCGCTTCCTGTGCTCTGTGATTGGGGCTCAATACCCCTGGGCTCTTCCTGTGCTCTGAATCTGGGGCTCAGTTCGCCTGGGCTCTTCCTGTGCTCTGTGAGTGGGGCTCAGTACCCCTGGGCTCTTCCTGTGCTGTGTCCGGGGCTCAATACCCCTGGGATCTTCCTGTGCTGTGTCTGGGGCTCAGTACACCTGGGCTCTTCCTGTGCTCTGTGTCTGGTGCTCAGTGCCCCTGGGCTCTTCCTGCGCACTGTGTGTTGGGCTCAGTACCCCTGGGCTCTTCCTGTGCTCTGTGTCTGGGGCTCAGTACCCCTGGGCGCTTCCTGTGCTCTGTGATTGGGGCTCAGTACCCCTGGGCTCTTCCTGTGCTCTGTGTCTGGGGCTCAGAACCCCTGGGCTCTTCCTGTGCTCTGTGTGTGAGGCTCAGTACCCGTGGGCTCTTCCTGTGCTCTGTGTGTGAGGCTCAGTACCCCTGGGCTCTTCCTGTGCTCTGTGTGTGGAGCTCAGTACCCCTGGGCTCTTCCTGTGCTCTGTGTGTGGGGCTCAGTACCCCTGGGCTCTTCCTGTGCTCTGTGTCTGGGGCTCAGTACCCCTGGGCTCTTCCTGTGCTCTGTGTCTGCAGCTCAGTACCCCTGGGCTATTCCTGTGCTCTGTGTCTGCGGCTCAGTAACCCTGGGCTCTTCCTGTGCTCTGAGTGTGGGGCTCAGTACCCCTGGGCTCTTCCTGTGCCCTGTGTGTGGGGCCCAATACCCCTGGGCTCTTCCTGTGCTCTGTGTGTGGGGCTCAGTACCCCTGGGCTCTTCCTGTGCTCTGTGTCTGGGGCTCAGTAACCCTGGGGTCTTCCTGTGCTCTGTGTCTGGGGCTCAGTACCCCTGGGCTCTTCCTGTGCTCTGAGTGTGAGACTCAGTACCCCTGGGCTCTTCCTGTGCTCTGTGTGTGGAGCTCAGTGCCCCTGGGCTCTTCCTGTGCTCTGTGCCTGGGGCTCAGTAACTCTGGGCTCTTCCTGTGATCTGTGTCTGGGGCTCAGTACCCCAGGGCTCTTCCTGTGCTCTGTGTTTGGAGCTCAGTACCCCTGGGGTCTTTCTGTGCTCTTTGTCTGGGGCTCAGTCCCCCTGGGCTCTTCCTGTGCTCTGTGTCTGGGGCTCAGTACCCCTGGGGTCTTTCTGTGCTCTGTGTCTGGGGCTCAGTACCCCTGGGCTCTTCCTGTGCTCTGTGTGTGGGGCTCAGTACCCCTGGGCTCTTCCTGTGCTCTGTGTCTGGGGCTCAGTATCCCTGGGGTCTTCCTGTGCTCTGTGATGGAGGCTCAGTACCCCTGGGCTCTTCCTGTGCTCTGTGAGTGGGGCTCAGAACCCCTGGGCTCTTCCTGTGCTCTGTGTGTGAGGCTCAGTACCCGTGGGCTCTTCCTGTGCTCTGTGTGTGAGGCTCAGTACCCCTGGGCTCTTCCTGTGCTCTGTGTGTGGAGCTCAGTACCCCTGGGCTCTTCCTGTGCTCTGTGTGTGGGGCTCAGTACCCCTGGGCTCTTCCTGTGCTCTGTGTCTGGGGCTCAGTACCCCTGGGCTCTTCCTGTGCTCTGTGTCTGCAGCTCAGTACACCTGGGCTATTCCTGTGCTCTGTGTCTGGGGCTCAGTACCCCTGGGCTCTTCCTGTGCTCTGTGTCTGCGGCTCAGTAACCCTGGGCTCTTCCTGTGCTCTGAGTGTGGGGCTCAGTACCCCTGGGCTCTTCCTCTGCCCTGTGTGTGGGGCCCAATACCCCTGGGCTCTTCCTGTGCTCTGTGTGTGGGGCTCAGTACCCCTGGGCTCTTCCTGTGCTCTGTGTCTGGGGCTCAGTAACCCTGGGGTCTTTCTGTGCTCTGTGTCTGGGGCTCAGTACCCCTGGGCTCTTCCTGTGCTCTGAGTGTGGTACTCAGTACCCCTAGGCTCTTCCTGTGCTCTGAGTGTGGAGCTCATTACCGCTGGGCTCTTACTGTGCTCTGTGTGTGGGGCTCAGTACCCCTGGGCTCTTCCTGTGCTGTGTCCGGGGCTCAATACCCCTGGGATCTTCCTGTGCTGTGTCTGGGGCTCAGTACCCCTGGGCTCTTCCTGTGCTCTGTGTCTGGTGCTCAGTGCCCCTGGGCTCTTCCTGCGCACTGTGTGTTGGGCTCAGTACCCCTGGGCTCTTCCTGTGCTCTGTGTCTGGGGCTCAGTAACCCTGGGGTCTTTCTGTGCTCTGTGTCTGGGGCTCAGTACCCCTGGGCTCTTCCTGTGCTCTGAGTGTGGTACTCAGTACCCCTAGGCTCTTCCTGTGCTCTGAGTGTGGAGCTCATTACCGCTGGGCTCTTACTGTGCTCTGTGTGTGGGGCTCAGTACCCCTGGGCTCTTCCTGTGCACTGTGTGTGGTACTCAATACCCCTGGGCTCTTCCTGGGCTTTCTGTGTGGTACTCAGTGCCCCTGGGCTCTTCCTGTGCTCTGTGTGTGGGGCTCAGTACCCCTGGGCTCTTTCTGTGCTCTGTATGTGGTACTCAGTACCCCTGGGCTCTTCCTGTGCTCTGAGTGTGGAGCTCATTACCGCTGGGCTCTTCCTGTGCTCTGTGTGTGGTGCAAAGTACCCCTGGGCTATTTCTGTGCTCTGTGTGTGCTGCTCAGTACCCCTGGGCTCTTGCTGTGCTCTGTGTGTGAGGCTCAGTAACCCTGGGCTCTTTCTGTGTTCTGTGTGTGGGGCTCAGTACCCCTGGGCACTTCCTGTGCTCTGTGTGTGGGGCTCAGTACCCCTTGGCTCTTCCAATGCTCTGTGTGTGGTACTCAGTAGCCCTGGGCTCTTCCTGTGCTCTGTGTGGTGCTCAGTACTTCTGGGCTCTTCCTGTGCTCTGTGTGTTGGGCTCAGTGCCCCTGGGCTCTTCCTATGCTCTGTGTGTGGGGCTCAGTACCCCTGGGCTCTTCCTGTGCTCTGTGTGTTGGGCACAGTATCCTTGGCTCTTCCAATGATCTGTGTGTGGTACTCAGTATCCCTGGGCTCTTCCTGTGCTCTGTGTGGGGCTTAATACGCCTGGACACTTCCTGAGCTCTGTGTCTGGGGCTCAGTAGCCCTGGGGTCTTCCTGTGCTCTGTGTGTGGGGCTCAGTTCACCTGGGCTCTTCCTGTGCTCTGTGTGTGGGGCTTAGTACCTCTGGGCTCTTCCTGTGCTCTGTGTGTGGAGCTCAGTGCCCCTGGGCTCTTTCTGTGCTGCGTGTGTTGGGCTCAGTACCCCTGGGCTCTTTCTGTGCTGCGTGTGTTGGGCTCAGTACCCCTGGGCTCTTCCTGTGCTCTGTGTTTTGAGCTCAGTAACCCTGGGCTCTTCCTGTGCTCTGTGTGTGTGGCTCAGTACCCCTGGGGTCTTCCTGTGCTCTGAGTGTGGAGCTCAGTACACCTGGGCTCTTCCTGTGCTCTGTGTGTGGGGCTCAGTACCCCTGGGCTCTTCCTGTGCTCTGAGTGTGGGGCTCAGAACCCCTGGGCTCTTCCTGTGCTCTGTGTGTAGGGCTCAGTACCCCTGGGCTCTTCCTGTGCTCTGTGTGTGGGGCTCAGTACCCCTGGGCTCTTCCTGTGCTCTGAGTCTGGGGCTCAGTACCCCTGGGCTCTGCCTGTGCTCTGTGTGTAGGGCTCAGTAAACCTGGGCTCTTCCTGTGCTCTGAATCTGGGGCTCAGTTCGCCTGGGCTCTTCCTGTGCTCTGTGAGTGGGGCTCAGTACCCCTGGGCTCTTCCTGTGCTGTGTCTGGGGCTCAATACCCCTGGGATCTTCCTGTGCTGTGTGTGGGGCTCAGTACCCCTGGGCTCTTCCTGTGCTCTGTGTGTGGGGCTCAGTACCCCTGGGCTCTTCCTGTGCTCTGTGCCTGGGGTTCAGTACCCCTGGGTTCTTCCTGTGCTCTGTGTCTGGGGCTCAGTACCCCTGGGCTCTTCCTGTGCTCTGTGTCTGGGGCTCAGTACCCCTGGGCTCTTCCTGTGCTCTGTGTCTGGTGCTCAGTGCCCCTGGGCTCTTCCTGCGCACTGTGTGTTGGGCTCAGTACCCCTGGGCTCTTCCTGTGCTCTGTGTCTGGGGCTCAGTACCCCTGGGCGCTTCCTGTGCTCTGTGATTGGGGCTCAATACCCCTGGGCTCTTCCTGTGCTCTGAATCTGGGGCTCAGTTCGCCTGGGCTCTTCCTGTGCTCTGTGAGTGGGGCTCAGTACCCCTGGGCTCTTCCTGTGCTGTGTCCGGGGCTCAATACCCCTGGGATCTTCCTGTGCTGTGTCTGGGGCTCAGTACACCTGGGCTCTTCCTGTGCTCTGTGTCTGGTGCTCAGTGCCCCTGGGCTCTTCCTGCGCACTGTGTGTTGGGCTCAGTACCCCTGGGCTCTTCCTGTGCTCTGTGTCTGGGGCTCAGTACCCCTGGGCGCTTCCTGTGCTCTGTGATTGGGGCTCAGTACCCCTGGGCTCTTCCTGTGCTCTGTGTCTGGGGCTCAGAACCCCTGGGCTCTTCCTGTGCTCTGTGTGTGAGGCTCAGTACCCGTGGGCTCTTCCTGTGCTCTGTGTGTGAGGCTCAGTACCCCTGGGCTCTTCCTGTGCTCTGTGTGTGGAGCTCAGTACCCCTGGGCTCTTCCTGTGCTCTGTGTGTGGGGCTCAGTACCCCTGGGCTCTTCCTGTGCTCTGTGTCTGGGGCTCAGTACCCCTGGGCTCTTCCTGTGCTCTGTGTCTGCAGCTCAGTACCCCTGGGCTATTCCTGTGCTCTGTGTCTGCGGCTCAGTAACCCTGGGCTCTTCCTGTGCTCTGAGTGTGGGGCTCAGTACCCCTGGGCTCTTCCTGTGCCCTGTGTGTGGGGCCCAATACCCCTGGGCTCTTCCTGTGCTCTGTGTGTGGGGCTCAGTACCCCTGGGCTCTTCCTGTGCTCTGTGTCTGGGGCTCAGTAACCCTGGGGTCTTCCTGTGCTCTGTGTCTGGGGCTCAGTACCCCTGGGCTCTTCCTGTGCTCTGAGTGTGAGACTCAGTACCCCTGGGCTCTTCCTGTGCTCTGTGTGTGGAGCTCAGTGCCCCTGGGCTCTTCCTGTGCTCTGTGCCTGGGGCTCAGTAACTCTGGGCTCTTCCTGTGATCTGTGTCTGGGGCTCAGTACCCCAGGGCTCTTCCTGTGCTCTGTGTTTGGAGCTCAGTACCCCTGGGGTCTTTCTGTGCTCTTTGTCTGGGGCTCAGTCCCCCTGGGCTCTTCCTGTGCTCTGTGTCTGGGGCTCAGTACCCCTGGGGTCTTTCTGTGCTCTGTGTCTGGGGCTCAGTACCCCTGGGCTCTTCCTGTGCTCTGTGTGTGGGGCTCAGTACCCCTGGGCTCTTCCTGTGCTCTGTGTCTGGGGCTCAGTATCCCTGGGGTCTTCCTGTGCTCTGTGATGGAGGCTCAGTACCCCTGGGCTCTTCCTGTGCTCTGTGAGTGGGGCTCAGTACCCCTGGGCTCTTCCTGTGCTCTGTGTGTGACTCAGTACCCCTGGGCTCTTCCTGTGCTCTGTGTGTGAGCCTCAGTACCCCTGGAGTCTTCCTGTGCTCTGTGTGTGGGGCTCAGTACCCCTGGGCTCTTCCTGTGCTCTGTGTCTGCGGCTCAGCACCCCTGGGCTCTTCCTGTGCTCAGTGTCTGGGGCTCAGTACCCCTGGGCTCTTCCTGTGCTCTGTGTCTGGGGCTCAGTACCCCTGGGCTCTTCCTGTGCTCTGTGCCTGGTGCTCAGTACCCCTGGGCTCTTCCTGTGCTCTGTGTGTGAGCCTCAGTCCCCCTGGGCTCTTCCTGTGCTCTGTGTGTGGTGCTCAGTACCCCTGGGCTCTTCCTGTGCTCTGTGTCTGGGGCTCAGTACCCCTAGGCTCTTCCTGTGCTCTGTGTCTGGGGCTCAGTACCCCTGGGCTCTTTCTGTGCTATGAGTGTGGGGCTCAGTATTCCTGGGCTCTTCCTGTGCTCTGTGTGTTGTGCTCAGTACCCCTGGGCTCTTCCTGTGCTCTGTGTGTGGGGCTCAGTTCCCCTGGGCTCTTCCTGTGCTCTGTATGTAGGGCTCAGTACCCCTGGGCTCTTCCTGTGCTCTGTGCGTGGAGCTCAGTACCCCGGGCTCTTCCTGTGCTCTGTGTCATAGAGTCATAGAGTCATAGAGTTAAACAGCACAGAAAGAGGCCCTTCGGCCCATCGTGTCTGCGCCGCCCATCCATCCCTGTCCAGTCTAATCCCATTTTCCAGCATTTGGTCCATAGCCTTGTATGCAATGGCATTTCAAGTGCTCATCCAAATGCTTCTTGAATGTTGTGAGGGATCCTGCCTCCACCACCCTTTCAGGCATTGAGTTCCACATTCCAACCACCCTCTGGTTGAAAAAGTTCCTCCTCAAATCCCCTCTAAATCTCCTGCCCCTTACCCTGAATCTATGCCCCCTTGTTATTGACCCCCCCACTAAGGGGAAAAGTTCCTCTTTATCTACCCTATCTATGCCCCTCATTATTTTGTACACCTCAATCAGGTCCCCCCTCAGCCTTCTCTGCTCCAAGGAAAACAACTCCAGCCTGTCCAGCCTCTCTTCATAGCTGAGGCGCTCCATCCCAGGTAACATCCTGGTGAATCTTCTCTGCACCCTCTCCAAAGCAATCACATCCTTCCTATAGTGAGGCGACCAGAACTGCACACAATACTCCAGCTGTGGCCTCACCAGCGTTTTGTACAGCTCCATCATAACCTCCCTGCTCTTATATTCTATGCCTCGGCTAATGAAGGCAAGTATCCCATATGCCTTTTTAACCACCTTATCTACCTGCTCCGCTGCCTTCAGGGATCTATGTACATGTACACCAAGGTCCCTCTGACCCTCTGTACTTCCAAGGGTCCTACCACTCATTGTGTATTCCCTTGCCTTATTTGTCCGTCCAAAATGCATCACCTCGCACTTTTCAGGGTTAAATTCCATTTGCCACTTTTCCGCCCATCTGACCAACCCGTTTATATCGTCCTGTAGCCGGAGGCTTTCTTCCTCGCAATTTACCACCCCACCAATTTTCGTGTCATCTGCGAACTTACTGATCATACCTTTTACATTTTCATCCAAATCATTTATGTAGATCACAAACAATAAGGGACCCAGCACCGATCCCTGAGGTACCCCACTGGACACAGGCTTCCAGTCACAAAAGCAACCTTCGACCATCACCCTCTGCCTCCTGCCACTCAGCCAGTTTAGGATCCAACGCGCCAAGGCACCCTGGATCCCATGGGCTCTTACCTTCTTGACCAGTCTCCTATGCGGGACTGTGTGTGGGGCTAAGAACCCCTGGGCTCTTCCTGTGCTGTGCCTGGTGCTCAGTACCCCTGTGCTCTTCCTGTGATCTGTGTGTGGGGCTCAGTACCCCTGGGCTCTTCCTGTGCTGTGCCTGGTGCTCAGTACCCCTGTGCTCTTCCTGTGCTCCATGTGTTGGGCTCAGTACCCCTGGGGTCTTCCTGTGCTCTGAGTGTGTTGCTCAGTACCCCTGGGCTCTTCCTGTGCTCTGTGTGTGGGGCTCTGTACCCGTGGGATCTGCCTGTGCTCTGTGTCTGGGGCTCATTACCCCTGGGCTCTTCCTGTGCTCTGTGTCTGGGGCTCAGTTCGCCTGGGCTCTTCCTGTGCTCTGTGTCTGGGGCTCAGTACCCCTGGTCTCTTCCTGTGCTCCGTGTGTTGGGCTCAGCAAACCTAGGCTCTTCATGTGCTCAGTGTCTGGGTCTCAATTCCCCTGGGCTCTTCCTGTGCTCTGAGTGTGGGGCTCAGTACCCCTGGGCTCTTCCTGTGCTCTGTGTCTGGGGCTCAGTACCCCTGGGCTCTTCCTGTGCTCTGTGTGTGAGGCTCAGTACCCCTGGGCTCTTCCTGTGCTCTGAGTGTGAGACTCAGTACCCCTGGGCTCTTCCTGTGCTCTGTGTCTGGGGCTCAGTACCCCTGGGCTCTTCCTGTGCTCTGTGTGTGGGGCTCAGTACCCCTGGGCTCTTCCTGTGCTCTGTGTCTAGGGCTCAGTACCCCAGGGCTCTTCCTGTGCTCTGTGTTTGGAGCTCAGTAACCCTGGGCTCTTCCTGTGCTCTGAGTGTGGGGCTCAGTACCCCTGGGCTCTTCCTGTGCTCTGTGTGTGTGGCTCAGTACCCCTGGGCTCTGCCTGTGCTCTGTGTGTGGGGCTCAGTACCTCTGGACTCTTCCTGTGCTCTGTGTGTGGGACTAAGTACCCCTGGCTCTTCCTGTGCTCCGTGTGTTGGGCTCAGTAACCCTGGGCTCTTCCTGTGCTCTGAGTGTGGGGCTCAGTACCCCTGGGGTCTTTCTGTGCTCTGAGTGTGGGGCTCAGTACCCCTGGGCTCTTCCTCTGCTCTGAGTGTGAGACTCAGTACCCCTGGTCTCTTCCTGTGCTCTGTGTGTTGGTCTCAATGCCCCTGGGCTCTTCCTGTGCTCTGAGTGTGGGGCTCAGTACCCCTGGGCGCTTACTGTGCTCTGTGTGTGGGGCTCAGTACCCCTGGGCTCTTCCTGTGCTCTGTATGTGTGGCTCAGTACCCCTGTGCTCTTCCTGTGCTCTGTCTCGGGCTCAGTACCCCTGGGCTCTTCCTGCGCTCTGTGTGTTTGTCTCAGTACCCCTGGGCTCTTCCTGTGCTCTGTGTGTTGGGCTCAGTACCCCTGGTCTCTTCCTGTGCTCTGTGTGTTGGCCTCAGTGCCCCTGGGCTCTTCCTGTGCTTTGAGTGTGGGGCTCAGTACCCCTGGGCGCTTCCTGTGCTCTGTGATTCGGGCTCGGTACCCCTGGGCTCTTCCTGTGCTCTGTGAGTGGGGCTCAGTACCCCTGGGCTCTTCCTGTGCTCTGTGTGTGGGGCTCAGTACCCCTGGGCTCTTCCTTTGCTCTGTGTCTGGGGCTCAGTACCCTTGGGCTCTTCCTGTGCTCTGTATCCGGGGCTCAGTACCCCTGGGCTCTTCCTGTGCTCTGTGTCTGGGGCTCAGTACCCCTGGGCTCTTCCTGTGCTCTGTGTGTTGGGCTCAGTACCCCTGGCTCTTCCTGTGATCTGTGTGTGGGGCTCAGTACCCCTGGGCTCTTCCTGTGCACTGTGTCTGGGGCTCAGTACCCCTGGGCTCTTCCTGTGCTCTGTGTCTGGGGCTCAGTACCCCTGGGCTCTGCCTTTGCTGAGTCTGGGGGTCAGTACCCCTGGGCTCCTCCTGTGCTATTTCTGGAGCTCAGTACCACTGGGCTCTTCCTGTGCTCTGTGTGTGGGGTTCAGTACCCCTGGGCACTTCCTGTGCTGTTTCTGGGGCTCAGTACCACTGGGCTCTTCCTGTGCTCTGTGTGTGGGGCTCAGTACCCCTGGGCACTTCCTGTGCTCTGTGAGTGGGGCTCAGTACCCCTGGACTCTTCCTGTGCTCTGTGTGTGGGGTTCAGTACCCCTGGACTCTTCCTGTGCTTTTTCTGCGGCTCAGTACCACTGGGCTCTTCCTGTGCTTTCTGCGTGGGGCTCAGTACCCCTGGGCTACTCCTGTGCTCTGTGTCTGGGGCTCAGTAACCTTGGGCTCTTGCTGTGCTCTGTGAGTGGTGCTCAGTACCCCTGGGCTCTTCCTGTGCTCTGTGTGTGGGGCTCAGTACCCCTGGGCTCTTCCTGTGCACTGTGTCTGGGGCTCAGTACCCCTGGGCTCTTCCTGTGCTCTGTGTCTGGGGCTCAGTACTCCTAGGCTCTGCCTTTGCTGAGTCTGGGGCTCAGTACCCCTGGGCTCTTCCTGTGCTATTTCTGGGTCTCAGTACCACTGGGCTCTTCCTGTGCTCTGTGTGTGGGGCTCAGTACCCCTGGGCACTTCCTGTGCTGTTTCTGGGGCTCAGTACCACTGGGCTCTTCCTGTGCTCTGTGTGTGGGGCTCAGTACCCCTGGGCACTTCCTGTGCTCTGTGAGTGGGGCTCAGTGCCCCTGGACTCTTCCTGTGCTCTGTGTGTGGGGTTCAGTACCCCTGGACTCTTCCTGTGCTCTTTCTGGGGCTCAGTACCACTGGGCTCTTCCTGTGCTTTCTGCGTGGGGCTCAGTACCCCTGGGCTCTTCCTGTGCTCTGTGTCCGGGGCTCAGTACCCTAGGGCTCTTGCTGTGCTCTGTGAGTGGTGCTCAGTACCCCTGGGCTCTTCCTGTGCTCTGTCCCTGGGGCTCAGTAGCCCTGGACTCTTCCTGTGCTTCGTGTGTAGGGCTCAGTACCCCTGGGCCCTTCCTGTGCTCTGTGTCTGGGGCTCAGTACCCCTGGGCTCTCCCTGTGCTCCGTGTGTTGGGCTCAGTACCCCTAGGCTCTTTCTGTGCTGCGTGTGTTGGGCTCAGTAACCCTGGGCTCTTCCTGCGCTCTGTGTTTGGAGCTCGGTACCCCTGGGCTCTTCCTGTGCTCTGTGTGTGCGGCTCAGTACCCCTGGGGTCTTCCTGTGCTATGAGTGTGGAGCTCAGTACCCCTGGGCTCTTCCTGTGCTCTGTGTGTGGGGCTCAGTACCCCGGGGTCTGCCTGTGCTCTGTGTGTGGGGCTCAGTACCCCTGGGCTCTTCCTGTGCTCTGTGTCTGCGGCTCAGCACCCCTGGGCTCTTCCTGTGCTCAGTGTCTGGGGCTCAGTACCCCTGGGCTCTTCCTGTGCTCTGTGTCTGGGGCTCAGTACCCCTGGGCTCTTCCTGTGCTCTGTGCCTGGTGCTCAGTACCCCTGGGCTCTTCCTGTGCTCTGTGTGTGAGCCTCAGTCCCCCTGGGCTCTTCCTGTGCTCTGTGTGTGGTGCTCAGTACCCCTGGGCTCTTCCTGTGCTCTGTGTCTGGGGCTCAGTACCCCTAGGCTCTTCCTGTGCTCTGTGTCTGGGGCTCAGTACCCCTGGGCTCTTTCTGTGCTATGAGTGTGGGGCTCAGTATTCCTGGGCTCTTCCTGTGCTCTGTGTGTTGTGCTCAGTACCCCTGGGCTCTTCCTGTGCTCTGTGTGTGGGGCTCAGTTCCCCTGGGCTCTTCCTGTGCTCTGTATGTAGGGCTCAGTACCCCTGGGCTCTTCCTGTGCTCTGTGCGTGGAGCTCAGTACCCCGGGCTCTTCCTGTGCTCTGTGTCATAGAGTCATAGAGTCATAGAGTTAAACAGCACAGAAAGAGGCCCTTCGGCCCATCGTGTCTGCGCCGCCCATCCATCCCTGTCCAGTCTAATCCCATTTTCCAGCATTTGGTCCATAGCCTTGTATGCAATGGCATTTCAAGTGCTCATCCAAATGCTTCTTGAATGTTGTGAGGGATCCTGCCTCCACCACCCTTTCAGGCATTGAGTTCCACATTCCAACCACCCTCTGGTTGAAAAAGTTCCTCCTCAAATCCCCTCTAAATCTCCTGCCCCTTACCCTGAATCTATGCCCCCTTGTTATTGACCCCCCCACTAAGGGGAAAAGTTCCTCTTTATCTACCCTATCTATGCCCCTCATTATTTTGTACACCTCAATCAGGTCCCCCCTCAGCCTTCTCTGCTCCAAGGAAAACAACTCCAGCCTGTCCAGCCTCTCTTCATAGCTGAGGCGCTCCATCCCAGGTAACATCCTGGTGAATCTTCTCTGCACCCTCTCCAAAGCAATCACATCCTTCCTATAGTGAGGCGACCAGAACTGCACACAATACTCCAGCTGTGGCCTCACCAGCGTTTTGTACAGCTCCATCATAACCTCCCTGCTCTTATATTCTATGCCTCGGCTAATGAAGGCAAGTATCCCATATGCCTTTTTAACCACCTTATCTACCTGCTCCGCTGCCTTCAGGGATCTATGTACATGTACACCAAGGTCCCTCTGACCCTCTGTACTTCCAAGGGTCCTACCACTCATTGTGTATTCCCTTGCCTTATTTGTCCGTCCAAAATGCATCACCTCGCACTTTTCAGGGTTAAATTCCATTTGCCACTTTTCCGCCCATCTGACCAACCCGTTTATATCGTCCTGTAGCCGGAGGCTTTCTTCCTCGCAATTTACCACCCCACCAATTTTCGTGTCATCTGCGAACTTACTGATCATACCTTTTACATTTTCATCCAAATCATTTATGTAGATCACAAACAATAAGGGACCCAGCACCGATCCCTGAGGTACCCCACTGGACACAGGCTTCCAGTCACAAAAGCAACCTTCGACCATCACCCTCTGCCTCCTGCCACTCAGCCAGTTTAGGATCCAACGCGCCAAGGCACCCTGGATCCCATGGGCTCTTACCTTCTTGACCAGTCTCCTATGCGGGACTGTGTGTGGGGCTAAGAACCCCTGGGCTCTTCCTGTGCTGTGCCTGGTGCTCAGTACCCCTGTGCTCTTCCTGTGATCTGTGTGTGGGGCTCAGTACCCCTGGGCTCTTCCTGTGCTGTGCCTGGTGCTCAGTACCCCTGTGCTCTTCCTGTGCTCCATGTGTTGGGCTCAGTACCCCTGGGGTCTTCCTGTGCTCTGAGTGTGTTGCTCAGTACCCCTGGGCTCTTCCTGTGCTCTGTGTGTGGGGCTCTGTACCCGTGGGATCTGCCTGTGCTCTGTGTCTGGGGCTCATTACCCCTGGGCTCTTCCTGTGCTCTGTGTCTGGGGCTCAGTTCGCCTGGGCTCTTCCTGTGCTCTGTGTCTGGGGCTCAGTACCCCTGGTCTCTTCCTGTGCTCCGTGTGTTGGGCTCAGCAAACCTAGGCTCTTCATGTGCTCAGTGTCTGGGTCTCAATTCCCCTGGGCTCTTCCTGTGCTCTGAGTGTGGGGCTCAGTACCCCTGGGCTCTTCCTGTGCTCTGTGTCTGGGGCTCAGTACCCCTGGGCTCTTCCTGTGCTCTGTGTGTGAGGCTCAGTACCCCTGGGCTCTTCCTGTGCTCTGAGTGTGAGACTCAGTACCCCTGGGCTCTTCCTGTGCTCTGTGTCTGGGGCTCAGTACCCCTGGGCTCTTCCTGTGCTCTGTGTGTGGGGCTCAGTACCCCTGGGCTCTTCCTGTGCTCTGTGTCTAGGGCTCAGTACCCCAGGGCTCTTCCTGTGCTCTGTGTTTGGAGCTCAGTAACCCTGGGCTCTTCCTGTGCTCTGAGTGTGGGGCTCAGTACCCCTGGGCTCTTCCTGTGCTCTGTGTGTGTGGCTCAGTACCCCTGGGCTCTGCCTGTGCTCTGTGTGTGGGGCTCAGTACCTCTGGACTCTTCCTGTGCTCTGTGTGTGGGACTAAGTACCCCTGGCTCTTCCTGTGCTCCGTGTGTTGGGCTCAGTAACCCTGGGCTCTTCCTGTGCTCTGAGTGTGGGGCTCAGTACCCCTGGGGTCTTTCTGTGCTCTGAGTGTGGGGCTCAGTACCCCTGGGCTCTTCCTCTGCTCTGAGTGTGAGACTCAGTACCCCTGGTCTCTTCCTGTGCTCTGTGTGTTGGTCTCAATGCCCCTGGGCTCTTCCTGTGCTCTGAGTGTGGGGCTCAGTACCCCTGGGCGCTTACTGTGCTCTGTGTGTGGGGCTCAGTACCCCTGGGCTCTTCCTGTGCTCTGTATGTGTGGCTCAGTACCCCTGTGCTCTTCCTGTGCTCTGTCTCGGGCTCAGTACCCCTGGGCTCTTCCTGCGCTCTGTGTGTTTGTCTCAGTACCCCTGGGCTCTTCCTGTGCTCTGTGTGTTGGGCTCAGTACCCCTGGTCTCTTCCTGTGCTCTGTGTGTTGGCCTCAGTGCCCCTGGGCTCTTCCTGTGCTTTGAGTGTGGGGCTCAGTACCCCTGGGCGCTTCCTGTGCTCTGTGATTCGGGCTCGGTACCCCTGGGCTCTTCCTGTGCTCTGTGAGTGGGGCTCAGTACCCCTGGGCTCTTCCTGTGCTCTGTGTGTGGGGCTCAGTACCCCTGGGCTCTTCCTTTGCTCTGTGTCTGGGGCTCAGTACCCTTGGGCTCTTCCTGTGCTCTGTATCCGGGGCTCAGTACCCCTGGGCTCTTCCTGTGCTCTGTGTCTGGGGCTCAGTACCCCTGGGCTCTTCCTGTGCTCTGTGTGTTGGGCTCAGTACCCCTGGCTCTTCCTGTGATCTGTGTGTGGGGCTCAGTACCCCTGGGCTCTTCCTGTGCACTGTGTCTGGGGCTCAGTACCCCTGGGCTCTTCCTGTGCTCTGTGTCTGGGGCTCAGTACCCCTGGGCTCTGCCTTTGCTGAGTCTGGGGGTCAGTACCCCTGGGCTCCTCCTGTGCTATTTCTGGAGCTCAGTACCACTGGGCTCTTCCTGTGCTCTGTGTGTGGGGTTCAGTACCCCTGGGCACTTCCTGTGCTGTTTCTGGGGCTCAGTACCACTGGGCTCTTCCTGTGCTCTGTGTGTGGGGCTCAGTACCCCTGGGCACTTCCTGTGCTCTGTGAGTGGGGCTCAGTACCCCTGGACTCTTCCTGTGCTCTGTGTGTGGGGTTCAGTACCCCTGGACTCTTCCTGTGCTTTTTCTGCGGCTCAGTACCACTGGGCTCTTCCTGTGCTTTCTGCGTGGGGCTCAGTACCCCTGGGCTACTCCTGTGCTCTGTGTCTGGGGCTCAGTAACCTTGGGCTCTTGCTGTGCTCTGTGAGTGGTGCTCAGTACCCCTGGGCTCTTCCTGTGCTCTGTGTGTGGGGCTCAGTACCCCTGGGCTCTTCCTGTGCACTGTGTCTGGGGCTCAGTACCCCTGGGCTCTTCCTGTGCTCTGTGTCTGGGGCTCAGTACTCCTAGGCTCTGCCTTTGCTGAGTCTGGGGCTCAGTACCCCTGGGCTCTTCCTGTGCTATTTCTGGGTCTCAGTACCACTGGGCTCTTCCTGTGCTCTGTGTGTGGGGCTCAGTACCCCTGGGCACTTCCTGTGCTGTTTCTGGGGCTCAGTACCACTGGGCTCTTCCTGTGCTCTGTGTGTGGGGCTCAGTACCCCTGGGCACTTCCTGTGCTCTGTGAGTGGGGCTCAGTGCCCCTGGACTCTTCCTGTGCTCTGTGTGTGGGGTTCAGTACCCCTGGACTCTTCCTGTGCTCTTTCTGGGGCTCAGTACCACTGGGCTCTTCCTGTGCTTTCTGCGTGGGGCTCAGTACCCCTGGGCTCTTCCTGTGCTCTGTGTCCGGGGCTCAGTACCCTAGGGCTCTTGCTGTGCTCTGTGAGTGGTGCTCAGTACCCCTGGGCTCTTCCTGTGCTCTGTCCCTGGGGCTCAGTAGCCCTGGACTCTTCCTGTGCTTCGTGTGTAGGGCTCAGTACCCCTGGGCCCTTCCTGTGCTCTGTGTCTGGGGCTCAGTACCCCTGGGCTCTCCCTGTGCTCCGTGTGTTGGGCTCAGTACCCCTAGGCTCTTTCTGTGCTGCGTGTGTTGGGCTCAGTAACCCTGGGCTCTTCCTGCGCTCTGTGTTTGGAGCTCGGTACCCCTGGGCTCTTCCTGTGCTCTGTGTGTGCGGCTCAGTACCCCTGGGGTCTTCCTGTGCTATGAGTGTGGAGCTCAGTACCCCTGGGCTCTTCCTGTGCTCTGTGTGTGGGGCTCAGTACCCCGGGGTCTGCCTGTGCTCTGTGTGTGGGGCTCAGTACCCCTGGGCTCTTCCTGTGCTCTGTGAGTGGGGCTCAGTACCCCTGGGCTCTTCCTGTGCTCTGTGTGTGAGGCTCAGTACCCCTGGGCTCTTCCTGTGCTGTGTCTGGGTCTCAGTACCCCTGGGCTCTTCCTGTGCTCCGTGGGCTGGGCTCAGTACCCCTGGGCTCTTCCTGTGCTCTGTGTTTGGGGCTCAGTACCCCTGGGCTCTTCCTGTGCTCTGTGTGTGGAGCTCAGTACCCCGGGCTCTTCCTGTGCTCTGTGTGTGGGGCTCAGTACCCCGGGCTCTTCCTGTGCTCTGTGTGTGGGGCTCAGTACCCCGGGCTCTTCCTGTGCTCTGAGTGTGGGGCTCAGTACCCCTGGGCTCTTCCTGTGCTCTGTGTGTGGGGCTCAGTACCCCTGTGCTCTTCCTGTGCTCTGTGTCCGGGGCTCTGTACCCCTGGGGTCTTTCTGTGCTCTGTGTGTGGGGCTCAGTACCCCTGGGCTCTTCCTGAGCTCTGTGTGTGGGGCTCAGTACCCTTGGGCTCTTCCTGTGCTCTGTGTGTGGGGCTCAGTAACCCTGGGCTCTTCCTGTGCTCTGGGTCTGGAGCTCAGTACACCTGGGCTCTTCCTGTGCTGTTTCTGGGGCTCAGTACCCCTGGGCTCTTCCTGTGCTCTGTGTCTGGGGCTCAGTACCCCTGGGCTCTTCCTGTGCTCTGGGTCTGGAGCTCAGTACACCTGGGCTCTTCCTGTGCTGTTTCTGGGGCTCAGTACCACTGGGCTCTTCCTGTGCTCTGTGTGTGGTGCTCAGTACCCCTGGGCACTTCCTGTGCTGTGTCTGGTGCTCAATATCACTGGGCTCTTCCTGTGATCTGTGTGTGGGGCTCAGTACCCCTGGGCACTTCCTCTGCTCTGTGAGTGGGTCTCAGAACCCCTGGAGTCTTCCTGTGCTCTGTGTGTGGGGTTCAGTACCCCTGGGCTCTTCCTGTGCTGTTTCTGGGGCTCAGTACCACTGGGCTCTTCCTGTGCTTTCTGCGTGGGGCTCAGTACCCCTGGACTCTTCCTGTGCTCTGTGTGTGGGATTCAGTACCCCTGGACTCTTCCTGTGCTGTTTCTGGGGCTCAGTACCACTGGGCTCTTCCTGTGCTTTCTGCTTGTGGCTTAGTACCCCTGGGCTACTCCTGTGCTCTGTGTCTGGGGCTCAGTACCCTTGGGCTCATCCTGTGCTCTGTGAGTGGTGTTCAGTACCCCTGGGCTCTTCCTGTGCTCTGTGTCTGGGGCTCAGTAGCCCGGGACTCTTCCTGTGCTTCATGTGTGGGGCTCAGTACCCCTGGACACTTCCTGTGCTCTGTGTCTGGGGCTCAGTAGCCCTGGACTCTTCCTGTGCTTCGTGTGTGGGGCTCAGTACCTCTGGACTCTTCCTGTGCTTTGTGTGGGGGGCTCCGTTCGCCTGGGCTCTTCCTGTGCTCTGTGTGTGGGGCTCAGTACCCCTGGGCTCCTCCTGTGCTCTGTGTGTGGAGCTCAGTACCCCGGGCTCTTCCTGTGCTCTGTGTGTGGAGCTCAGTACCCCGGGCTCTTCCTGTGCTCTGTGTCTGGGGCTCAGTACCCCTGGGCTCTTCCTGTGCTGTGCCTGGTGCTCAGTACCCCTGGGCTCTTCCTGTGCTCTGCGTGTGGAGCTCAGTACCCCGGGCTCTTCCTGTGCTCTGTGTGTGGTGCTAAGTACCCCTGGGCTCTTCCTGTGCTCTGCGTGTGGAGCTCAGTACCCCGGGCTCTTTCTGTGCAATGAGTGTGGGGCTCAGTGTTCCTGGGCTCTTCCTGTGCTCTGTGTGTTGTGCTCAGTACCTCTGTGCCCTTCCTGTGCTCCGTGTGTTGGGCTCAGTACCCCTGGGCTATTTCTGTGCTCTGTGTGTGGGACTCAGTACCCCTGGGCTCTTCCTGTGCTCTGTATGTGGGGCTCAGTACCCCTGGGCTCTTCCTGTGCTCTGTCTCGGGCTCAGTACCCCTGGCCTCTTCCTGTGCTCTGTGTGTTGGCCTCAGTGCCCCGGGCTCTTCCTGTGCTTTGAGTGTGGGGCTCAGTACCCCTGGGCGCTTCCTGTGCTCTGTGATTGGGGCTCGGTACCCCTGGGCTCTTCCTGTGCTCTGTGAGTGGGGCTCAGTACCCCTGGGCAATTCCTGTGCTCTGTGTGTGGGGCTCAGTACCCCTGGGCTCTTCCTTTGCTCTGTGTCTGGGGCTCAGTACCCCTGGGCTCTTCCTGTGCTCTGTGTGTTGGGCTCAGTACCCCTGGGCTCTTCCTGTGCTCTGTGTGTGGGGCTCAGTACCCCAGGGCTCTTCCTGTGCACTGTATCTGGGGCTCAGTACCCCTGGGCTCTTCCTGTGCTCTGTGTCTGGGGCTCAGTACCCCTGGGCTCTGCCTTTGCTGAGTCTGGGGCTCAGTACCCCTGGGCTCTTCCTGTGCTATTTCTGGGGCTCAGTACCACTGGGCTCTTCCTGTGCTCTGTGTGTGGGGCTCAGTACCCCTGGGCACTTCCTGTGCTCTGTGAGTGGGGCTCAGTACCCCTGGGCACTTCCTGTGATCTGTGAGTGGGGCTCAGTACTCCTGGACTCTTCCTGTGCTCTGTGTGTGGGGTTCAGTACCCCTGGACTTTTCCTGTGCTGTTTCTGGGGCTCAGTACCACTGGGCTCTTCCTGTGCGTTCTGCGTAGGGCTCAGTACCCCTGGGATCTTCCTGTGCTCTGTGTCTGGGGCTCAGTACCCTTGGTCTCTTGCTGTGCTCTGTGAGTGGTGCTCAGTACCCTTGGGCTCTTGCTGTGCTCTGTGTCTGGGGCTCAGTACCCCTGGGCTCTTGCTGTGCTCTGTGTCTGGGGCTCAGTACCCCTGGGCTCTTCCTGTGCTCTGTGTCTGGGGCTCAGTACCTCTGGACTCTTCCTGCGCTTCGTGTGTGGGGCTCAGTTTGCCTGGGCTCTTCCTGTGCTCTGTGTGTGGGGCTCAGTACCCCTGTGGTCTGTGTGTTGGGCTCAGTACCTCTGGACCTTTCCTGTGCTCTGTGTGTGGGGCTCAGTACCCCTGGGCTCTTCCTGTGCTCTGTGAGTGGGGCTCAGTACCCCTGGGCTCTTCCTGTGCTCTGTGTGTGGGGCTCAGTACCCCTGGGCTCTTCCTGTGCTCTGTGTGTGGTGCTCAGTACCCCTCGGCTCTTCCTGTGCTCTGTGTGTGGAGCTCAGTACCCCTCGGCTCTTCCTGTGCTCTGTGTGTGTAGCTCAGTACCCCTGGGCTCTTCCTGTGATCTGTGTGTGGGGCTCAGTACCCCTGGGCTCTTCCTGTGCTCTGTGTGTGGAGCTCAGTACCCCTGGGCTCTTCCTGTGCTCTGTGTGTGGGGCTCAGTACCCCTGGGCTCTTCCTGTGCTCTGTGTGTTGGGTTAAGTACCCCTGGCCTCTTCCTGTGCTGTGTCTGGGGGTCAGTACCCCTGGGCTCTTCCTGTGCTCTGCCTGGTGCTCAGTACCCCTGGGCTCTTCCTGTGCTCCGTGTGTTTTGGGCTCAGTACCCCTGGGCTCTTCCTGTGCTCTGCCTGGTGCTCAGTACCCCTGGGCTCTTCCTGTACTCCGTGTGTTTTGGGCTCAGTACCCCTGGGCTCTTCCTGTGCTCTGTGTTTGGAGCTCAGTACCCCTGGGCTCTTTTTCTGTGCTCTGAGTGTGGGGCTCAGTACCCCTGGGCTCTTCCTGTGCTCTGAATGTGGAGCTCAGTACCCCTGGGCTCTTCCTGTGCTCTGTGAGTGGGGCTCAGTACCCCTGGGCTCATCCTGTGCTCTGTGTGTGGGACTCAGTACCCCTGGGGTCTTCCTGTGCTCTGAGTGTGGAGCTCAGTACCCCTGGTCTCTTCCTGTGCTCTGTGTGTGGGGCTCAGTACCCCTGGGCTCTTCCTGTGCTCTGTGTGTGGAGCTCAGTACCCCGGGCTTTTCATGTGCTCTGTGTGTGGGGCTCAGTACCCCGGGCTCTTCCTGTGCTCTGTGTGTGGGGCTCATTAACCCTGGGCTCTTCCTGTGCTGTGTCTGGGGCTCAGTATTCCTGGGCTCTTCCTGTGCTCTGTGTGTTGGGCTCAGTACCCCTGGCCTCTTCCCGTGCTGTGTCTGGGGCTCAGTACCCCTGGGCTCTTCCTGTGCTCCGTGTGTTGGGCTCAGTACCCCTGGGCTCTTCCTGCGCTCTGTGTTTGGAGCTCAGTACCCCTGGGCTCTTCCTGTGCTCTGTGTGTGGGGCTCAGTACCCCTGGGCTCTTCCTGTGCTCTGTGTGTGGGGCTCAGTACCCCTGGGCTCTTCCTGTGCTCTGTGTGTGGGGCTCAGTACCCCTGGGCTCTTCCTGTGCTATGAGTGTGGAGCTCATTACCCCGGGGTCTGCCTGTGCTCTGTGTGTGGGGCTCAGTGCCCCTGGGCTCTTCCTGTGCTCTGTGAGTGGGGCTCAATACCCCTGGGATCTTCCTGTGCTGTGACTGGGGCTCAGTACCCCTGGGCTCTTCCTGTGCTGTGTCTGGGTCTCAGTACCCCTGGGCTCTTCCTGTGCTCCGTGGGCTGGGCTCAGTACCCCTGTGCTCTTCCTGTGCTCTGTGTCCGGGGCTCAGTACCCCTGCGGTCTTTCTGTGCTCTGTGTGTGGGGCTCAGTACCCCTGGGCTCTTCCTGTGCTCTGTGTGTTGGGCTCAGTCCCCCTGGGCTCTTCCTGTGCTCTGTGTCTGGGGCTCAGTACCCCTGGGCTCTTCCTGTGCTCTGTGTGTGGGGCTCAGTACCCTTGGGCTCTTCCTGTGCTCTGTGTGTGGGGCTCAGTAACCCAGGGCTCTTACTGTGCTCTGTGTCTGGGGCTCAGTACCCCTGGGCTCTTCCTGTGGTCTGGGTCTGGAGCTCAGTACCCCTGGGCTCTTCCTGTGCTCTGTGATTGGGGCTCAGTACACCTGGGCTCTTCCTTTGCTGTTTCCGGGGCTCAGTACCACTGGGCTCTTCCTGTGCTCTGTGTGTGGGGCTCAGTACCCCTGGGCACTTCCTGTGCTCTGTGAGTGGGGCTCAGAACCCCTGGAGTCTTCCTGTGCTCTGTGTGTGGGGTTCAGTACCCCTGGGCTCTTCCTGTGCTGTTCCCGGAGCTCAGTACCCCTGGGCTCTCCCTGTGCTCTGTGTGTGGGGCTCAGTACCCCTGGGCTCTTCCTGTGATCTGTGTTTGGAGCTCAGTAACCCTGGGATCTTCCTGTGCTCTGAGTGTGGGGCTCAGTACCCCTGGGCTCTTCCTGTGCTCTGTGTGTGGGGCTCATTAACCCTGGGCTCTTCCTGTGCTCTGTGTGTTGTGCTCAGTACCCCTGGTCTCTACCTGTGCTCTGTGTGTGGGGCTCAGTACCCCTGGGCACTTCCTGTGCTGTTTCTGGGGCTCAGTACCCCTGGACTCTTCCTGTGCTCTGTGTCTGGGGCTCAGTACCCCTGGACTCTTCCTGTGCTTCGTGTGATTGGCTCAGTACCTCTGGGCTCTTCCTGTGCTCTGTGTGTGGAGCTCAGTACCCCGGGCTCTTCCTGTGCTCTGTGTGTGGGGCTCAGTACCCGTGGGCTCTGCCTGTGCTGTGTCTGTGGCTCAGTACCCCTGGGGTCTTCCTGTGCTCTGTGTGTTGGTCTCAATGTCACTGAGCTCTTCCTGTGCTCTGAGTGTGGGGCTCAGTACCCCTGGGCTCTTCCTGTGCTCTGTGTGTGGTGCTCAGTACCCCTGGGCTCTTCCTGTGCTCTGTGTGTGGGGCTCAGTACCCCTGGGCGCTTCCTGTGCTCTGTGTGTGGGGCTCAGTACCCCTGGGCTCTTCCTGTGCTATGTGTGTTGGGCTCAGTACCCCTGGGCTGTTCCTGTGCTCCCTGTCTGGGGCTCAGTACCCCTGGGCTACTCCTGTGCTGTGTGGGGCTCAGTACCCCTGGGCTCTTCCTGTGCTCCCTGTCTGGTGCACAGTACCCCTGGGCTCTTCCTGTGCTATGTGTGTTGGGCTCAGTACTCCTGGGCTCTTCCTGTGCTCCCTGTCTGGTGCACAGTACCCCTGGGCTACTCCTGTGCTCTGTGTGTGGGGCTCAGTACCCTTGGGCTCTTCCTGTGCTGTGTGGGACTCAGTACCCCTGGGCTCTTCCTGTGCTCTGTGAGGGAGGGCTCTGTACCCCTGGGCTCTTCCTGTGCTCTGAGTGTGGGGCTCAGTACCCCTGGGCTCTTCCATTGCTCTGTATGTGGTGCTCAGTACACCTGGGCTCTTCCTGTGCTCTGTGTCCGGGGCTCAGTACCCCTGGGCTCTTCCCGTGCTCTGTGAGGGGGGCTCAGTACCCCTGGGCTCTTCCTGTGCTCTGAGTGTGGGGCTCAGTACCCCTGGGCTCTTCCGTTGCTCTGTATGTGGTGCTCAGTACACCTGGGCTCTTCCTGTGCTCTGAGTGTTGGGCTCAGTGCCACTGGGCTCTTTCTGTGCCCTGTTTATTGGTCTCAGTGCCCCTGGGATCTTGCTGTGCACTCTGTGTTGGGGCTCAGTACCCCTGGAGTCTTCCTGTGCTCTGTGTGTGGGGTTCAGTACCCCTGGGCTCTTCCTGTGCTGTTTCTGGGGCTCAGTACCACTGGAGTCTTCCTGTGCTCTGTGCGTGGGGCTCAGTACCCCTGGGATACTCCTGTGCTCTGTTTCTGGGGCTCAGTACCCTTCGGCTCTTCCTGTGCTCTGTGAGTGCTGTTCAGTACCTCTGGGCTCTTCCTGTGCTCTGTGTGTGGGGCTCAGGACCCCTGGGCACTTCCTGTGCTCTGTGAGTGGGGCTCAGAACCCCTGGAGTCTTCCTGTGCTCTGTGTGTGGGGTTCAGTACCCCTGGGCTCTTCCTGTGCTGTTTCCGGAGCTCAGTACCCCTGGGCTCTCCCTGTGCTCTGTGTGTGGGGCTCAGTACCCCTGGGCTCTTCCTGTGATCTGTGTTTGGAGCTCAGTAACCCTGGGATCTTCCTGTGCTCTGAGTGTGGGGCTCAGTACCCCTGGGCTCTTCCTGTGCTCTGTGTGTGGGGCTCATTAACCCTGGGCTCTTCCTGTGCTCTGTGTGTTGTGCTCAGTACCACTGGTCTCTACCTGTGCTCTGTGTGTGGGGCTCAGTACCCCTGGGCACTTCCTGTGCTGTTTCTGGGGCTCAGTACCCCTGGACTCTTCCTGTGCTCTGTGTCTGGGGCTCAGTACCCCTGGACTCTTCCTGTGCTTCGTGTGATTGGCTCAGTACCTCTGGGCTCTTCCTGTGCTCTGTGTGTGGGGCTCAGTACCCCTGGGCTCTTCCTGTGCTCTGTGTGTGGAGCTCAGTACCCCGGGCTCTTCCTGTGCTCTGTGTGTGGGGCTCAGTACCCGTGGGCTCTTCCTGTGCTGTGTCTGTGGCTCAGTACCCCTGGGGTCTTCCTGTGCTCTGTGTGTTGGTCTCAATGTCACTGAGCTCTTCCTGTGCTCTGAGTGTGGGGCTCAGTACCCCTGGGCTCTTCCTGTGCTCTGTGTGTGGTGCTCAGTACCCCTGGGCTCTTCCTGTGCTCTGTGTGTGGGGCTCAGTACCCCTGGGCGCTTCCTGTGCTCTGTGTGTGGGGCTCAGTACCCCTGGGCTCTTCCTGTGCTATGTGTGTTGGGCTCAGTACCCCTGGGCTCTTCCTGTGCTCCCTGTCTGGGGCTCAGTACCCCTGGGCTCCTCCTGTGCTGTGTGGGGCTCAGTACCCCTGGGCTCTTCCTGTGCTCCCTGTCTGGTGCACAGTTCCCCTGGGCTCTTCCTGTGCTATGTGTGTTGGGCTCAGTACCCCTGGGCTCTTCCTGTGCTCCCTGTCTGGTGCACAGTACCCCTGGGCTACTCCTGTGCTCTGTGTGTGGGGCTCAGTACCCTTGGGCTCTTCCTGTGCTGTGTGGGACTCAGTACCCCTGGGCTCTTCCTGTGCTCTGTGAGGGAGGGCTCTGTACCCCTGGGCTCTTCCTGTGCTCTGAGTGTGGGGCTCAGTACCCCTGGGCTCTTCCGTTGCTCTGTATGTGGTGCTCAGTACACCTGGGCTCTTCCTGTGCTCTGTGTCCGGGGCTCAGTACCCCTGGGCTCTTCCCGTGCTCTGTGAGGGGGGCTCAGTACCCCTGGGCTCTTCCTGTGCTCTGAGTGTGGGGCTCAGTACCCCTGGGCTCTTCCTGTGCTCTGAGTGTGGGGCTCAGTACCCCTGGGCTCTTCCGTTGCTCTGTATGTGGTGCTCAGTACACCTGGGCTCTTCCTGTGCTCTGAGTGTTGGGCTCAGTGCCACTGGGCTCTTTCTGTGCCCTGTTTATTGGTCTCAGTGCCCCTGGGATCTTGCTGTGCACTCTGTGTTGGGGCTCAGTACCCCTGGGATCTTGCTGTGCACTGTGTGTGGGGCGCAGTACCTCTGGGCTCTTGCTGTGTTCTCTGTGTGGGACCTGAGCAACCTGGGCCCTGTTGTTATTCCTAACTTAAAGAAGGTGACGAGGGTGCAGAATGTCGAACATTATTGAGCTGAATGTTTCAGCTATACTGCCATCGTGTGGACACATGAGGCACTAAACAAGGCAACATCATTTCAAACTTGGGAAAAGTTCGGTTGGCTAGCGCCCCCTGTAAGTGCCTCCGGGGGGCGCTAATGAGGCGCTAGGATATTAGCGCCCGAGCGCGGCACTACAGTCACAATCTCCTGCGCCCGCAGATCGTGACATCAGTCGAGCGTGCAACGCCCCGGGTGCGCCCCGGACCCGATATTGAGTGACGCCCCCTGCCTCAGCGCCTGCCGCTAGGAATGACAGGTAGAGGGGAACGTTTTCAAGTCGGGAAGAGGCTGGGGGAATGCTGTTTAAAGGCGGCGCTCCCTGCCTTTTTTTGTCAGCAAAACTTTTGGTTTTAACGCTGTCCTAAGGAGTTTTGGTCCTCAGCACCACTTTTGAGGTTCCTAAGCACCGAGCTCTTTCCCTGGGCCTATCCATTAGTGCTTCCAACACAATTGCTTTTGAGGTCTCTCCAGGCTGAGATTCAAGGCTGCAATGAGCAGGGAGTGGCTGGCCAGCAAGATGGTCACTCCCCTTTAAGAACTGGACGGCGCCATGGTAACGGACATCGTCTGAGCTTCGGTAGCGCTCTGAGTTAGCGTCTCGCTCCCCAACATTAGCGCCTTAAGAGAGATGTGTAGCGCCTGATTTAGCGCTCAAATCATCTCCAGGGGGTGATAGAGGCGAATTTTGCAGTCAGAGGTGAAAATTAGCACCGGGCGCTAAACTTTGCGCCCGGCCGATATTAGCGCCCCAAAATGGGCGATGCCCAAATTTCCCCTGCTGTGTTTGATGGGACAGTATAGAGGGAGCTTTACTCTGTATCTAACCTGTGCTGGACGTACCCTGGGAGTGTTTGATGGGACAGTGCAGAGAGAGCTTTACTCTGTATCTAACCCGTGCTGTGCCTGCCCTGGGAGTGTTTGATGGGCAGTGTAGAGGGAGCTTTACTCTGTATCTAACCCGTGCTGTACCTGCCCTGGGAGTGTTTGATGGGACAGTGTAGAGGGAGCTTTACTCTGTATCTAACCCATGCTGTACCTGCCCTGGGAGTGTTTGATGGGACAGTGTAGAGGGAGCTTTACTCTGTATCTAACCCGTGCTGTACCTGCCCTGGGAGTGTTTGATGGGACAGTGTCGAGGGAGCTTTACTCTGTATCTAACCCATGCTGTACCCGCCCTGGGAGTGTTTGATGGGACAGTGTAGAGACGGCTTTACTCTGTATCTAACCCGTGCTGTACCTGCCCTGGGAGTGTTTGATGGGACAGTGTAGAGGGAGCTTTACTCTGTATCTAACCCGTTCTGTACCTGCCCCGGGAGTGTTTGATGGGACAGTGTAGAGGGAGCTTTACTCTGTATCTAATCCTGTGCTCTCCCTGCCCTGGGAGTGTTTGATGGGACACTGTAGAGGGAGCTTTACTCTGTATCTAACCCGTGCTGTATCTGCCCTAGGAGTGTTTGATGGGACAGTGTAGAGGCAGTTTTACTCTGTATCTAACCCGTGCTGTACCTGCCCTGGGAGTGTTTGATGGGGACAGTGTCGAGGGAGCTGTACTCTGTATCTAACCCGTGCTGTATCTGCCCTGGGAGTGTTTGATGGGACAGTGTCGAGGGAGCTTTAATCTGTATCTAACCTGTGCTGTACCTGCCCTGGGAGTGTTTGATGGGACAGTGTAGAGGGAGCTTTACTCTGTATCTAACCTGGGCTGTACCTGCCCCGGGAGTGTTTGATGGTACAGTGTAGAGGGAGCTTTGCTCTTTATCTAACCCGTGCAGTACCTGCCCCGGGAGTGTTTGATGGGACAGTGTAGAGGGAGCTTTACTCTGTATCTAACCCGTGTTGTAACTGCCCCGGGAGTGTTTGATGGGACAGTGTAGAGGGAGCTTTACTCTGTATCTAACCCTGTGCTCTCCCTGCCCTGGGAGTGTTTGATGGGACAGTGTTGTGATGAAATATTTCCATTCATCACTGCCTGTGACTGAGATCGGTTTCAGTGTCATTTCCCTTCCCCCAGACCTCATTGTATTGTGTACTGGAATGTGCTGTATTGCATACTGGAATGTGCTGGAATGTGCTGTGTGTAGGGCTCCGCCCATACCTGGCCCCGTTTGTAAGCTAGCTTCAGTCTAGCCCCAATCTCCAGAAGGACGACATCTCTCTCACTTACGTGTTTCGTTCTAAGTTAATAAAAGCCTTGTTTTGTTCTGCTACCTTCGAGTCTCGGAATTATTGAGCCACATCAATTTTATTAACTTATTTTTTCAACACTATGGATCAACTCCTGAAACCCGAACGTTTGGATTTGGATCAACATGCTCCGGACGCATCAGCACGCTTCGGACACTGGTTTGAGTGTATGGAATTCTTCCTGGACAATTCCGCAGCCGTCAAAGACGCTACGGACGCTGCAAGGATGAGACTCGGAATTCTGCGGAATTGGGTAAGCCACCGGGTTTACCCCCTCATCCAAGACGCCGAGACGTACCTGGCCGCCTGCGACATCTTAAAGGCGCATTACCAGCATCCTACGAATGAGGTGTATGCTAGGCACCTGCTCGCCACCCGCGCACAGCGACCTGGGGAATCGGTGGAGGAGTTCCTAAGCACCCTGAAAATGCTTGGCAAAGACTGCAAGTGCCGAGATGTAAAAGCCGCGGTGTACACTGACGAGTTTGTTCGCGATGCCTTCATCACAGGCCTCAGCTCCACTTACATCCGGCAAAGACTGCTGGAAAAAACGGGGTTGGACCTGAAACAGGCTGCGGACACCGCGCGATCCCTGGATGTGGCCCAGAGAAACTCGGACGCCTACTCTTCAGCCCGCGCCGTCCACGCCGCCACGTGTGCACCGAGGGCGCCGCCATCTTGGAAGGCATCTTCCCCGCCCAACAGCCCGACACCGGCTGGGCCCCGCTCTCCCCCCAGAAGCCCTACGACAGCCGCGACGCGTCAGGGACCCAACTGCTACTTCTGTGGGCAGCCAAAGCACACCAGAAACCTGTGCCCGGCGAAAGGCACCACCTGCTTTAAGTGCGGTAAGAAGGGGCACTTCGGGAAGGTGTGCAGAGGGAACCCCGCCGGAAAACCAACTGCCGGAAAACCTGCCACCGCCGCGTGTGCGCCGTGGGAGCGGCCATCTTGGACGCCATCTTGCCCGACCTCGTGGGGTCCGCCATCTTGTGAGCAGACAGCGTGAACGCCATCTTGTATCGATCAGGGCCCTACAGTGGCATCGGTCACAGTGGACCAGACCAGGCCGCACCCGCTATCCAGATCAATGGTGGACATCGAGGTAAACGGGTGCCGGGTTAAATGCTTAATTGACAGTGGAAGCACGGAGAGCTTTATCCACCCAGAACTGGCACAACAACTCTCCCTAAAGGTGGTCCCTACTCAGGGTACCATCTCTATGGCTGACAAAACCCAGACATCGACCATTCTGGGTTACTGCACGGTACAATTGTGCGTTAACGGAACTGTATATGATAATTTTAAAGTATTAATCATGAAGAACCTATGTGCGAGCGTGATCTTGGGCCTGGATTTCCAGTGCAACCACCAAAGCATCACGCTCAAGTACGGTGGGTCCCAGCCGCCCCTCACAGTGTGCGGTCTGGCTACCCTGAAGGTAAAGCCGCCTTCGCTATTCGCGAACCTTACCCCTAACTGCCGGCCAATAGCGACCAAAAGCAGGAGGTACAGCTGGGAGGACAGGCGGTTTATCGCGACCGAGGTAGACAGGCTCCTGAAAGAGCGCATTATTGAACGCAGCAACAGCCCGTGGTGCGCCCAAGTGGTAGTGGTAAGGGGTAGCGAGAAGAAACGGATGGTGATCGACTATAGTCAAACGATCAACAGGTACACCCTACTAGACGCCTACCCGCTACCCCGCATATCAGAAATGGTGAACCAAATCGCCCAATACCGGGTGTTCTCCACCATCGACCTCAAGTCAGCGTAGCACCAGCTCCCTATCAGACCAGAGGACCGCCCGTACACCGCCTTCGAGGCGAACGGACGCCTCTACCAATTCCTCAGAGTCCCCTTTGGGGTGACGAATGGGGTCTCGGTCTTCCAGAGGGAGATGGATCGCATGGTCGATGACCACCACTTGCAGGCAACCTTCCCCTACCTCGACAACGTCACCATCTGCGGTCACAACCAGCAGGATCACGACTCGAACCTCGAGAGGTTCCTGAAAACCGCACAAAAACTCAACCTCACCTACAACGAGGACAAGTGCGTTTTCAACACCAAGCGCCTCTGCATACTAGGCAGCGTGGTGGAGAATGGGGAAATCGGACCAGACCCCGACCGATTGCGCCCCCTACGGGAGCTGCCCCTGCCCAACACTCCCAAAGCCCTGAAAAGATGCCTGGGGTTATTTTCTTATTATTCCCAATGGGTCCCCAACTACTCCGACAAAGCCGCCCCCTCTTGAAAGCATCCTCTTTCCCGCTCTCTGCTGAGGCCCACGCCGCCTTCAAAAGCATTAAGCAGGATATTGAGCGGGCCACGCTACAGGCAGTGGACGAGAACACTCCATTTCAAGTGGAAAGTGATGCGTCTGACTTCGCCTTGGCGGCCACCCTCAACCAGGCGGGGCGGCCCGTAGCTTTCTTCTCGAGGACCCTCCAAGGGCCCGAGATCAGACACTCCTCCGTGGAAAAGGAGGCCCAAGCCATCGTGGAGGCAGTGCGCCACTGGCGCCACTACCTAGCCGGCAAACGCTTCACCCTACTTACCGACCAGCGGTCGGTAGCGTTTATGTTCAATAATAAACAGAGGGGGAAGATTAAAAATGATAAGATTCTTAGGTGGCGGATCGAGCTCTCCACCTTCGAGTACGACATCATTTACCGGCCAGTGGCCCTTAACGAATCCCCTGACGCCCTCTCACGAGGGATGTGTGCCAGCGCCACCGGGGATCGGCTACAGACCCTCCACAACGACCTCTGCCACCCAGGGGTCACGCGGCTGGTCCACTTCATAAAGTCCCGTAACTTACCCTACTCGATTGAGGAAGTTTGGTCCCTGACCAGGAACTGCCGCACTTGCGCTGAGTGCAAGCCTCGGTTCTACCGCCCAGATAGAGCCCACTTAATCAAAGCTACACGGCCCTTTGAACGGCTCAGCTTAGATTTCAAGGGCCCCCTGCCGTCCGTCGACCGCAATGTTTACTTCCTGAACATTGTGGACGAATACTCCCGGTTCCCATTCGCCTTCCCCTGCCCAGACATGACCAGCGCCACGGTCATTAAATGCCTCAACAGCCTGTTCTGCCTGTTCGGTATGCCGAGCTACATCCATACGGATAGGGGGGCGTCCTTCATGAGTGAAGAGCTACGCCAGTACATGCTGTCCAGGGGGATCGCCACGAGCCGTGCCACCAGCTACAACCCCCGGGGTAACGGCCAAGTGGAGCGGGAGAACGGGACAGTATGGAAAGCAGTCACTCTAGCTCTAAGGACCAAGGGCCTCCCTATCTCCCGCTGGCAGGAAGTCCTCTCGGATGTGCTCCATTCGATACGGTCGCTATTGTGTACGGCCACTAATACCACGCCTCATGAACGAATGTTTGTCTTTCCCCGGAAATCCACCTCAGGCGTATCCATGCCGTCATGGCTCTCCACCCCAGGTCCGGTACTCGTGCGAAGGCATGTGAGGGGCCACAAGACGGACCCTCTCGTGGAGCCAGTACACCTACTCCGCGCCAACCCCCAATACGCATATGTCCGGCACGCCGACGGAAGGGAGGACACCGTGTCCATAAAAGACGTCGCCCCAGCCGGCATCGACAACAACCACGGCAATAGCGGCAACGACGATCACAGCAACTCTTACCCACCCACTACTCTTTCATCACCCCCGGAAGAACACCGACCAACGGCACCCCCACCAACTACCCCTTCAACAACCCTGGCGGCACCCCCGGCAGAGACCCAGGAGGCTACCGGGGACACCCAGCCGACACCCGCGGCACCGCAACAGCCACGTCGGTCGCAGAGGACTATCAAACCCCCGAACAGACTAAATCTATAGAAGGGGTGAATGTGATGAAATATTTCCATTCATCACTGCCTGTGACTGAGATCGGTTTCAGTGTAATTTCCCTTCCCCCAGACCTCATTGTATTGTGTACTGGAATGTGCTGTATTGCATACTGGAATGTGCTGGAATGTGCTGTGTGTAGGGCTCCGCCCATACCTGGCCCCGTTTGTAAGCTAGCTTCAGTCTAGCCCCAATCTCCAGAAGGACGACATCTCTCTCGCTTACGTGTTTCGTTCTAAGTTAATAAAAGCCTTGTTTTGTTCTGCTACCTTCGAGTCTCGGAATTATTGAGGCACATCAAGTGTAGAGGGAGCTTTACTCTGTATCTAACCCATGCTGTACCTGCCCTGGGAGTGTTTGAAGGGACAGTGTAGAGGGAGCTTTACTCTGTATCTAACCCCGTGCTGTACCTGCCCTGGGAGTGTTTGATGGGACAGTGTAGAGAGAGCTTTACCCTGTATCTAACCCGTGCTGTACCTGCCCTGGGAATGTTTGATGGGACAGTGTAGAGGGAGCTTTACTCTATATCTAACCCGTGCTGTACCTGCCCTGGGAGTGTTTGATGGGACAGTGTAGAGCGAGCTTTACTCTGTATCTAACCCGTGCTGTACCTGCCCTGGGAGTGTTTGATGGGACAGTGTAGTGGGAGCTTAACTCTGTATCTAACCCGTGCTGTACCTGCCCTGGGAGTGTTTGATGGGACAGTGTAGAGGGAGATTTACTCTGTATCTAACCCGCGCTGTACATACCCTGGGAGTGTTTGATGGGACAGTGTAGAGGGAGCTTTACTCTGTATCTAACCCGCGCTGTACCTGCCCTGGGAGTGTTTGATGGGACAGTGCAGAGGGAGCTTTACTCTCTATCTAACCCATGCTGTACCTGTCCTGGGAGTGCTTGATGGGACAGTATCGAGGGAGCTTTACTCTCTATCTAACCCATGCTGTACCTTCCCTGGGAGTGTTTGATGGGACAGTGTCGAGGGAGCTTTACTCTGTATCTAACCCATGCTGTACCTGCCTTGGGAGTGTTTGATGGGACAGTGTAATGGGAGCTTTTCTCTGTATCTAACCCGTGCTGTACCTGCCCTGGGAGTGTTTGATGGGAGAGTGTAGAGGGAGCTTTAATCTGTATCTAACCCGCGCTGTACCTGCCCTGGGAGTGTTTGATGGGACAGTGTAGAGGGAGCTTTACTTTGTATCTAACCCGTGCTATACCTGCCCTGGGAGCGTTTGATGGGACAGTGTAGAGGGAGCTTTACTCTGTATCTAACCCGTGCTGTACCTGCCCTGGGAGTGTTTGATGGGACAGTGTAGAGGGAGCTTTACTCTGTATCTAACCCGTGCTATACCTGCCCTGGGAGCGTTTGAAGGGACAGTGTAGAGGGAGCTTTACTCTGTATCTAACCCGTGCTGTACCTGCCCTGGGAGTGTTTGATGGGACAGTGTAGAGGGAGCTTTAATCTGTATCTAACCCGCGCTGTACCTGCCCTGGGAGTGTTTGATGGGACAGTGTAGAGGGAGCTTTACTCTGTATGTAACCCGTGCTATACCTGCCCTGGGAGCGTTTGATGGGACAGTGTAGAGGGAGCTTTACTCTGTATCTAACCCGTGCTGTACCTGCCCTGGGAGTGTTTGATGGGACAGTGTAGCGGGAGCTTTACTCTGTATCTAACCCGTGCTGTACCTGCCCTGGGAGTGTTTGATGGGACAGTGTAGAGGGAGCTTTACTCTGTATCTAACCCGTGCTGTACCTGCCCTGGGAGTGTTTGATGGGACAGTGTAGAGGGAGCTTTACTCTGTATCTAATCCGCGCTGTACCTGCCCTGGGAGTGTTTGATGGGACAGGTTCCTTCCCCGGCCTGTGCTGAGGAAGGTCCCACACATCAGTCTTTCTGCCCTTGCAGCACACCCCTCAATCCCTCGCCGCCAGAATGACCTATGTTTTTAGTCTAGTCACTGTTGTAATGTGGGAAACGCGGCAGCCAATCTGCACACAGCAAGCTCCCTCAAAGAGCAATCTGATAATAACCAGATAACCTGTTTTTTGTGATGTTGATTGAGAGATAAATATTGGCCAGGGCATCGGGGAGGACTCCCCTGCTGTTCTTCGAAATAGTGCCATGGGATCTTTCATGTTCACCTTGTAATGATCAATAACATGTCATTCTATAGTGGACACTAGGTGGAGCCGTAGAGCTGTGTAGAGCTGTATATAGCTGTATGTATAAGACTACACTACCCAGCTGTATGTATATTAAGACTACATTACCCATGAGGCACTAGGCTACCCACAAGGCAGCAGTCAAGATGGAAGCCTCTACAGATACAGTACCTAGTCCACATGTGCTCACTAAAGTAACTAGCAAAAGCTAGCTGTGTTCATAATAAGAATGTCTATTTATTAATGAACATAAGACACCTGAGAGAGCAGATGGGCCCTCAGTTTAACATCTCACCCGAAAGAAGGAGGCCATTTGGCCCATCGTGCCTGTGCTGGGTCTTTAAAACCGCCATCCCATTAATCTCACCCCCCCTGCTCTTTCTCCATCACCCCAGCAATCCTTTCCCCTTCAAGCATTTATCCAATACACCTTTTGAAAGTTACTATTGAATCTGTATCCACCGCCCTTTCAGGCAGTGCATTCCAGATCACAACCACTCGCTGCGTACAAAGTTTTTGCTCATGTCGCCTTTGATTCTTTTGCCAATCACCTTAAATCTGTGTCCTCTGGTTACTGACCCTCCTGCCACTGGAAACAGTTTCTCCCTGATTATCAAAACCCCTCATGATTTTGAACACCTCTATCAAATCTCCTCTTAACCTTCTCTGCTCTAAGGAGAACAACCCCAGCTTCTCCAGTCTCTCCACATAACTGAGGCCCCTCATCCCTGGTACCATTCTGGTCAATCTCCCCTTAACCTTCTCTGCTCTAAGGAGAACAACCCCAGCTTCTCCAGTCTCTCCACATAACTGAGGCCCCACAACCCTGGTACCATTCTGGTGAATCTCCCCTTAACCTTCTCTGCTCTAAGGAGAACAATCCCAGCTTCTCCAGTCTCTCCCATAACTGAAGTCCTTCGTCCCAATGCCAAGCAGGTAAGGAAATGGCTGACTCAAATTGGTTCCCTCCCCCTCCAGTGTCAAGCAGGTAACAAAATGGCAGCACGGTGGCATAGTGGTTAGCACTGTTGCCTCACAGCGCCAGGGACCCGGGTTCGAATCCGGCCTCGGGCGACTGTCTGTGTGGAGTTTGCACATTCTCCCCGTGTTTGCGTGGGTTTTCTCCGGGTGCTCCGGTTTCCTCCCACAGTCCAAAGATGTGCGGGTTAGGTTGATTGGCTATGATAAATTGACCCTTAGTGTTAGGGGGATTAAATACGTGGGGTTACGGGGATAGGGTGGGATATGTGTCGGTGCAGGCTCGATGGGCCGAAATGGCCTCTATCTGCACTGTGGGGTTTCTGTGATTTCTGTGATTTCTGTGACTCAAAGTGGTTCTCTCCCTCCTCCCCCAATGTCAAGGAGATAACAAAATGACTGACTCAAAGTGGTTCCTTTCCCCTCGCCCAATGTCAGGGAGATAACAAAATGGCTGACTCAAAGTGGTTCCTTTCCCCTCGCCCAATGTCAGGGAGATAACAAAATGGCTGACTCAAAGTGCTTCTCTCCCTCCTCCCCGAATGTCGAGGCGATAACAAAATGGCTGACTCAAAGTGGTTCTATCCCTCCTACCCAATGTCAAGGTGATAACAAAATGGCTGACTCAAAGTGGTTCCTTCCCCTTCCCCCAATGTTAAGGAGATAACAAAATGGCTGGCTCAAAGTGGTTGCTTCCCCCTCCCCCAATGTCAAGGAGATAACAAAATGGCTGACTCAAAGTGGTTCCTTCCCCCTCCCCCAATGTCAAGGAGATGACAAAATGGCTGACTCAAAGTGGTTCTCTCCCTCCTCTCCCAAAGTCAAGGAGATAACAAAATGGCTGACTCAAAGTGGTTCTATCCCTCCTACCCAATGTCAAGGAGATAACAAAATGGCTGACTCAAAGTGGTTCTCTCCCTCCTCCCCCAATGTCAAGGAGATAACAAAATGGCTGACTTAAAATGGCTGCCCTTCATTTTAAGGCAACACTATCGTGAGGGAAAGAGAATAATTTGTTGTTTCACATTCGATCGCTGAACTCCAAGTTAAGCTTTGAACTTGTGCTGCGTACGTGTGTGTGGGGTGTGGTGACAGGCTGGTATCACTGTCTAGAACTTTCCACCTCACGCTTGAACAGATAGCTGTGACACATTAACGAGAGGATCGGATCCCGGGAGGGAGTGGGTGGAACTCCTCGGGAATGAAGGTTCAAGCTGAGGTTAGTCCAATGTGTCCGTAAGTTATTAAGCTCGTGTGTTTTAATAGCTTCTTTCCCAGGCATCCCAGAGTCAGGCTGCCAGAGTTTGAGGCCCCCATCTCTGCTACGTCTCAGCTCGTCCTGCACCCACATTCCAGAGTTTCTGAGTGAACTACTTACATAGCTTCCTTTCCCGTCTGATTTACTAAAAAAAAAATTTGTTTTGACATTTGTTCGTTTCTGCATCAACAGCAACAGAATTTTGTCAAGGAGTATGGAGCAAAGGTGGGGAAATGGGGTTGAGGCATAGGTCAGCCATGATCGGATTGAATGGCGGAACAGGCTCGAGGGGCTGAACTGCCTCCTCCTGTTCCTTTGTCTAATACAGATCTCCATCCGATAGGTTTCTCTCTCGCTCTCTCTCCGTGTTCTGGATCTTTCTCTCTCTCTCCGTGTTCTGGATTTCGCTCTCTCACTCTCTCTCTGTGTTCTGGATTTCTCTCTCTCTCTCTCTCTCTCTCTCTCTCTCTCCGTGTTCTGTGTATCTCTCTCTCTCTCTCCGTGTTCTGTGTATCTCTCCCTCTCTCTCCGTGTTCTGTGTATCTCTCTCTCTCTCTCCGTGTTCTGTGTATCTCTCTCTCTCTCTCTCTCTCCGTGTTCTGGGTATCTCTCTCTCTCTCTCTCTCCGTGTTCTGGGTATCTCTCTCTCTCTCTCTCCGTGTTCTGTGTATCTCTCTCTCTCTCTCCGTGTTCTGTATATCTCTCTCTCTCTCTCCGTGTTCTGTCTCTCTCTCTCTCTCCGTGTTCTGGTATCTCTCTCTCTCTCCGTGTTCTGTGTATCTCTCTCTCTCTCTCTCCGTCTTCTGTGTATCTCTCTCTCTCTCTCTGTGTTCTGGGTATCTCTCTCTCTCTCTCCGTGTTCTGTATATCTCTCTCTCTCCGTGTTCTATCTCTCTCTCTCTCTCTCTCCGTGTTCTGTGTATCTCTCTCTCTCTCTCTCCGTGTTCTGTGTATCTCTCTCTCTCTCTCTCTCCGTGTTCTGTGTATCTCTCTCTCTCTCTCCATGTTCTGTCTCTCTCTCTCTCTCTCCGTGTTCTGGGTATCTCTCTCTCTCTCTCCGTGTTCTGTGTATCTCTCTCTCTCTCTCTCCGTGTTCTGTGTATCTCTCGCTCTCTCTCTCTCCGTGTTCTGTGTATCTCTCTCTCTCTCTCTGTGTTCTGGGTATCTCTCTCTCTCTCTCCGTGTTCTGTGTATCTCTCTCTCTCTCTCTCCGTGTTCTGTGTATCTCTCTCTCTCTCTCTCCGTGTTCTGTGTATCTTTCTCTCTCTCTCCGTGTTCTGTGTATCTCTCTCTCTCTCCGTGTTCTGTGTATCTCCCTCTCTCTCTCTCTCTCTCTCTCTCTGTGTTCTGGGTATCTCTCTCTCTCCGTGTTCTGTGTATCTCTCTCTCTCTCTCTCCGTGTTCTGTGTATCTCTCTCTCTCTCTCTACGTGTTCTGTGTATCTCTCTCTCTCTCTCTCCGTGTTCTGTGTATCTCTCTCTCTCTCTCTCTCCATGTTCTGTGTATCTCTCTCTCTCTCTCTCTCCGTGTTCTGTGTATCTCTCTCTCTCTCTCCGTGTTCTGTGTATCTCTCTCTCTCTCTCCGTGCTCTGTGTATCTCTCTCTCTCTCTCTCTGTGTTCTGTGTATCTCTCTCTCTCTCTCTCCGTGTTCTGTGTATCTCTCTCTCTCCATGTTCTGTATCTCTCTCTCTCTCTCTCCGTGTTCTGTGTATCTCTCTCTCTCTCTCTCCGTGTTCTGTGTATCTCTCTCTCTCTCTCTCCTTGTTCTGTGTATCTCTCTCTCTCTCTCTCCGTGTTCTGTGTATCTCTCTCTCTCTCTCCGTGTTCTTGGTATCTCTCTCTCTCTCTCTCCGTGTCCTGTGTATCTCTCTCTCTCTTTCTCCGTGTTCTGTGTATCTCTCTCTCTCTCTCTCCGTGTTCTGTGTATCTCTCTCTCTCTCTCCGTGTTCTGTGTATATCTCTCTCTCTCTCTCCGTGTTCTGTGTATCTCTCTCTCTCTCTCTCTCCGTGTTCTGTGTATCTCTCTCTCTCTCTCTTTCTCCATGTTCTGTGTATCTCTCTCTCTCTCTCCGTGTTCTGTGTGTCTCTCTCTCTCTCTCCGTGTTCTGTATCTCTCTCTCTCTCTCGCTCCGTGTTCTGTGTATCTCTCTCTCTCCATGTTCTGTGTATCTCTCTCTCTCTCTCTCCGTGTTCTGTGTATCTCTCTCTCTCTCTCCATGTTCTGTGTATCTCTCTCTCTCTCTCCGTGTTCTGTGTATCTCTCTCTCTCTCTCTCTCCGTGTTCTGTGTATCTCTCTCTCTCTCCATGTTCTGGGTATCTCTCTCTCTCTCTCTCCGTGTTCTGTGTATCTCTCTCTCTCTCTCCGTGTTTTTGTATCTCTCTCTCTCTCTCTCTCCGTGTTCTGTGTATCTCTCTCTCTCTCTCCGTGTTCTGTGTATCTCTCTCTCTCTCTCTCTCTCCGTGTTCTGTGTATCTCTCTCTCTCTCTCTCCGTGTTCTGTGTATCTCTCTCTCTCTCTCTCCGTGTTCTGTGTATCTCTCTCTCTCTCTCCGTGTTCTGTGTATCTCTCTCTCTCCGTGTTCTGTGTATCTCTCTCTCTCTCCGTGTTCTGTATCTCTCTCTCTCTCTCGCTCCGTGTTCTGTGTATCTCTCTCTCTCTCTCCGTGTTCTGTGTATCTCTCTCTCTCTCTCTCTGTGTTCTGTGTATCTCTCTCTCTCTCTCCGTGTTCTGTGTATCTCTCTCTCTCTCTCCGTGTCCTGTGTATCTCTCTCTCTCTCTCCGTGTTCTGTATATCTCTCTCTCTCTCCGTGTCCTGTGTATCTCTCTCTCTCTCTCCGTGTTCTGTGTATCTCTCTCTATCTCTCCGTGTTCTGTGTATCAGTTCAGTTCAGTTCAGTTCAGTTCAAATGCTTTATTGGCATGAAAGTTTACAGAGAACCATATTGCCAAAGCTTACATAGCAAAAAGGTACAGTTTTCCAACATTCTGTAGGTGTCAATCGATTTGACATTTGTTGGGTACATACAATATTACTTTTAAACAATATTAATTTTAAACAGTCTTTCTACTTCATTTGGTACGTTCAATATTAATTTTAAACAGTCTTACTTTTAAACAGTCCTCAGGTTGTGACATGTTGTTACATATTTGGCCCCAAGGTATGGTCTGTCTCCTTCTCCTAGGACTAATCTCAATTTTGACAGATCATCCAATTCCTTGAAATCTGGGGTTGTTTGGCTTAGCTTGTTGAATAATATATTTCTTGATGTGTTGAATTTTTCGCATTTTAGGAGGAAATGCATTTCTGTTTCAACCTCGCCAGCCAGACATTGATCGCATATTCTATTCTCTCTAGGCTGCCAGGATTTCTTGTATCTGCCTTTTTCAATTTCCAGTTGGTGGTCGCTTAGTCTGTACCTGGTGAGGGTCTGTCTCTGTTTTGTGTCTCTGATGGTCGTGAGGTAGTCTGCCAGTTTATATTCTCTTTTTAGGGCCCGGTAACATTCTAATCTGCTTTGGCTTTCGGTTATTTTGTTCCAATGTTCCAGGTAGGTTTCTTTGCATTGTTTAATGATTTGGTTCACTCGGATTGGTGTTTGGACGGCTGTGTTGGTCTGGGGCTGGTCAGGGTCTGGCTGAGTACTTAGTTTCAGTAGCAGCTGACTCAGGGGACTCTTTTCTGGGTTTAGCTCTTGGGTCTGAAAGGCTTTGAAATGAAGGGTGTCTGGGGAGCTAGATTTGAGGTGATTTAGGAAGTTTAGTGCTCGTTTTTGGATGTTTATTATCAGTGGGTATCTGCCTAGTTCGGCTCTGCATTCATTTGTTGGCGTTTTTCTTTGGGTGCGAAGGATGCTTCGGCAGAATTCTGCATGTAGGGCTTCTATTGTGTGTTTTTCCCATTTAGTGTAGCTTTGGTGATTTAGCGGGCCCCATACTTCACTACCGTACAGTGCAATGGGCAGGATTATGCTGTCAAATATTTTGAGCCAGATTTTGATTGGGATTTGGATGTTGTAGAATTTTCTTTTTATTGCATATAGGGCTCTTCGGGCTTTTTCTTTTAGTGCATTCACTGCTATGCTGAAGCTCCCTGATGCTGTAATAGTTAGACCAAGGTAGGTGTAGCTCATAGTGTGTCCTATAGTGGTATCACTGAGGGTAAACTGGTATTTGTTTTCCTGACATCTGGGTCTTTTCTGAAAAATCATGATGTTGGTTTTCTTTAGATTTACTGTTAGAGCCCAATTTTGGCAGTATTTGTCGAGTAGGTCTAGTTGTTGCTGTAATCCCTGTTCTGTGGGAGACAGCAGAACCAGGTTGTCCCCATAGAACAGGGACTTCACTTCTCCATCCAGGAGACGGAGACCTGGTGACTCGCTTTGCTCCAGCATGTCTGCTAATTCATTTATGTATATGTTGAACAGGGTCGGGCTCAAATTGCAGCCCTCTCTCTCTCTCTCCGTGTTCTGTGTATCTCTCTCTCTCTCTCTCCGTGTTCTGTGTATATCTCTCTCTCTCTCCGTGTTCTGTGTATCTCTCTCTCTCTCTCTCCGTGTTCTGTGTATATCTCTCTCTCTCTCCGTGTTCTGTGTATCTCTCTCTCTCTCTCTCTCTCCGTGTTCTGTGTATCTCTCTCTCTCTCAGTTCAGTTCAGTTCAGTTCAAATGCTTTATTGGCATGAAAGTTTACAGAGAACCATATTGCCAAAGCTTACATAGCAAAAAGGTACAGTTTTCCAACATTCTGTAGGTGTCAATCGATTTGACATTTGTTGGGTATATACAATATTACTTTTAAACAATATTAATTTTAAACAGTCTTTCTACTTCATTTGGTACGTTCAATATTAATTTTAAACAGTCTTACTTTTAAACAGTCCTCAGGTTGTGACATGTTGTTACATATTTAGCCCCAAGGTATGGTCTGTCTCCTTCTCCTAGGACTAATCTCAATTTTGACAGATCATCCAATTCCTTGAAATCTGGGGTTGTTTGGCTTAGCTTGTTGAATAATATGTTTCTTGATGTGTTGAATTTTTCGCATTTTAGGAGGAAATGCATTTCTGTTTCAACCTCGCCAGCCAGACATTGATCGCATATTCTATTCTCTCTAGGCTGCCAGGATTTCTTGTATCTGCCTTTTTCAATTTCCAGTTGGTGGTCGCTTAGTCTGTACCTGGTGAGGGTCTGTCTCTGTTTTGTGTCTCTGATGGTCGTGAGGTAGTCTGCCAGTTTATATTCTCTTTTTAGGGCCCGGTAACATTCTAATCTGCTTTGGTTTTCGGTTATTTTGTTCCAATGTTCCAGGTAGGTTTCTTTGCATTGTTTAATGATTTGGTTCACTCGGATTGGTGTTTGGACGGCTGTGTTGGTCTGGGGCTGGTCAGGGTCCGGCTGAGTACCAGTAGCAGCTGACTCAGGGGACTCTTTTCTGGGTTTAGCTCTTGGGTCTGAAAGGCTTTGAAATGAAGGGTGTCTGGGGAGCTAGATTTGAGGTGATTTAGGAAGTTTAGTGCTCGTTTTTGGATGTTTATTATCAGTGGGTATCTGCCTAGTTCGGCTCTGCATGCATTTGTTGGCGTTTTTCTTTGGGTGCGAAGGATGCTTCGGCAGAATTCTGCATGTAGGGCTTCTATTGTGTGTTTTTCCCATTTAGTGTAGCTTTGGTGATTTAGCGGGCCCCATACTTCACTACCGTACAGTGCAATGGGCAGGATTATGCTGTCAAAAATTTTGAGCCAGATTTTGATTGGGATTTGGATGTTGTAGAATTTTCTTTTTATTGCATATAGGGCTCTTCGGGCTTTTTCTTTTAGTGCATTCACTGCTATGCTGAAGCTCCCTGATGCTGTAATAGTCTCTCTCTCTCTCTCCGTGTTCTGGGTATCTCTCTCTCTCTCTCTCCATGTTCTGTGTATCTCTCTCTCTCTCTCTCTCCGTGTTCTGGGTATCTCTCTCTCTCTCTCCGTGTTCTGTGTATATCTCTCTCTCTCCGTGTTCTGTGTATCTCTCTATCTCTCTCTCTCTCTCCATGTTCTGTGTATCTCTCTCTCTCTCTCTCTCTCTCTCCGTGTTCTGTGTATCTCTCTCTCTCTCTCTCCGTGTTCTGTGTATCTCTCTCTCTCTGTGTTCTGTGTATATCTCTCTCTCGTGTTCTGTGTATCTCGCTCTCTCTCTCTCCGTGTTCTGTGTATCTCTCTATCTCTCTCTCTCTCTCCGTGTTCTGTGTATATCTCTCTCTCTCTCTCCGTGTTCTGTGTATCTCTCTCTCTCTCTCCGTGTTCTGTGTATCTCTCTCTCTCTCTCCCCGTGTTCTGTGTATCTCTCTCTCTCTCTCTCCGTGTTCTGTATATCTCTCTCTCTCTCCGTGTCCTGTGTATCTCTCTCTCTCTCTCCGTGTTCTGTGTATCTCTCTCTCTCTCTCCGTGTTCTGTGTATCTCTCTCTCTCTCTCCGTGTTCTGTGTATCTCTCTCTCTCTCTCTCCGTGTTCTGTGTATATCTCTCTCTCTCTCCGTGTTCTGTGTATCTCTCTCTCTCTCTCTCCGTGTTCTGTGTATATCTCTCTCTCTCTCCGTGTTCTGTGTATCTCTCTCTCTCTCTCTCTCTCCGTGTTCTGTGTATCTCTCTCTCTCTCTCTCTCCGTCTTCTGGGTATCTCTCTCTCTCTCTCTCCGTGTTCTGTGTATCTCTCTCTCTCTCTCTCTCCGTGTTCTGGGTATCTCTCTCTCTCTCTCCGTGTTCTGTGTATATCTCTCTCTCTCTCTCCGTGTTCTGTGTATCTCTCTATCTCTCTCTCTCTCTCCGTGTTCTGTGTATCTCTCTCTCTCTCTCTCTCTCTCTCCGTGTTCTGGGTATCTCTCTCTCTCTCTCCGTGTTCTGGGTATCTCTCTCTCTCTCTCCGTGTTCTGTGTATCTCTCTCTCTCTCTCTCCGTGTTCTGTGTATCTGTCTCTCTCTCTCTGTGTTCTGTGTATATCTCTCTCTCTCTCTCTGTGTTCTGTGTATCTCTCTCTCTCTCTCTCCGTGTTCTGTGTATCTCTCTATCTCTCTCTCTCTCTCCGTGTTCTGTGTATATCTCTCTCTCTCTCTCCGTGTTCTGTGTATCTCTCTCTCTCTCTCCGTGTTCTGTGTATCTCTCTCTCTCTCTCCCCGTGTTCTGTGTATCTCTCTCTCTCTCTCCGTGTTCTGTGTATCTCTCTATCTCTCTCTCTCTCTCCGTGTTCTGTGTATCTCTCTCTCTCTCTCTCTCTCTCTCCGTGTTCTGGGTATCTCTCTCTCTCTCTCCGTGTTCTGTGTATCTCTCTCTCTCTCTCTCCGTGTTCTGCGTATCTCTCTCTCTCTCTCTCTCTCTCCGTGTTCTGTGTATCTCTCTCTCTCTCTCTCTCTGTGTTCTGTGTATCTCTCTCTCTCTCTCTCTCTCTCCGTGTTCTGTGTATATCTCTCTCTCTCTCCGTGTTCTGGGTATCTCTCTCTCTCTCTCCATGTTCTGTGTATCTCTCTCTCTCTCTCCGTGTTCTGTGTATCTCTCTCTCTCTCCGTGTTCTGTGTGTGATGAAATATTCCATTCATCACTGCCTGTTACTGTGGTTGGTTTCAGGTTTCCCCTCACCATTGTATTGTCTGTGACTGTGGTTGGTTTCAGGTTTCTCCTCACCATTGTATTGTATATTGGAATGTATGGAATGTGTTGTGTGTAGGGCTCCGCCCATACCTGGCCTCTATGTAAGCCAGCTCAGTCTGGCCTCATATCCAGTACTGCAGAGCTCCAGATGGAAGATACCTCTCTCCACTGCGTGTTATCTTTTAAGTTAATAAAAGCCTTGTTTTGTTCCGCTAACATCGAGTCTTGGGATTATTGAGGCACATCAATTTTATTGACTTATTTTTCAACACAATGGATCAACTCCTGAAACCCGAACGTTTGGATTTGGATCAGTATGCTCCGGACGCATCAGCACGCTTCGGACACTGGTTTATGTGTATGGAATTCTTCCTGGACAACTCCGCAGCCGTCAAAGACGCTACGGACGCTGCGAGTATGAAACTCGGAATTCTGCGGAATTGGGTAAGCCACCGGGTTTACCCCCTCATCCAAGACGCCGACACGTACCTGGCCGCCTGCGACATCTGAAAGGCGCATTACCAGCAGCCTACGAATGAGGTGCATGCTAGGCATCTGCTCGCCACTCGCGCACAGCGACCTGGGGAATTGGTGGAGGAGTTCCTAGGCACCCTGAAAATGCTTGGCAAAGACTGCAAGTGCCGAGATGTAAAAGCCGCAGTGTACACCGACGAGCTTGTTCGCGATGCCTTTATCACAGGCCTCAGCTCCACTTACATCCGGCAAAGACTGCTGGAAAAAACGGGAATGGACCTGAAACAGGCTGCGGACACCGCGCGATCCCTGGATGTGGCCCAGAGAAACTCGGACGCCTACTCTTCAGCCCGCGCCGTCCAAGCCGCCACGTGTGCACCAAGGGCGCCGCCATCTTGGAAGGCATCTTCCCCGCCCGGCAGCCCGACACCGTCGGGGCCCCGCTCTCCCCCCAGAAGCCCTACGACAGCTGCGACGCGTCGGGGACCCAACTGCTACTTCTGCGGGCAGCTAAAGCACACCAGAAACCTGTGCCCGGCGAAAGGCACCACCTGCTTTAAGTGCGGTAAGAAGGGGCACTTCGGGAAGGTGTGCAGAGGGAACCCCGCCGGAAAACCAAAACCCGCCACCGCCGCGTGTGCGCCGTGGGAGCGGCCATCTTGGACGCCATCTTGCCCGACCTCGTGGGGTCCGCCATCTTGTGAGCAGACAGCGTGGACGCCATCTTGTCTCGATCAGGGCCCTACAGTGGCATCGGTCACAGTGGACCAGACCAGGCCGCACCCGCTATCCAGATCAATGGTGGACATCGAGGTAAACGGGTGCCGGGTTAAATGCTTAATTGACAGTGGAAGCACGGAGAGCTTTATCCACCCAGAACTGGCACAACAACTCTCCCTAAAGGTGGTCCCTACTCAGGGTACCATCTCTATGGCTGACAAAACCCAGACATCGACCATTCTGGGTTACTGCACGGTACAATTGTGCGTTAACGGAACTGTATATGATAATTTTAAAGTATTAATCATGAAGAACCTATGTGCGAGCGTGATCTTGGGCCTGGATTTCCAGTGCAACCACCAAAGCATCACGCTCAAGTGCGGTGGGTCCCAGCCGCCCCTCACAGTCTGCGGTCTGGCTACCCTGAAGGTAAAGCCGCCTTCGCTATTCGCGAACCTTACCCCTAACTGCCGGCCAATAGCGACCAAAAGCAGGAGGTACAGCTGGGAGGACAGGCGGTTTATCGCGACCGAGGTAGACAGGCTCCTGAAAGAGCGCATTATTGAACGCAGCAACAGCCCGTGGTGCGCCCAAGTGGTAGTGGTAAGGGGTAGCGAGAAGAAACGGATGGGGATCGACTATAGTCAAACGATCAACAGGTACACCCTACTAGACGCCTACCCGCTACCCCGCATATCAGAAATGGTGAACCAAATCGCCCAATACCGGGTGTTCTCCACCATCGACCTCAAGTCAGCATACCACCAGCTCCCTATCAGACCAGAGGACCGCCCGTACACCGCCTTCGAGGCGAACGGACGCCTCTACCAATTCCTCAGAGTCCCCTTTGGGGTGACGAATGGGGTCTCGGTCTTCCAGAGGGAGATGGACCGCATGGTCGATGACCACCACTTGCAGGCAACCTTCCCCTACCTCGACAACGTCACCATCTGCGGTCACAACCAGCAGGATCACGACTCGAACCTCGAGAGGTTCCTGAAAACCGCACAAAAACTCAACCTCACCTACAACGAGGACAAGTGCGTTTACAACACCACGCGCCTCTGCATACTAGGCAGCGTGGTGGAGAATGGGGAAATCGGACCAGACCCCGACCGATTGCGCCCCCTACGGGAGCTGCCCCTGCCCAACACTCCCAAAGCCCTGAAAAGATGCCTGGGGTTATTTTCTTATTATTCCCAATGGGTCCCCAACTACTCCGACAAAGCCCGCCCCCTCTTGAAAGCATCCTCTTTCCCGCTCTCTGCTGAGGCCCACGCTGCCTTCAAAAGCATTAAGCAAGATATTGAGCGGGCCAGGCTACAGGCAGTGGACGAGAACACTCCATTTCAAGTGGAAAGTGATGCGTCTGACTTCGCCTTGGCGGCCACCCTCAACCAGGTGGGGCGGCCCGTAGCTTTCTTCTCGAGGACCCTCCAAGGGCCCGAGATCAGACACTCCTCCGTGGAAAAGGAGGCCCAAGCCATCGTGGAGGCAGTGCGCCACTGGCGCCACTACCTAGCCGGCAAATGCTTCACCCTACTTACCGACCAGCGGTCGGTAGCGTTTATGTTCAATAATAAACAGAGGGGGAAGATTAAAAATGATAAGATTCTTAGGTGGCGGATCGAGCTCTCCACCTTCGAGTACGACATCATTTACCGGCCAGGGGCCCTTAACGAATCCCCTGACGCCCTCTCACGAGGGATGTGTGCCAGCGCCACCGGGGATCGGCAACAGACCCTCCACAACGACCTCTGCCACCCAGGGGTCACGCGGCTGTTCCACTTCATAAAGTCCCGTAACTTACCCTACTCGATTGAGGAAGTTCGGTCCCTGACCAGGAACTGCCGCACTTGCGCTGAGTGCAAGCCTCGGTTCTACCGCCCAGATAGAGCCCACTTAATCAAAGCTACACGGCCCTTTGAGCGGCTCAGCTTAGATTTCAAGGGCCCCCTCCCATCCGTCGACCGCAATGTTTACTTCCTGAACATTGTGGACGAATACTCCCGGTTCCCATTCGCCTTCCCCTGCCCAGACATGACCAGCGCCACAGTCATTAAATGCCTCAACAGCCTGTTCTGCCTGTTCGGTATGCCGAGCTACATCCATACGGATAGGGGGGCGTCCTTCATGAGTGAAGAGCTACGCCAGTACATGCTGTCCAGGGGGATCGCCACGAGCCGTGCCACCAGCTACAACCCCCGGGGTAACGGCCAAGTGGAGCGGGAGAACGGGACAGTATGGAAAGCAGTCACTCTAGCTCTAAGGACCAAGGGCCTCCCTATCTCCCGCTGGCAGGAAGTCCTCTCGGATGTGCTCCATTCGATACGGTCGCTATTGTGTACGGCCACTAATACCACGTCTCATGAACGAATGTTTGTCTTTCCCCGGAAATCCACCTCAGGCGTATCCATGCCGTCATGGCTCTCCACCCCAGGTCCGGTACTCGTGCGAAGGCATGTGAGGGGCCACAAGACGAACCCTCTCGTGGAGCCAGTACACCTACTCCACGCCAACCCCCAATACGCATATGTCCAGCACGCGGACGGAAGGGAGGACACCGTGTCCATAAAAGACGTCGCCCCAGCCGGCATCGACAACAACCACGGCAATAGCGGCAACGACGATCACAGCAACACTTACCCACCCACTACTCTTTCATCATCCCCGGAAGAACACCGACCAACGGCACGCCCACCAACTACCCCTTCAACAACGTTGGCGGCACCCCCGGCAGAGACCCAGGAGGCTACCGGGGACACCCAGCCGACACCCGCGGCACCGCAACAGCCACGTCGGTCGCAGAGGACTTTCAAACCCCCGAACAGACTAAATCTATAGAAGGGGTGAATGTGATGAAATATTTCCATTCATCACTGCCTGTGACTGAGATCGGTTTCAGTGTCATTTCCCTTCCCCCAGACCTCATTGTATTGTGTACTGGAATGTGCTGTATTGCATACTGGAATGTGCTGTGTGTAGGGCTCCGCCCATACCTGGCCCCGTTTGTAAGCTAGCTTCAGTCTAGCCCCAATCTCCAGAAGGACGACATCTCTCTCGCTTACGTGTTTCGTTCTAAGTTAATAAAAGCCTTGTTTTGTTCTGCTACCTTCGAGTCTCGGAATTATTGAGGCACATCAAGTGTAGAGGGAGCTTTACTCTGTATCTAACCCATGCTGTACCTGCCCTGGGAGTGGTTGAAGGGACAGTGTAGAGGGAGCTTTACTCTGTATCTAACCCCGTGCTGTACCTGCCCTGGGAGTGTTTGATGGGACAGTGTAGAGAGAGCTTTACCCTGTATCTAACCCGTGCTGTACCTGCCCTGGGAGTGTTTGATGGGACAGTGTAGAGGGAGCTTTACTCTGTATCTAACCCGTGCTGTACCTGCCCTGGGAGTGTTTGATGGGACAGTGTAGAGCGAGCTTTACTCTTTATCTAACCCGTGCTGTACCTGCCCTGGGAGTGTTTGATGGGACAGTGTAGTGGGAGCTTTACTCTGTATCTAACCCGTGCTGTACCTGCCCTGGGAGTGTTTGATGGGACAGTGTAGAGGGAGATTTACTCTGTATCTAACCCGCGCTGTACATACCCTGGGAGTGTTGGATGGGACAGTGTAGAGGGAGCTTTACTCTGTATCTAACCCGCGCTGCACCTGCCCTGGGAGTGTTTGATGGGACAGTGCAGAGGGAGCTTTACTCTCTATCTAACCCATGCTGTACCTGCCCTGGGAGTGCTTGATGGGACAGTATCGAGGGAGCTTTACTCTCTACCTAACCCGTGCTGTACCTGCCCTGGGAGTGTTTGATGGGACAGTGTCGAGGGAGCTTTACTCTGTATCTAACCCATGCTGTACCTGCCCTGGGAGTGTTTGATGGGACAGTGCAATGGGAGCTTTTCTCTGTATCTAACCCGTGCTGTACCTGCCCTGGGAGTGTTTGATGGGACAGTGTAGAGGGAGCTTTAATCTGTATCTAACCCACGCTGTACCTGCCCTGGGAGTGTTTGATGGGACAGTGTAGAGGGAGCTTTACTCTGTATCTAACCCGTGCTATACCTGCCCTGGGAGCGTTTGATGGGACAGTGTAGAGGGAGCTTTACTCTGTATCTAACCCGTGCTGTACCTGCCCTGGGAGTGTTTGATGGGACAGTGTAGAGGGAGCTTTACTCTGTATCTAATCCGTGCAGTACCTGCCCTGGGAGTGTTTGATGGGACAGTGTAATGGGAGGTTTACTCTGTACCTAACCCGTGCTGTACCTGCCCTGGGAGTGTTTGATGGGACAGTGTAGAGGGAGCTTTACTCTGTATCTAACCCGTGTTGTACCTGCCCTGGGAGTGTTTGATGGGACAGTGTAGAGGGAGCTTTACTCTGTATCTAACCCGTGCTGTACCTGCCCTGGGAGTGTTTGATGAGACAGTGTAGAGGGAGCTTTACTCTGTATCTAACCCGGGCTGTACCTGCCCTGGGAGTGTTTGATGGGACAGTGTAGCGGGAGCTTTACTCTGTATCTAACCCGTGCTGTACCTGCCCTGGGAGTGTTTGATGGGACAGTGTAGAGGGAGCTTTACTCTGTATCTAACCCGTGCTATACCTGCCCTGGGAGTGTTTGATGGGACAGGTTCCTTCCCCGGCCTGTGCTGAGGAAGGTCCCACACATCAGTCTTTCTGCCCTTGCAGCACACCCCTCAATCCCTCGCCGCCAGAATGACCTATGTTTTGTAGTCTAGTCACTGTTGTAATGTGGGAAACGCGGCAGCCAATCTGCACACAGCAAGCTCCCTCAAAGAGCAATCTGATAATAACCAGATAACCTGTTTTTTGTGACGTTGATTGAGAGATAAATATTGGCCAGGGCATCGGGGAGAACTCCCCTGCTGTTCTTCGAAATAGTGCCATGGGATCTTTCATGTTCACCTTGTAATGATCAATAACATGTCATTCTATAGTGGACACTAGGTGGAGCCGTAGAGCTGTGTAGAGCTGTATATAGCTGTATGTATAAGACTACACTACCCAGCTGTATGTATATTAAGACTACATTACCCATGAGGCACTAGGCTACCCACAAGGCAGCAGTCAAGATGGAAGCCTCTACAGATACAGTACCTAGTCCACATGTGCTCACTAAAGTAACTAGCAAAAGCTAGCTGTGTTCATAATAAGAATGTCTATTTATTAATGAACATAAGACACATGAGAGAGCAGATGGGGCCTCAGTTTAACATCTCACCCGAAAGAAGGAGGCCATTTGGCCCATCGTGCCTGTGCTGGCTCTTTAAAACCGCCATCCCATTAATCTCACCCCCCCTGCTCTTTCTCCATCACCCCAGCAATCCTTTCCCCTTCAAGCATTTATCCAATACACCTTTTGAAAGTTACTATTGAATCTGTATCCACCGCCCTTTCAGGCAGTGCATTCCAGATCACAACCACTCGCTGCGTACAAAGTTTTTCCTCTTGTCGCCTTTGATTCTTTTGCCAATCACCTTAAATCTGTGTCCTCTGGTTGCTGACCCTCCTGCCACTGGAAACAGTTTCTCCCTGATTATCAAAACCCCTCATGATTTTGAACACCTCTATCAAATCTCCTCTTAACCTTCTCTGCTCTAAGGAGAACAACCCCAGCTTCTCCAGTCTCTCCACATAACTGAAGTCCCTTATCCCTGGTACCATTCTGGTCAATCTCCCTTTAACCTTCTCTGCTCTAAGGAGAACAATCCCAGCTTCTCCAGTCTCTCCACATAACTGAAGTCCCGCATCCCTGGTAGCATTCTGGTCAATCTCCCCTTAACCTTCTCTGCTCTAAGGAGAACAATCCCAGCTTCTCCAGTCTCCCCACATAACTGAAGTCCCTCATCCCTGGTACCATTCTGGTCAATCTCCCCTTAACCTTCTCTGCTCTAAGGAGAACAATCCCAGCTTCTCCAGTCTCTCCCATAACTGAAGTCCTTCAACCCAATGCCAAGGAGGTAAGGAAATGGCTGACTCAAATTGGTTCCCTCCCCCTCCAGTGTCAAGCAGGTAACAAAATGGCAGCACGGTGGCATAGTGGTTAGCACTGTTGCCTCACAGCGTCAGGGACCCGGGTTCGAATCCGGCCTCGGGTGACTGTCTGTGTGGAGTTTGCACATTCTCCCCGTGTTTGCGTGGGTTTCCTCCGGGTGCTCCGGTTTCCTCCCACAGTCCAAAGATGTGCGGGTTAGGTTGATTGGCTATGATATATTGACCCTTAGTGTTAGGGGGATTAAATACGTGGGGTTACGGGGATAGGGTGGGATATGTGTCGGTGCAGGCTCGATGGGCCGAAATGGCCTCTATCTGCACTGTGGGGTTTCTGTGATTTCTGTGATTTCTGTGACTCAAAGTGGTTCTCTCCCTCCTCCCCCAATGTCAAGGAGATAACAAAATGACTGACTCAAAGTGGTTCCTTTCCCCTCGCCCAATGTCAGGGAGATAACAAAATGGCTGACTCAAAGTGGTTCTATCCCTCCTACGCAATGTCAAGGTGATAACAAAATGGCTGACTCAAAGTGGTTCCTTCCCCCTCCCCCAATGTTAAGGAGATAACAAAATGGCTGGCTCAAAGTGGTTGCCTCCCCCTCCCCCAATGTCAAGGAGATAACAAAATGGCTGACTCAAAGTGGTTCCTTCCCCCTCCCCCAATGTCAAGGAGATGACAAAATGGCTGACTCAAAGTGGTTCTCTCCCTCCTCTCCCAAAGTCAAGGAGATAACAAAATGGCTGACTCAAAGTGGTTCTATCCCTCCTACCCAATGTCAAGGAGATAACAAAATGGCTGACTCAAAGTGGTTCTCTCCCTCCTCCCCCAATGTCAAGGAGATAACAAAATGGCTGACTTAAAATGGCTGCCCTTCATTTTAAGGCAACACTATCGTGAGGGAAAGAGAATAATTTGTTGTTTCACATTCGATCGCTGAACTCCAAGTTAAGCTTTGAACTTGTGCTGCGTACGTGTGCGTGGGGGGTGGTGACAGGCTGGTATCACTGTCTAGAACTTTCCACCTCACGCTTGAACAGATAGCTGTGACACATTAACGAGAGGAGAGGATCCCGGGAGGGAGTGGGTGGAACTCCTGGGGAATGAAGGTTCAAGCTGAGGTTAGTCCAATGTGTCCGTAAGTTATTAAGCTCGTGTGTTTTAATAGCTTCTTTCCCAGGCATCCCAGAGTCAGGCTGCCAGAGTTTGAGGCCCCCATCTCTGCTACGTCTCAGCTCATCCTGCACCCACATTCCAGAGTTTCTGAGTGAACTACTTACATAGCTTCCTTTCCCGTCTGATTTACTAAAAAAAAAATTGTTTTGACATTTGTTCGTTTCTGCATCTATAGCAACAGAATTTTGTCAAGGAATATGGAGCAAAGGTGGGGAAATGGGGTTGAGGCATAGGTCAGCCATGATCGGATTGAATGGCGGAACAGGCTCGAGGGGCTGAATTGCCTCCTCCTGTTCCTTTGTCTAATACAGATCTCCATCCGATAGGTTTCTCTCTCGCTCTCTCTCCGTGTTCTGGATCTTTCTCTCTCCGTGTTCTGGATTTCGCTCTCTCACTCTCTCTCTGTGTTCTGGATTTCTCTCTCTCTGTACGTGTTCTGGGTACCTCTCTCTCTCTCTCCGTGTTCTGTGTACCTCTCTCTCTCCGTGTTCTGTGTATCTCTCTCTCTCTCTCCGTGTTCTGTGTATCTCTCTCCGTGTTCTGGGTATATCTCTCTCTCTCTCTGTGTTCTGGGTATATCTCTCTCTCTCCGTGTTCTGGGTATATCTCTCTCTCTCTCCGTGTTCTGTGTATATCTCTCTCTCTCCGTGTTCTGTGTATATCTCTCTCTCTCTCCATGTTCTGTGTATCTCTCTCTCTCTCTCTCTCTCTCTCCATGTTCTGTGTATCTCTCTCTCTCTCCATGTTCTGTGTATCTCTCTCTCTCCGTGTTCTGTGTATCTCTCTCTCTCTCTCTCTCTCTCTCTCTCCATGTTCTGTGTATCTCTCTCTCTCTCTCCGTGTTCCGTGTATCTCTCTCTCTCTCCGTGTTCCGTGTATCTCTCTCTCTCTCTCCGTGTTCTGTGTATCTCTCTCTCTCTCTCCGTGTTCTGTGTATCTCTCTCTCTCTCTCCGTGTTCTGTGTATCTCTCTCTCTCTCTCCGTGTTCTGTGTATCTCTCTCTCTCTCCGTGTTCTGTGTATCTCTCTCTCTCTGTCTCCGTGTTCTGTGTATCTCTCTCTCTGTCTCCGTGTTCTGTGTATCTCTCTCTCCCCGTGTTCTGCGTATCTCTCTCTCTCCGTGTTCTGTGTATATCTCTCTCTCTCTCTCTCTCTCTGTGTTCTGTGTATCTCTCTCTCTCCGTGTTCTGTGTATCTCTCTCTCTCTCCGTGTTCTGTGTATCTCTCTCTCTCTCCGTGTTCTGTGTATCTCTCTCCGTGTTCTGTGTATCTCTCTCTCTCTCTCTCCATGTTCTGTGTATCTCTCTCTCTCTCTCTGTGTTCTGTGTATCTCCCTCTCTCTCTCCGTGTTCTGGGTATCTCTCTCTCTCCGTGTTCTGTGTATCTCTCTCAGTTCAGTTCAGTTCAAATGCTTTATTGGCATGAAAGTTTACAGAGAACCATATTGCCAAAGCTTACATTGCAAAAAGGTACAGTTTTCCAACATTCTGTAGGTGTCAATCGATTTGACATTTGTTGGGTATATACAATATTACTTTTAAACAATATTAATTTTAAACAGTCTTTCTACTTCATTTGGTACGTTCAATATTAATTTTAAACAGTCTTACTTTTAAACAGTCCTCAGGTTGTGACATGTTGTTACATATTTAGCCCCAAGGTATGGTCTGTCTCCTTCTCCTAGGACTAATCTCAATTTTGACAGATCATCCAATTCCTTGAAATCTGGGGTTGTTTGGCTTAGCTTGTTGAATAATATGTTTCTTGATGTGTTGAATTTTTCGCATTTTAGGAGGAAATGCATTTCTGTTTCAACCTCGCCAGCCAGACATTGATCGCATATTCTATTCTCTCTAGGCTGCCAGGATTTCTTGTATCTGCCTTTTTCAATTTCCAGTTGGTGGTCGCTTAGTCTGTACCTGGTGAGGGTCTGTCTCTGTTTTGTGTCTCTGATGGTCGTGAGGTAGTCTGCCAGTTTATATTCTCTTTTTAGGGCCCGGTAACATTCTAATCTGCTTTGGCTTTCGGTTATTTTGTTCCAATGTTCCAGGTAGGTTTCTTTGCATTTTTTAATGATTTGGTTCACTCGGATTGGTGTTTGGACGGCTGTGTTGGTCTGGGGCTGGTCAGGGTCCGGCTGAGTACTTAGTTTCAGTAGCAGCTGACTCAGGGGACTCTTTTCTGGGTTTAGCTCTTGGGTCTGAAAGGCTTTGAAATGAAGGGTGTCTGGGGAGCTAGATTTGAGGTGATTTAGGAAGTTTAGTGCTCGTTTTTGGATGTTTATTATCAGTGGGTATCTGCCTAGTTCGGCTCTGCATGCATTTGTTGGCGTTTTTCTTTGGGTGCGAAGGATGCTTCGGCAGAATTCTGCATGTAGGGCTTCTATTGTGTGTTTTTCCCATTTAGTGTAGCTTTGGTGATTTAGCGGGCCCCATACTTCACTACCGTACAGTGCAATGGGCAGGATTATGCTGTCAAAAATTTTGAGCCAGATTTTGATTGGGATTTGGATGTTGTAGAATTTTCTTTTTATTGCATATAGGGCTCTTCGGGCTTTTTCTTTTAGTGCATTCACTGCTATGCTGAAGCTCCCTGATGCTGTAATAGTTAGACCAAGGTAGGTGTAGCTCATAGTGTGTCCTATATTGGTATCACTGAGGGTAAACTGGTATTTGTTTTCCTGACATCTGGGTCTTTTCTGAAAAATCATGATGTTGGTTTTCTTTAGATTTACTGTTAGAGCCCAATTTTGGCAGTATTTGTCGAGTAGGTCTAGTTGTTGCTGTAATCCCTGTTCTGTGGGAGACAGCAGAACCAGGTCGTCCGCATAGAACAGGGACTTCACTTCTCCATCCAGGAGACGGAGACCTGGTGACTCGCTTTGCTCCAGCATGTCTGCTAATTCATTTATGTATATGTTGAACAGGGTCGGGCTCAAATTGCAGCCCTGCCGGACGCCTCTTCTCTGGGTGAAGAAATCGGTGCGTTTGTCTCCAATTTTGACCCCGCATTTGTTTTTCAGATACTCTCTCTCCGTGTTCTGTGTATCTCTCTCCGTGTTCTGTATATCTCTCTCTCTCTCTCCGTGTTCTATGTATCTCTCTCTCTCTCTCCGTGTTCTGTGCATATCTCTCTCTCTCTCTCCGTGTTCTGGGTATCTCTCTCTCTCTCCGTGTTCTGTGTATCTCTCTCTCTCTCTCCGTGTTCTGTGTATCTCTCTCTCTCTCTCTCTCTGTGTTCTGTGTATCTCTCTCTCTCTCTCTGCGTGTTCTGTGTATCTCTCTCTCTCCGTGTTCTGGGTATCTCTCTCTCTCTCTCCGTGTTCTGTGTATCTCTCTCTCTCTCTCCGTGTTCTGTGCATCTCTCTCTCTCTCTCCGTGATCTGTGTATCTCTCTCTCTCCGTGATCTGTGTATCTCTCTCTCTCTCTCTCTCTCTCTGTGTTGTGTGTATATCTCTCTCTCTCTCCGTGTTCTGTGTATATCTCTCTCTCCGTGTTCTGTGTATCTCTCTCTCTCTCTCTCTCCGTGTTGTGTGTATATCTCTCTCTCTCTCCGTGTTCTGTGTATCTCTCTCTCTCTCTCCGTGTTCTGTGTATCTCTCTCTCTCTCTCCGTGTTCTGTGTATCTCTCTCTCTCTCTCTCCGTGTTCTGTGTATCTCTCTCTCTCTCTCCGTGTTCTGTGTATCTCTCTCTCTCTCTCCGTGTTCTGTGTATCTCTCTCTCTCTCTCCGTGTTCTGTGTATCTCTCTCTCTCTCCGTGTTCTGTGTATCTCTCTCTCTCCGTGTTCTGTGTATCTCTCTCTCTCTCTCTCTGTGTTCTGTGTATCTCTCTCTCTCTGCGTGTTCTGTGTATCTCTCTCTCTCCGTGTTCTGGGTATCTCTCTCTCTCCGTGTTCTGTGTATCTCTCTCTCTCTCTCCGTGTTCTGTGCATCTCTCTCTCTCTCTCCGTGTTCTGTGCATCTCTCTCTCTCTCCGTGTTCTGTGTATATCTCTCAGTTCAGTTCAGTTCAGTTCAAATGCTTTATTGGCATGAAAGTTTACAGAGAACCATATTGCCAAAGCTTACATAGTAAAAAGGTACAGTTTTCCAACATTCTGTAGGTGTCAATGTTGGGTACATACAATATTACTTTTAAACAATATTAATTTTAAACAGTCTTTCTACTTCATTTGGTACGTTCAATATTAATTTTAAACAGTCTTACTTTTAAACAGTCCTCAGGTTGTGACATGTTGTTACATATTTGGCCCCAAGGTATGGTCTGTCTCCTTCTCCTAGGACTAATCTCAATTTTGACAGATCATCCAATTCCTTGAAATCTGGGGTTGTTTGGCTTAGCTTGTTGAATAATATGTTTCTTGATGTGTTGAATTTTTCGCATTTTAGGAGGAAATGCATTTCTGTTTCAACCTCGCCAGCCAGACATTGATCGCATATTCTATTCTCTCTAGGCTGCCAGGATTTCTTGTATCTGCCTTTTTCAATTTCCAGTTGGTGGTCGCTTAGTCTGTACCTGGTGAGGGTCTGTCTCTGTTTTGTGTCTCTGATGGTCGTGAGGTAGTCTGCCAGTTTATATTCTCTTTTTAGGGCCCGGTAACATTCTAATCTGCTTTGGCTTTCGGTTATTTTGTTCCAATGTTCCAGGTAGGTTTCTTTGCATTTTTTAATGATTTGGTTCACTCGGATTGGTGTTTGGACGGCTGTGTTGGTCTGGGGCTGGTCAGGGTCCGGCTGAGTACTTAGTTTCAGTAGCAGCTGACTCAGGGGACTCTTTTCTGGGTTTAGCTCTTGGGTCTGAAAGGCTTTGAAATGAAGGGTGTCTGGGGAGCTAGATTTGAGGTGATTTAGGAAGTTTAGTGCTCGTTTTTGGATGTTTAATATCAGTGGGTATCTGCCTAGTTCGGCTCTGCATGCATTTGTTGGCGTTTTTCTTTGGGTGCGAAGGATGCTTCGGCAGAATTCTGCATGTAGGGCTTCTATTGTGTGTTTTTCCCATTTAGTGTAGCTTTGGTGATTTAGCGGGCCCCATACTTCACTACCGTATAGTGCAATGGGCAGGATTATGCTGTCAAATATTTTTAGCCAGATTTTGATTGGGATTTGGATGTTGTAGAATTTTCTTTTTATTGCATATAGGGCTCTTCGTGCTTTTTCTTTTAGTGCATTCACTGCTATGCTGAAGCTCCCTGATGCTGTAATAGTTAGACCAAGGTAGGTGTAGCTCATAGTGTGTCCTATAGTGGTATCACTGAGGGTAAACTGGTATTTGTTTTCCTGACATCTGGGCCTTTTTTGAAAAATCATGATGTTGGTTTTCTTTAGATTTACTGTTAGAGCCCAATTTTGGCAGTATTTGTCGAGTAGGTCTAGTTGTTGCTGTAATCCCTGTTCTGTGGGAGACAGCAGAACCAGGTCGTCCGCATAGAACAGGGATTTCACTTCTCCATCCAGGAGACGGAGACCTGGTGACTCGCTTTGCTCCAGCATGTCTGCTAATTCATTTATGTATATGTTGAACAGGGTCGGGCTCAAATTGCAGCCCTGCCGGATGCCTCTTCTCTGGGTGAAGAAATCGGTGCGTTTGTCTCCAATTTTGACCCCGCATTTGTTTTTCAGATACATTGATTTAATAAGGTCATAGACTTTGCCCCCTATTCCACACTGAAGAAGTTTATAATAGAGCCCTTCGTGCCATATAGAGTCAAAGGCTTTCTTGAAGTCAATGAAACAGGCGAATATTTTCCCATTTTTTGTTTGGTGTATATGTTTTTCAATGAGGGTGTGAAGGGTATAGATATGGTCGGCGGTGCGGTGTTTTGGAAGAAAGCCTATTTGGTTTTTTCTGAGGATATTATGTTTGTTAAGAAAATCAAGTAATCTACTATTTAGAATACTGCAGAATAACTTCCCTAGACAACTGTTGACACAGATGCCTCTCTCTCTCTCTCCGTGTTCTAGATCTCTCTCTCTCTCTCCGTGTTCTGGGTATCTCTCTCTCTCTCTCCGTGTTCTAGATCTCTCTCTCTCTCTCCGTGTTCTGGATCTCTCTCTCTCTCCGTGTTCTAGGTCTCTCTCTCTCTCTCCGTGCTCTGGGTATCTCTCTCTCTCTCTCTCCGTGTTCTGGATTTCTCTCTCTCCGTGTTCTGGATTTCTCTCTCTCCGTGTTCTGGATTTCTCTCTCTCTCCGTGTTCTGGGTATCTCTCTCTCTCTCTCTCTCCGTGTTCTGGGTATCTCTCTCTCTCTCTCCGTGTTCTTGATCTCTCTCTCTCCGTGTTCTGGATCTCTCTCTCTCTCCGTGTTCTGGATTTCTCTCTCTCTCCGTGTTCTGGATTTCTCTCTCTCTCTCCGTGTTCTGGATTTCTCTCTCGCTCTCTCTCTCTCTCCGTGTTCTGGGTATCTCTCTCTCTCTCTCCGTGTTCTGGACCTCTCTCTCTCTCTCTCTCTCTCTCCGTGTTCTGGGTATCTCTCTCTCTCCGTGTTATGGATTTCTCTCTCTCTCTCTCTCCGTGTTCTGGATCTCTCTCTCTCTCTCCGTGTTATGGATTTCTCTCTCTCCCTCTCCGTGTTCTGGATATCTCTCTCTCTCTCTCTCTCTCTCAGTGTTCTAGATCTCTCTCTCTCTCTCTCTCCTTGTTCTGGAGCTCTCTCTCTCTCCGTGTTCTGGATTTCTCTCTCTCTCTCTCCGTGTTCTGGATCTCTCTCTCTCTCTCCGTGTTATGGATTTCTCTCTCTCCCTCTCCGTGTTCTGGATATCTCTCTCTCTCTCTCTCTCTCAGTGTTCTAGATCTCTCTCTCTCTCTCTCTCTCCGTGTTCTGGAGCTCTCTCTCACCGTGTTCTGGATTTCTCTCTCTCTCTCTCTCCGTGTTCTGGATTTCTTTCTCACTCTCCGTGTTCTGGATTTCTCTCTCTCTTTTTTTCTCTCTGTGTTCTGGTTATCTCTCTCTCTCTCTCTCTCTCCGTGTTCTGGATTTCTCTCTCTCTCTCTCTCCGTGTTCTGGATCTCTCTCTCTCTCTCTCCGTGTTCTGGATTTCTCTCTCTCTCTCCGTGTTCTGGATTTCTCTCTCTCTTTTTCTCTCTCTGTGTTCTGGTTATCTCTCTCTCTCTCTCTCTCTCTCTCCGTGTTCTGGATTCTCTCTCTCTCTCTCTCCGTGTTCTGGATTTGTCTCTCTCTCTCTGTGTTCTGGATTTCTCTCTCTCTCTGTCCGTGTTCTGGATTTCTCTCTCTCTCCGTGTTCTGGATTTCTCTCTCTCTCTCTCAACGTGTTCTAGATCTCTCTCTCTCTCCATGTTCTGGGTTTATCTCTCTCTCTCCGTGTTCTGGATCTCTCTCTCTCTCTCTCTCTCCGTGTTCTGGATTTCTCTCTCTCTCTCTCTCTCTCTCTCTCTCTCTCTCTCTCCGTGTTCTGGATTTCTCTCACTCTCTCCGTGTTCTGGATTTCTCTCTCACTCTCTCTCTCTCTCTCCATGTTCTAGATCTCTCTCTCTCTCTCTCCCCGTGTTCTAGATCTCTCTCTCTCTCTCTCTCCGTGTTCTGGATTCTCTCTCTCTCTCTCTCCGTGTTCTGGATTTGTCTCTCTCTCTCTGTGTTCTGGATTTCTCTCTATCTCTGTCCGTGTTCTGGGTATCTCTCTCTCTCCGTGTTCTGGATTTCTCTCTCTCTCTCTCCGTGTTCTGGATTTCTCTCTCACTCTCTCTCTCGGTGTTCTGGGTATCTCTCTCTCTCCGTGTTCTGGGTATATCTCTCTCTCTCTCTCTCTCCGTGTTCTGGTTATCTCTCTCTCTCTCTCTCTCTCCGTGTTCTGGATTTCTCTCTCTCTCTCTCTCTCCGTGTTCTGGATTTCTCTCTCTCTCTCCGTGTTCTGGATTTCTCTCTCTCTCTCTCTCCGTGTTCTGGATCTCTCTCTCTCTCTCTCCGTGTTCTGGATTTCTCTCTCTCTCTCTCTCCGTGTTCTGGATTTCTCTCTCTCTCTCTCTCTCCGTGTTCTGGATTCTCTCTCTCTCTCTCTCCGTGTTCTGGATTCTCTCTCTCTCTCTCTCTCTCCGTGTTCTGGATTTGTCTCTCTCTCTCTCCATGTTCTGGATTTATCTCTCTCTCTCCGTGTTCTGGATCTCTCTCTCTCTCTCTCTCTCCGTGTTCTGGATTTCTCTCTCTCTCTCTCTGTGTTCTGGATTTCTCTCTCTCTCTCTCTCCATGTTCTGGATTTCTCTCTCTCTCTCTCTCTCTCTCTCTCTCTCTCTCCGTGTTCTGGATTTCTCCCTCTCTCTCTCCGTGTTCTGGATTTCTCTCTCGCTCTCACTCTCTCTCCATGTTCTAGATCTCTCTCTCTCTCTCTCCCCGTGTTCTAGATCTCTCTCTCTCTCTCTCTCTCCGTGTTCTGGGTATCTCTCTCTCTCTCCGTGTTCTGGGTATATCTCTCTCTCTGTGTTCTGGGTATCTCTCTCTCTCTCCGTGTTCTAGATCTCTCTCTCTCTCTGTTCTGGGTATCTCTCTCCATGTTCTAGATCTCTCTCTCTCTCTCTCTCCGTGTTCTGGAGCTCTCTCTCTCTCTCCGTGTTCTGGATTTCTCTCTCTCTCTCTCCGTGTTCTGGATTTCTCTCTCACTCTCTCTCTCTGTGTTCTGGGTATCTCTCTCTCTCCGTGTTCTGGGTATCTCTCTCTCTCTCTCTCTCTCCGTGTTCTGGTTATCTCTCTCTCTCTCTCTCCGTGTTCTGGTTATCTCTCTCTCTCTCTCTCTCTCCATGTTCTGGATTTCTCTCTCTCTCTCTCTCTCCGTGTTCTGGATTTCTCTCTCTCTCTCCGTGTTCTGGATTTCTCTCTCTCTCTCTCTCCGTGTTCTGGATCTCTCTCTCTCTCTCTCTCTCTCTGTGTTCTGGTTATCTCTCTCTCTCTCTCTCTCTCCGTGTTCTGGATTCTCTCTCTCTCTCTCTCTCCGTGTTCTGGATTCTCTCTCTCTCTCTGTCCGTGTTCTGGATTTCTCTCTCTCTCCGTGTTCTGGATTTCTCTCTCTCTCTCCGTGTTCTAGATCTCTCTCTCTCTCCATGTTCTGGATTTATCTCTCTCTCTCCGTGTTCTGGATCTCTCTCTCTCTCTCTCTCTCTCTCCGTGTTCTGGATTTCTCTCTCTCTCTCTCTCTCTGTGTTCTGGATTTCTCTCTCTCTCTCTCTCTCTCTCCGTGTTCTGGATTTCTCTCTCTCTCTCTCTCTCCGTGTTCTGGATTTCTCTCTCGCTCTCTCTCTCTCTCCATGTTCTAGATCTCTCCCTCTCTCTCTCCCCGTGTTCTAGATCTCTCTCTCTCTCTCTCTCTCTCCGTGTTCTGGGTATCTCTCTCTCTCTCCGTGTTCTGGGTATATCTCTCTCTCTGTGTTCTGGGTATCTCTCTCTCTCTCCGTGTTCTAGATCTCTCTCTCTCTCTCTCTGTTCTGGGTATCTCTCTCTCTCCGTGTTCTAGATCTCTCTCTCTCTCTCCATGTTCTGGATCTCTCTCTCTCTCCGTGTTCTAGATCTCTCTCTCTCTCTCTCTCCGTGTTCTAGATCTCTCTCTCTCTCCGTGTTCTGGATTTATCTCTCTCTCTCTCTCTCTCTCTCTCTCCGTGTTCTAGATCTCTCTCTCTCTCTCCGTGTTCTGGATTTCTCTCTCTCTCTCTCTCTCTCTCTCTCTCTCTCCGTGTTCTGGATCTCTCTCTCTCTCTCTCTCCGTGTTCTGGGTATCTCTCTCTCCCTCTCCGTGTTCTGGATCTCTCTCTCTCTCTCTCTCCGTGTTCTGGATTTCTCTCTCCCTCTCCGTGTTCCTGGTATATCTCTCTCTCTCTCGCTCCGTGTTCTGGGTATCTCTCTCTCTCTCCCTCTCCATGTTCTGGGTATCTCTCTCTCTCTCTCTCTCTCTCCGTGTTCTAGATCTCTCTCTCTCTCTCTCTCTCCGTGTTCTGGATCTCTCTCTCTCTCTCTCCGTGTTCTGGATTTATCTCTCTCTCTCTCCGTGTTCTAGATCTCTCTCTCTCTCTCTCTCTCTCCGTGTTCTGGATCTCTCTCTCTCTCTCTCTCCGTGTTCTGGATCTCTCTCTCTCTCTCTCTCCGTGTTCTGGATCTCTCTCTCTCTCTCTCTCCGTGTTCTGGATTTCTCTCTTTCTCTCTCCGTGTTCTGGATTTCTCTCTCTCTCTCTCTCTCTCCGTGTTCTGGCTATATATCTCTCTCTCTCTCTCTCCGTGTTCTGGATTTCTCTCTCTCTCTCTCTCTCTCTCTCTCTCCGTGTTCTAGATCTCTCTCTCTCTCCGTGTTCTGGATTCCTCTCTCTCTCTCCATGTTCTGGATTTCTCTCTCTCTCTCTCCGTGTTCTGGGTTTCTTTCTCTCTCTCTCTCACAGTAAGCTGTGAGGAGAACACAAAGGATTTGATTTTGTCATGGGGCGGGCTGGGGTCGTGTCATCCCCTTTTTGTGTTATCCACCCGATTCCAAATCGATGTGAGAGAAATTACCCAATTTTCACCTAATTGGGCAATTGGGTTCCAGCATGTGGGAACCCATGGCCCAATTAGATTTTTCAGTCTGAAACTCGCCTCCGATGACATCATCATTGCTGCTGCATTTAAGGTCTGCAACAAGCTTTGCTTCTTCTGCAGACTGCCACCCATTTGGCCTTTGCTGCTACAGGGACCTGGAGGCAGAATGAGCAGCGGGAGACCTAAGTCTGCTCCCAGATTTGATGACGTCGCCCTGCAAGCTTTGGTGGAGGGAGCAAGAGCTAGTAAGGAAGTGCTCTTCCCTTCTTCAGGGAGGAAGAAGCCTCCCCAGCAGACCAACGTTGTGTGAATCCAGGTGGCCCAGGAGGTCAACTCTTTGTCGATGATCCGCAGAACCTGGCTTCAGTGCAGGAAGAGGTTTCATGGCCTTCTGCGCACTGGAAAAGTGAGTATGACTTTCCCATCACCCTCAATCTGATCCCAATCGCCTCTCCTCACCAGCACTCAGCTTTAGCAACCTCTTCCTCCACATCCCACTTGACACTGACATCCCTGCACCCTTACCCAGTCCCTCTCTCTCTATGGTCACATTCACCTAACTATTCGACTATGCAGTCCTCACACTCCCTATCACTGTGATGCTATGAAAACACCCCTTGGGATGAGGCGGTCCTGGAGATCGTGGGACTCGAGGACGATGCGCAAGTGGGGGACGGACAGATGCGTGCATCAGAGAAAGCTGGTGACAGAATAGTTTTTCATCTCTCTCATTGACATTGCATGATAATGATTCTGAAGCTCTAACAGATGGACTTATGATCATCTGCAATATGCAATGTGCATGTAACCTTGGCCTCACATCTCTGACTCTTTCCTTTACTCCCCCACAGGACCATCGCAAGCACCCGTCCCCACTATCCAGGTGGAACAACCTGAGCCTCCAGACTCCTCAGAGGAAGCTGCAACCTCTGAGGGCGCAGCGTCAGCAGAATTCAGCGCACCCAGCACCAGCGCAGACACTCACACCTCGGTGGGACCATCGCGAGATAGATTAATGTTGTCACCTGGTGTATCACAGCTCACAAGTGAGCATCAGCAGATGGTGGAGACAGGGACAGCAGTGGAGAGTCCTAGTCGGAGGGCGCAGGACTCTCCCAGCTCGGCTCAGCTACATGTCGATTCTCTGCCTCTGGGTCCATCCAGAAGAACAGCGGTGCTGGAACTCCAGGAACAGGTGCAGGAGTCTCTGGCAGGTTTTGTCTCCAGGGTCGCTGCGAGTGTGGAGCGAATGGAGGAGTCCATTATGAACATGAGCAGAGCCTTTGTGGAGTCATTGGCGCATGAACGCAGCACTACAGAAAGGATGGCAACCTCCGTGGAAAGGATGGCTACAGTAGAGGAGAGGATGGCTATGGCCATGGAGGTGCTAAGTTGCCAGAGTGTAGAAAACATGGTGAGTGTTCAGAATAGGCTGACATCTCTGGAGGAGCGATGGTCAGCCATTGAACAAAGAAACCAGACCTTCATGGAAGTCCTTCTGAGAAGGACTACCAGTGCAGATACGGGTCCCCATGGCCCCCCTGAAGTGCAGCAAGGTGCTCTCAAGCTACTTGCAAGCGCTGAGGTGGACCTGACCCATGAGAGGGATGTTGGTGGCAGAGAACAAGGAAGTGGGGGCTCCTCTCCAAGCGCTTACACTTCCAAGCCACTGCCAAGTCCTCGGTCAGAGCCCCACCAGAGTCCCCACCCAACTGAGATCGGCGTCTCAACCCCTGCACAGCCGCAGGAGCAGCAGACTGTTGCCGAGCCCTCACAGGTTCGCAACCCCAGAGGACGCCCGCCAAAGGTGTCGTGACATGAGCAGCAAGAAAGTGAGCAAGGGGCCTCCACATCTCAAGCCACAGGGGAAGCACCATGTAGGAGCACGCATAAGAGAAAGATACTGCACAAATAGTCACAAGGGTAGTCACTTGGGTGAAATGTGTTTATTTTTAAAATGACATCAGTTGGTTATTGTAAATAAAAATTCTGATGGCATCTGTTGCAGTTGTGACGTGTGTCATTTCGCAAATGGAACTTCCACATTGAGGGCTTAGGATTACTTGCAATTGTCAGTATGGTGGTCAGAGAGATAGGAATCCGCAGGTTCTTGGCCATTGTCGATGGCCTGATAAGAAGGTGCGAGACTAAAGTATTTGATTGTGCAGGCTAAGCAAATCTGGCCAAGATGAGTACGTCCCTTGCATCCCGGGCAGCAATGTGGTCGCGCGCTGGCGCCTTCTGGCCTGTGCAGCTTCAGGTGGGTGAGCAGCAGCTTGGCACTCCTGTTGTTGCTGCTGCTGTTGGTGGTGCTGTTGTTCATGGTTCTGCTGCTGCCACGGCTGGCCTTCATCCAAATCTGATGTCCAGGAGGAAAGGAAATAAATGGTTCCCATGCTTCTGGTAGATGCCTCAGTTGAGGAAGCGCTCAGTCAAGGTGGCGAGAGGGGTTGCCCAGGAGGTCACACTGGAGATGGGGGTCAGGCTCCAAACTTCCACAGATGTGGTTAGGCCTGCTAAATGTTCCCCCAGACCTGAGACAACAAAGTCCTGCCACCTACAAATGATGACTGATCAAATCTCCTATTTACTGGTGGAGCTGCAGCTGATAGTCAGCAATCCAATTGTGCTCCCGCCAGGTTTCACCGTCGTGTTTCAGAGGAGGCGTGCATCATGTGGGAAAAGGGTTAAAATCAGAAAGGCCTCTCAAAATGAGATTATAGAGGCAATTCAGTGGTTGTTAAGGGCCTATCCTGCCTCTTGGAGGCGGGATGGAGACGGGATGCGAAACCACGCATTTGGGAAAATTGCTTGGAGGCAGGAAAGAGGCGCGGTCAGGCCCGCCCGCCCGCCACTTTTTTTGCAATTTTAACACCCCACACGCCTCCATTCCCGCCTCCTCGGGCCTGGCAAAATCCAGCCCACAGAGTCTGCAAAGGAATATAGACAGACTAAGTGAGTGGGCAGTAAGGTGGCAGATGGAGTATAATGTCGGGAAATGTGAGGTTATTCACTTTGGTCGGAAGAATAGAAAAACAGAATATTTTTTAAATGGTGAGAAACTTCATGTTGTGTATGCAATATGTGTGCTACTTTGAACCTATGGACAGGACTGCACTACTTGTAGGGCGTAGTGATACGCAGTACCACTCCTGGCCATAGGGCTATAAATAGTACTGTGGGTACTGATCTCCCCTCAGTTCCCGCCTGTGGGCATGAAGTAAAGACCTACGTGCAGTCCCTACCTCCAACCAGTAAAGACCTGTTTGAGTTATACGTTTAAGTCTTTGTGTTAATTGTTCAATACAATACACATACTTAACACTGGCGACGAGTCAGGTTCTTACCCTGCGGCAGTTGAAGAGAGGTTTCAAACCTCACCACCCAACTAGAAGCGACAGGCTTAGGACTCTGAAGCCTCCATCAGCGACTGAGCACTGGAGTGCAGCAGCCATCCTGACAGCTTCCAGCGACTGACAGAAGTCTTTCTGCAGTTTCCTTGTTCAACCTAGGTGGTGGGGTAAGCCGTGCAGCGTTGGCTGCAAAGACAGGGCTGGGGAAGTCGGAGCAGATAAGGGCCATCGATCGCGATCGGAGATAAGGCCGGGCCGCCTTCAAGTGCGAGGCGCAGCGCGGGCCAGCGATCGGGACCAAAGATAAGGGCCGCACTCGGACTGAAAGGCGCGGCGGCTGCAGAAGCTCAAGGTGCGAGAGCCGCGGTGCACAGCGCGGGCTATCGATCGCACAGAAGATAAGGGCCGAGAGCCGCTTCGGTCAGGAGCCACTTCGCGATCCAGCGATCGCATCCGCTGATAAGGGCCGCACTCGGGCGATCGCGGCTAAGATAAGGGCCGCACTCGGGGGCTGAAGGGAGACGGGGACGGGTGAAGACCGCCAAGCGCGGGAAAACCGCCATTTTGTGGGCGGAGGACGACGGCAAGAGCGGGAAGCCGCCATCTTTGATAACAAGTAAAGAAAATAAAATCTGAGAAATTGCAAATCTACAATGCCTAAACACGGGAATATTAGCACCTTTGATAGTGACCTCGAAGATTGGGCCATATATGTTGAAAGAGTAAAAAATTATTGTAAGGCCAATAAAATTCGTGACCAAGATAAAGCTCTAACATTATTAAATTTAATGGGTGCGAAGACATACGGGCAATTGAAACACCTGTTATCACCAGATGAACCGGCGGATAAGACGTTCGATGAGATTGTTACTGTCCTGAAAGATCATCTAAACCCCACGCCGCTGATGCTAGCGGAACGATTTAAATTTTACGACAGAAGGCAGCTACAGCATGAAAGCAATGCTGAATATTTGCTGGAATTGCGTAAATTAGCGAAATATTGCCAGTTTGGAACGGGACTGACAGATGCACTACGAGACAAATTTGTGTGTGGTTTATTTAAACAGGATACACAAAAGCGACTGCTCGAGGAGAATGAGCTGACGCTTAAGAAGGCGGTCACTATGGCAGCAGCACACGAAGCCGCAGCGAGAGGCACGGCAGTAATGCAGCTACGGTCACCGGAGCTCCGTGCACACAAATTGGGTGTGAGTTCTGGCAAATTTTATCGTTGTGGAAAGACAACGCATGATCAGAACCAGTGTTGGTTTAAAAACCAAGAATGTAGAACTTGTGGTAGGCTTGGACACATAGCTAGAGTATGCAGGTCAGGGAAGAAGACCAGCAACAAGGAGTCACCGCAAGGAAAATACGCAAAGGTACACAAGGTGGCCGAACAGGAGTCCGATTCAGACGCTAGCAGTAATGAACTGGCTGGCTTAAGCAGTATTGAACTGGCTAGCTTAAGGGTACTCAACGTTGGTAAGGGTGCAGACCTCCAGACAATTTGGGTCACTCTTCAGATAGAAGGAGTCCAAGTAAAACTGGAATTGGACACTGGATCGGCATTGACGGTCATAAATAAGAAAGATTATGGAAGGTTATTCCAACATATTCCCCTACAGGATACGGAACTCATATTGAAAACATACACGGGGCAAAGAGTGTACCCCATCGGGAAAATTGAGGTCACAGTGGTCCACAAGGGCGAAGAAAGTCAAATAATGGACTTATATGTGCTATCTGAAGGAGGTCCTCCACTACCAGGACGGGAGTGGATTAGGAAAATGAATATCGACTGGCATTTCCTACAAACAATAACGAGTGAGAACTTGGTGAACATAATCAACCCAGACTCTGGAACTGATGATGGTAAGACCAACCCGTGTGCAAAAGACAAAGTTTCAGCACAGAATTCCACTGAGATAGAGAATTCTGAGTCTGTCCAGTCTACTGACATGCACATTTCTGAGGGACACCGGGCTCGAACTCATCTCCATTTCAAACTGCAACAGCAATTAGAACAATTGATTCGCCGTTTTGAGCAAGAGATGAATGCGACGAAAGAGTTCTTTGATATAGAGTGGGAACATCTGGAAAGACAACAGAAGCAGCTGCTGGAGCAAATGGAGCAGGAGCACACAAAACGTCTGATGTCAGAGGAGTTAACGGTCAGCCAACTCCTGCATATGCTGAAGGACAGGACTCTGAAATGGGAAAAACTTGAACACGAACTTCAATATTCAAACGAAAGGGGTTCGGAGCTCTCAAAGGTTATTGGAAGAGCTGAGGTGGCAACACAGACTGAGATGACTGCAACAGAGCAGCCCTTGGATGCCAAAAGTACGCTGACTCACGTCAACGCAGAACAACAGACCGCTGAAACAGCTGCTACGGTAGAGGGATTGAATAGTCCGATCAATCAATCTCCAAAAGAAGTTGAAGTAGTAAAATCTCAAATGAGGTCATTAGTAAACGACTTGCTGAAAGCCCAGAAAAAGCTGGATGAAGAGGTACGCATGAAGAAGTCTCTTCAGGAAAGATGTCTGGACTTGGAACAAAAGCTGGCTAACGCCCAGCTGGGTATGGAGGAAATAGAAGACCCTCTCGCTGGCCTAGATCAGGACGACACCGAATATTACTATGTCCTGCCCTGCCCAACTTGTAACTTCGACTCCCACCATACAGAAATCATGGAGGAGCACCGAAAGTCTACGGAACATCGGGAGAAGGTGGCTCTACTACGGAAAAAGGAGGAAGAGAAGGAGGAACTGCGCATGCAGCTGGCAGCTGACAGTGGAGCCCAGAGAGTCTCCAAGAAGCAGAAAAGGAAAAGTCGAAACAGAAGATGACCCATCTGAACCATTATTACCTCTATCAGATCACACACGTGGTCCCTCCGAACGGAGCCAATTCAGTTCGGAAGTTCAAACTGTTAAATCCATGGAAGGACTATTGCATGAGTCACTCCAGCAACGTGAACTGACTACACCACAGAGATTGAATCTGTGAACTGTTTTCCGCAGAGACTGAATCTGTGATCTGTTTTGACATGAAGTTATCTATGTATCTATGTTATTCTGTTATGTAAACCTGAAGTTATATATGTATATATGTTATTACGTTATGTTAAATGGGGAGATGACTGTAAAGTTAAGAAGGGAGGAATGTTGTGTATGCAATATGTGTGCTACTTTGAACCTATGGACAGGACTGCACTACTTGTAGGGCGTAGTGATACGCAGTACCACTCCTGGCCATAGGGGTATAAATAGTACTGTGGGTACTGATCTCCCCTCAGTTCCCGCCTGTGGGCATGAAGTAAAGACCTACGTGCAGTCCCTACCTCCAACCAGTAAAGACCTGTTTGAGTTATACGTTTAAGTCTTTGTGTTAATTGTTCAATACAATACACATACTTAACACTTCCAAATGTTGGTGTTCGGAGAGATTTGGGTGTCCTCGTGCAAGAAACACCGAAAGCCAGCGTGCAGGAACAACAAGCAACAAGGAAGGCAAATGGCATGTTGGCCTTTATTGCAAGGGGGTTGGAGTATAAGAGTAAGGAAGTCTTGCTACAATTGTACAGGGTCTTGGTGAGACCACATCTGGAATACTGTGCACAGTTTTGGTCTCCTTATCTAAGGAAGGATATACTTGCCTTGGAGGCGGTGCAACGAAGGTTCACTAGATTGATTCCTGGGATGAGAGGGCTGTCCTATGAGGAGAGATTGTGTAGAATGGGCCTGTACTCTCTGGAGTTTAGAAGAATGAGAGGTGATCTCATTGAAACATACAAGATTCTGAAGGGGATTGACAGGATAGATGCTGAGAGGTTGTTTCCCCTGGCTGGAGAGTCTAGAACTAGGGGGCATAGTCTCAGGATAAGGGGTCGGTCATTTAAGACCGAGATGAGGAGGAATTTCTTCACTCAGAGGGTTGTGAGTCTTTGGAATTCTCTGCCCCAGGGGGCTGTGGATGCTGAGTCTTTGAGTATATTCTAGGCTGAGATCGATAGATTTTTGGACTCTAGGGGAATCGAGGGATATGGAGATCGGGCGGGAAAGTGGAGATGAGGTCGATGATCAGCCATGATCTTATTAAATTGCAGAGCAGGCTCGAGGGGCCAAATGGCCTACTCCTGCTCTTACTTCTTATGTTCTTATGTTCTCATAGAATCATAGAATGGTTGCAGCTCAGAAGGAGGCCATTCGGCTCGTCGAGCCCGTGCCAGTTCTCTGCAAGAGCACCTCAGCTAGTCCCACTCGCCCGCCCTTCCCCCCCCCGTAGCCCCGTCTCTCTCTCTCTCTCTCATTGTTCACCGTTTCTCACTTTCTCTCTCTTAGCACAGGCTGGGGATGGAGCCTGGGCCTTCCCTGCTCTGTGTGTGTGCAGGGGTTGGTGCTGTGACCCACAAGCCCATGAGGAGGACACATTAGAATAATTTTCAGACTGCAGCCTCCTCTCTCGCAGGCTGGGACTGATCAGTGTCTCTCCTTCCTGCTCAGGCCTGTGATATTTCCCTCTTCCTGAGAGGCCACTGCTGCTCTTATGTGTGGGGAATTTCCTACTGCCGCCTCAAAGTGTGTGTGGTCCGCACTGAGGGGGTGTGTCCGTAAGCAGGCAAGATCAGAGCTGACCGACATCCCCTACTGAGGCCCCTCTCAGTTCCCTGTTGCATCTCCTCAGTCTCAATCAATGGTTCCTGTGTTCTGTCCAGCAGCTACAGGCCAAGGCTGCAGGCCTAGTCCCTGAGCTGTGTACATCACCAGACGGGAGTGAATTGTTCCCTTTTACCCGCTGTATACTGTTACATGTACAGGAGCTGACACTGAGACACACACGGGCCATACAGTACCAGATGGGAGTGAATCATTCCCTTTTACCCGCTCTGTGCTGTACATGTACAGGAGCTGACACTGAGACACACACAGGCCGTACAGTACCAGACGGGAGTGAATCGTTCCCTTTTACCTGCTGTGTACTGTACATGTACAGGAGCTGACACTGAGACACACACGGGCCATACAGTACCAGACGGGAGTGAATCATTCCCTTTTACCCGCTCTGTGCTGTACATGTACAGGAGCTGACACTGAGACACACACGGGCCATACAGTACCAGACGGGAGTGAATCGTTCCCTTTTATCCGCTGTGTGCTGTACATGTACAGGAGCTGACACTGAGACACACATGGCCGTACAGTACCAGACAGGAGTGAATCGTTCCCTTTTACCCGCTGTGTGCTGTACATGTACAGGAGCTGACACTGAGACATACACGGGCCGTACAGTACCAGACGGGAGTGAATCGTTCCCTTATACCCGCTAGATGCTGTACATGTACAGGAGCTGACACTGAGACACACATGGGCCATACAGCACCAGACGGGAGTGAATTGTTCCCTTTTACCCGCTGTGTGCTGTACATGTACAGGAGCTGACACTGAGACACACACAGGCCGTACAGTACCAGACGGGAGTGAATCGTTCCCTTTTACCCGCTGTGTGCTGTACATGTACAGGAGCTGACACTGAGACACACACGGGCCGTGATGTGCCTCAATAATTCCGAGACTCGAAGGTAGCAGAACAAAACAAGGCTTTTATTAACTTAGAACGAAACACGTAAGCGAGAGAGATGTCGTCCTTCTGGAGACTGGGGCTAGACTGAAGCTAGCTTACAAACGGGGCCAGGTATGGGCGGAGCCCTACACACAGCACATTCCAGCACATTCCAGTATGTAATACAGCACATTCCAGTACACAATACAATGAGGTCTGGGGGAAGGGAAATGACACTGAAACCGATCTCAGTCACAGGCAGTGATGAATGGAAATATTTCATCACATTCACCCCTTCTATAGATTTAGTCTGTTCGGGGGTTTGATAGTCCTCTGCGACCGACGTGGCTGTTGCGGTGCCGCGGGTGTCGGCTGGGTGTCCCCGGTAGCCTCCTGGGTCTCTGCCGGGGGTGCCGCCAGGGTTGTTGAAGGGGTAGTTGGTGGGGGTGCCGTTGGTCGGTGTTCTTCCGGGGGTGATGAAAGAGTAATGGGTGGGTAAGAGTTGCTGTGATCGTTGTTGCCGCTATTGCAGTGGTTGTTGTCGATGCCGGCTGGGGCGACGTCTTTTATGAACACGGTGTCCTCCCTTCCGTCGGCGTGCCGGACATATGCGTATTGGGGGTTGGCGTGGAGTAGGTGTACTGGCTCCACGAGAGGGTCCGTCTTGTGGCCCCTCACATGCCTTCGCACGAGTACCGGACCTGGGGTGGAGAGCCATGACGGCATGGATACGCCTGAGGTGGATTTCCGGGGAAAGACAAACATTCGTTCATGAGGCGTGGTATTAGTGGCCGTACACAATAGCGACCGTATCGAATGGAGCACATCCGAGAGGACTTCCTGCCAGCGGGAGATAGGGAGGCCCTTGGTCCTTAGAGCTAGAGTGACTGCTTTCCATACTGTCCTGTTCTCTCGCTCCACTTGGCCATTACCCCGGGGGTTGTAGCTGGTGGTACGGCTCGTGGCGATCCCCCTGGACAGCATGTACTGGCGTAGCTCTTCACTCATGAAGGAAGCCCCCCCTATCCGTATGGATGTAGCTCGGCATACCGAACAGGCAGAACAGGCTGTTGAGGCATTTAATGACCGTGGCGCTGGTCATGTCTGGGCAGGGGAAGGCGAATGGGAACCAGGAGTATTCGTCCACAATGTTCAGGAAGTAAACATTGCGGTCGACGGACGGGAGGGGGCCCTTGAAATCTAAGCTGAGCCGCTCAAAGGGCCGTGAAGCTTTGATTAAGTGGGCTCTATCTGGGCGGTAGAACCGAGGCTTGCACTCAGCGCAAGTGCGGCAGTTCCTGGTCAGGGACCAAACTTCCTCAATCGAGTAGGGTAAGTTACGGGACTTTATGAAGTGGAACAGCCGCGTGACCCCTGGGTGGCAGAGGTCGTTGTGGAGGGTCTGTAGCCGATCCCCGGTGGCGCTGGCACACATCCCTCGTGAGAGGGCGTCAGGGGATTCGTTAAGGGCCCCTGGCCGGTAAATGATGTCATACTCGAAGGTGGAGAGCTCGATCCGCCACCTAAGAATCTTATCATTTTTAATCTTCCCCCTCTGTTTATTATTGAACATAAACGCTACCGACCGCTGGTCGGTAAGTAGGGTGAAGCGTTTGCCGGCTAGGTAGTGGCGCCAGTGGCGCACTGCCTCCACGATGGCTTGGGCCTCCTTTTCCACGGAGGAGTGTCTGATCTCGGGCCCTTGGAGGGTCCTCGAGAAGAAAGCTACGGGCCGCCCCGCCTGGTTGAGGGTGGCCGCCAAGGCGAAGTCAGACGCATCACCTTCCACTTGAAATGGAGTGTTCTCGTCCACTGGCTGTAGCGTGGCCCGCTCAATATCTTGCTTAATGCTTTTGAAGGCGGCGTGGGCCTCAGCAGAGAGCGGGAAAGAGGATGCTTTCAAGAGGGGGCGGGCTTTGTCGGAGTAGTTGGGGACCCATTGGGAATAATAAGAAAATAACCCCAGGCATCTTTTCAGGGCTTTGGGAGTGTTGGGCAGGGGCAGCTCCCGTAGGGGGCGCAATCGGTCGGGGTCTGGTCCGATTTCCCCATTCTCCACCACGCTGCCTAGTATGCAGAGGCGCGTGGTGTTGTAAACACACTTGTCCTCGTTGTAGGTGAGGTTGAGTTTTTGTGCGGTTTTCAGGGACCTCTCGAGGTTCGAGTCGTGATCCTGCTGGTTGTGACCGCAGATGGTGACGTTGTTGAGGTAGGGGAAGGTTGCCTGCAAGTGGTGGTCATCGACCATGCGGTCCATCTCCCTCTGGAAGACCGAGACCCCATTCGTCACCCCAAAGGGGACTCTGAGGAATTGGTAGAGGCGTCCGTTCGCCTCGAAGGCTGTGTACGGGCGGTCCTCTGGTCTGATAGGGAGCTGGTGGTACGCTGACTTGACGTCGATGGTGGAGAACACCCGGTATTGGGCGATTCGGTTCACCATTTCTGATATGCGGGGTAGCGGGTAGGCGTCTAGTAGGGTGTACCTGTTGATCGTTTGACTATCGTCGATCACCATCCGTTTCTTCTCGCTACCCCTTACCACTGCCACTTGGGTGCACCACGGGCTGTTGCTGCGTTCAATAATGCGCTCTTTCAGGAGCCTGTCTACCTCGGTCGCGATAAACCGCCTGTCCTCCCAGCTGTACCTCCTGCTTTTGGTCGCTATTGGCCGGCAGTTAGGGGTAAGGTTCGCGAATAGCGAAGGCGGCTTTACCTTCAGGGTAGCCAGACCGCACACTGTGAGGGGCGGCTGGGACCCACCGTACTTGAGCGTGATGCTTTGGTGGTTGCACTGGAAATCCAGGCCCAAGATCACGCTCGCACATAGGTTCTTCATGATTAATACTTTAAAATTATCATATACAGTTCCGTTAACGCACAATTGTACCGTGCAGTAACCCAGAATGGTCGATGTCTGGGTTTTGTCAGCCATAGAGATGGTACCCTGAGTAGGGACCACCTTTAGGGAGAGTTGTTGTGCCAGTTCTGGGTGGATAAAGCTCTCCGTGCTTCCACTGTCAATTAAGCATTTAACCCGGCACCCGTTTACCTCGATGTCCACCATTGATCTGGATAGCGGGTGCGGCCTGGTCTGGTCCACTGTGACCGATGCCACTGTAGGGCCCTGATCGATACAAGATGGCGTTCACGCTGTCTGCTCACAAGATGGCGGACCCCACGAGGTCGGGCAAGATGGCGTCCAAGATGGCCGCTCCCACGGCGCACATGCGGCGGTGGCGGGTTTTCCGGCGGTTGGTTTTCCGGCGGGGTTCCCTCTGAACACCTTCCCGAAGTGCCCCTTCTTACCGCACTTAAAGCAGGTGGTGCCTTTCGCCGGGCACAGGTTTCTGGTGTGCTTTGGCTGCCCGCAGAAGTAGCAGTTGGGTCCCTGACGCGTCGCGGCTGTCGTAGGGCTTCTGGGGGGAGAGCGGGGCCCAGCCGGTGTCGGGCTGTTGGGCGGGGAAGATGCCTTCCAAGATGGCGGCGCCCTCGGTGCACACGTGGCGGCGTGGACGGCGCGGGCTGAAGAGTAGGCGTCCGAGTTTCTCTGGGCCACATCCAGGGATCGCGCGGTGTCCGCAGCCTGTTTCAGGTCCAACCCCGTTTTTTCCAGCAGTTTTTGCCGGATGTAAGTGGAGCTGAGGCCTGTGATGAAGGCATCGCGAACAAACTCGTCAGTGTACACCGCGGCTTTTACATCTCGGCACTTGCAGTCTTTGCCAAGCATTTTCAGGGTGCTTAGGAACTCCTCCACCGATTCCCCAGGTCGCTGTGCGCGGGTGGCGAGCAGGTGCCTAGCATACACCTCATTCGTAGGATGCTGGTAATGCACCTTTAAGATGTCGCAGGCGGCCAGGTACGTCTCGGCGTCTTGGATGAGGGGGTAAACCCGGTGGCTTACCCAATTCCGCAGAATTCCGAGTCTCATCCTTGCAGCGTCCGTAGCGTCTTTGACGGCTGCGGAATTGTCCAGGAAGAATTCCATACACTCAAACCAGTGTCCGAAGCGTGCTGATGCATCCGGAGCATGTTGATCCAAATCCAAACGTTCGGGTTTCAGGAGTTGATCCATAGTGTTGAAAAAATAAGTTAATAAAATTGATGTGCCTCAATAATTCCGAGACTCGAAGGTAGCAGAACAAAACAAGGCTTTTATTAACTTAGAACGAAACACGTAAGCGAGAGAGATGTCGTCCTTCTGGAGACTGGGGCTAGACTGAAGCTAGCTTACAAACGGGGCCAGGTATGGGCGGAGCCCTACACACAGCACATTCCAGTATACAATACAGCACATTCCAGTACACAATACAATGAGGTCTGGGGGAAGGGAAATGACACTGAAACCGATCTCAGTCACAGGCAGTGATGAATGGAAATATTTCATCACAGGCCGTACAGTACCAGACGGGAGTGAATCGTTCCCTTTTACCCGCTGTGTGCTGTACATGTACAGGAGCTGACACTGAGACACACACGAGCCGACAGTACCAGACGGGAGTGAATCGTTCCCTTTTACCCGCTGTGTACTGCACATGTACAGGAGCTGACACTGAGACACACACGGGCCGTACAGTACCAGACGGGAGTGAATCGTTTCCTACTACCTGCAGTGTACTGTACATGTACAGGAGCTGACACTGAGACACATACGGGCCGCACAGTACCAGACGGGAGTGAATCGTTCCCTTTTACCCGCTGTGTGCTGTACATGAACAGGAGCTGACACTGAGACACACTTGGACCGTACAGTACCAGACGGGAGTGAATCCTTCCTTTTTACCCGCTGTGTACTAAACATGTACAGGAGCCGACACTGAGACACACACGGGCCGTACAGTACCAGATGGCAGTGAATCGTTCCCTTTGTCCCGCTGTTTGCTGTACATGTACAGGAGCTGAGACTGAGACACACACGGGCTGTACAGTATCAGATAGGAGTGAATCGTTCCCTTTTACCCGCTGTGTGCTGTACATGTACAGGAGCTGACACTGAGACACACACGGGCCGTACATTACCAGGCGGGAGTGAACCGTTCCCTTTTACGTGCTCTCTGCTATACCTCCTTTTGCCTCCTTCAGACTGGACTATTCTTATGCTCTCTTGGCTGGCCTCCCAGCTTCCACCTTTTGTAAACTTGAGGTCATCCAAACCTCTGCTGTCCGTTTCCTAACTCGCACCAAGTCCCGTTCACCCATCACCCCTCTGCTCGCTGACCTACACTGGCTCCTGGTTCGGCAACTGTTAAGTCTGTGTGTCCCAGTTATGCTTATTATAAATCACTGGACACAGACCACCCAGCAAATCCCTACACAACACTTATATACCGGTGTGGTCACCACCGGTATTACAGTATACAGCAGCCAAGAGAAAGTAGTACATCTCTTAAGGTAGTTCTCTTAAGGTGGAACAGGTTACATACACCACAATCCTCACTTTTTAGCTTAACAGTTATATCCCCATTTAACATAACATAATAACATATAGATATATATATATACAACTTCATGCAAAACAGTTCAAAGATTCAGTCTCTGAGGAGGCCTCTTGATTCGAGTTGGATAACGCCTTTCAGGGGTCTCTGATTCTCGTTGCTGGGGTGACTCATCTAGTTGGTCTCTTATGGATTGGACATCATCAGGTACATTCACTTCTGAGGTAGATGCTTCAGGTTCACTAACTTCTTCCACGGTTGTCTCTGCCGTAACCATGGGTTCGACCCTTGTTCACGATTCTACCAGTTGGTCGGCATGACGCCGTATTACATTTTCACCAATATCTACCGTGTACATCAGGGGTCCTTGTCTGGCCCGAATTGTTCCAGATTGCCATTTCTCGTTTTTATTGTCCCGGGCTAACACTGGTTGTCCTATTTCGAAACTCCGAGTGGTCTTGTTATTTATATGCTGGAACTGTTTGTTTTCAACTTCCCTCCGCACATTTGGTTTTAACAAGTCCAACCTGGACCGCAACCTTCTGTTATTGAACATCATGGCAGGACTTTGGTTTGTCACTGCATGAGTGGCGTTTCGATATGCCAGTAGGAATTTGTCCACCTTGCGTTGTAGTGCAATCTGATCTTCGCTCATGGCCTTTATTGCTTTTTTGAACGTTTGTACAAATCTCTCGGCCAAACCGTTTGTAGCCGGATGATATGGGGCAGAGGTATAATGTTTCACCCCATTCTTCTTCATGAATTTCTGGAATTCTTCTGACATGAACTGCGGTCCGTTGTCTGAACATATTTGTTCTGGCAATCCATTTCTGGCAAATATCGTTCTTAGCACCGCGATCGTCTTTTCCGAGGTAGTGGTAGTCATCTTAATCACTTCTGGCCATTTAGAATGTGCGTCCACCGCAATTAAAAACATGGAGTCCATGAATGGACCAGCAAAGTCAATATGTACACGTTGCCATGGGGTTGAAGGCCATTCCCATGGATGCAGCGGTGCAATCGGAGTTGCATTTTGCACTTTTTGGCACCCTGAGCAGCTTTTCGTCAGATCCTCTATCTGTTGGTCGATACCCGGCCACCACACATAAGCCCTAGCAAGGCTTTTAATCTTGACTCCCCCCAGATGACCTTCATGCAGTTCCTTTAGAACTCTCTTAACTTAGGAGGAATAATCACCCTTGTTCCATACATCAATGTTCCTTGACAGACGGACAGCTGTTCTCGTCTTGCTGAGAATGCCGGTAACAGTGGATCACCATGTGCTGGCCATCCCTTCACTGTCACTTCGTAGACCCGGGACAGTGTCGGGTCGTTCCTGGTTTCTCTTTCAATACTTGCATTGGTGACTGGTAAACATTCGATGATGGTTGAGTGAAATAACTCAACAGCGTCAACCGTCGGTGCCTCCTCCTCTGTAGGTAGTGGCAGGCGCGACAGCCCATCAGCATTACCATGCTGCTTTGTACCTTTGAATTCGATCTGATATTGATGTGCCCCTAGGAAAAGGGACCATCTCTGGAGTCTCTGTGCTGTCATCACCGAAACACCCTTCTTAGGGTTAAAAATGGATGCCAACGGCTGGTGGTCTGTCAGAAGCGTAAACTTTTGGCCCTGCAGGTAATGATTAAACTTCTTTACTCCCCACACAAGGCTGAGAGCCTCCCTATCTATCTGAGCATAGTTGCGCTCAGCGGAGGTCAATGATTTGGATGCGAACGCAACTGGCCTCTCCAGGCCATTTGGCAACTTGTGTGAGAGTACTGCCCCAATACCATATGGAGAAGCATCACAAGCCAAACGAATAGGCAGCGTTGGGTTGAAGTGAGCCAACACTTCCTCTGAGGTGATCAATGCCTTGCTTTTGCGAAAGGCCCTCTTACAGTCCTCGCTCCACTTCCATGGTACTCCCTTCTGCAAAAGAGCATTCAGCGGGTGCAGCACCGTGGATAAATTTGGCAGAAACTTATGGTAATAGTTAATCAACCCTAGGAACGACCTCAACTGGGATACAGTATCTGGAGCGGGAGCCTTCACAACAGCTTCGATCTTGTCAGGAGACTTATGAAGCCCCTCCTGGTCAATGACATGACCACAGTACTGTGGTAAACCACTGTTATTGTATATTGTTACCTCTGGGTGGCGCTGTGTACCAAGGCATGCCTCAGCTGACTCCGCCCACATGACCAGGTATAAAGGTGGGGGTTTCGCCGACTCACTTCCTTCTTGGAACCAGCCACCCACGAGAGGCATGCTCTGTTCTCTAGTTAATGAAAGCCTTTTCATCACCTTCCTGATTCATCGTCTTTTATGGAGTAATTGATAAGCGTATCAATTTTATTAACTAGAAGTAAAATGGCGACACCTGAACAGCAACAACAGCAGGCGTTGCTGCGAGCCCTCAGACCGGCATGCCTGGACCTCGACCCTCAAGCAGCGGGTACATCAACCAATTTCGAACACTGGCTGAGCTGCTTTGAATCCTTCCTAGGAGCCTCCGCCGTGACATCGGAGGAGAACAAACTAAAAGTTTTGACCGCCCAGGTGAGCCCTCAAGTATATACGCTCATCCGGGACGCTACTACGTACACGGCGGCCCCCGAACTACTAAAAGGGCAATACACGCGCCGAGTGAACACGATTTACGCCAGACACCTCTTGGGATCCCGCAGGCAGCAACCGGGGGATTCGGTAGAGGCATTTTTACGGGCGTTACAGACACTCTGCAGAGACTGCGACTGTAAGGAGGTAACGGCTGCGGGGCACGCGGAGGGACTTACTTGTGATGCCTTCGTCAGGGGCCTCCAGTCCGACTACTCCCGGCAGAGACTGCTCGAAAGCAAGGAGCTCGACCTGAAGATGGCCGTAGCCCTTGCGCTCTCGCTAGATGCGGCCCACCGAAACCTCGAAGCATACTCACGTAACGGCGCCGCGCCATGGCCATCGCGACCGTGGGACATGGGACCGCTGCCCCCGGCACCAACTGCTGCAGCGATGTCCCGAAATCAACTGGGACAGCCGCCCCCGGTAAGAACCGCAGCGATGCCCCGTAACCAGGCCCAAAAATGCTATTTCTGTGGCCAGTTAAAACACCCTAGAGCGCACTGCCCGGCTAAGACCGCTACCTGCTCGGGCTGCGGGAAGAAAGGCCATTACGCCAATGCCTGCAGGGGGAAACCAGCGAACGCCAGCAGCGCCGCGTGCGAACCATGGGGGCAGCCATCTTATCCGCCATTTTGTGCACCTCCGGCCGCATGGCCGCCGCCATTTTATTCGCCGCACTCGACCGCCACTTCGTCTCCGGACTCGACCACCGTCTCGTCGGACGACCATACCGACTCACTAAGCCATGCACTGGCCTCCGTTACGCTGGATCAAGCCCTCCCTCATCATCTATCCAGCTCCATGATGGATATCACGGTAAACGGCCGCGCCACCACTTGCCTAATCGACAGCAGGAGCACAGAGAATTTTATTCACCCAGACACGGTACGTAGCCACTCCCTCACGGTCCTGCCGACGCGCCATCGGATTTCTATGGCGTCCAAGTCCCATTCAATGGACGTCGGCGGCTACTGTGTGGTGACCCTTTCGGTTGGGGGCACAGAATATAAAAATTTTAAACTTCTAGTCCTGCCCCGTCTCTGCGCTGCCGTGCTGCTAGGGTTGGATTTTCAGTGCCACCTTAAAAGTGTCACATTAGCATACGGTGGACCCCTCCCCCCACTCACAGTCTGCAACCAACACCTTTTAAATCGCCCGCCGCAAACCACCTGCAGCCTTTCCACACTAAAAGTCCCCCCCCCTCCCTTGTTCGCTAACCTCACCCACGACTGTAAACCCATCGCTACCAAGAGCAGGCGGTACAGCGCCGGGGACAGAGCTTTCATTAGCTCTGAGGTGGAGCGGCTCTTGAAGGAGGGCATTATCGAAGGGAGCACTAGCCCCTGGCGAGCCCAGGTTGTAGTCGTTAAAACCACTGATAAACGCCGCCTGGTCATTGACTACAGCCAAACCATAAACCGGTACACTCAGCTGGACGCATACCCCCTTCCTCGCATGTCTGATATGGTCAACCAGATTGCGCAATACAAAGTATTCTCCACCATTGACCTTAAGTCAGCATACCACCAGCTCCCCATCCGCCATGAGGACCGCCAGTATACTGCCTTCGAGGTGAACGGCCGCCTCTACCACTTCCTTGGGGTTCCCTTCGGCGTCACCAACGGGGTTTCGGTCTTCCAAAGGGAGATGGACCGGATGGTTGACGAGAACGCGCTGCAGGCCACCTTTCCCTATCTGGATAACGTCACCATCTGTGGCCACGACCAGCAGGACCATGACGTTAATCTAGAAAAATTCCTCCGTACGGCCCAACGGCTGAACCTAACGTACAATAAAGAGAAATGTATGTTTCGCACCAAACGCCTCGCCATTCTCGGCTGCGTGGTGGAGAACGGAGTCATCGGGCCCGACCCCGACAGAATGCGCCCCCTAATGGAGCTACCCCTCCCCCACTGCCAAAAAGCACTGAAGAGATGCCTGGGGTTTTTCTCCTACTATGCCCAGTGGGTTCCCCACTATGCAGACAAAGCTAGACCCCTCATCAAATCCACCTCCTTCCCCCTGACACCAGAGGCGTGTGCAGCCTTCACTCTTATCAAGAGCGATATCGCGAAGGCCACAATGCACGCAGTGGATGAGTCGATCCCCTTCCAAGTGGAGAGCGATGCATCCGACTTCGCCTGAGCTGCGACCCTTAACCAGGCGGGCAGACCCGTGGCCTTTTTCTCAAGGACCCTCCAGGGCCCCGAGACCCGACACTCCTCTGTCGAAAAGGAGGCCCAGGCTATTGTGGAAGCGGTGCGTCACTGGAGGCATTACCTGGCTGGAAAACGGTTTACCCTGCTCACTGACCAGCGTTCAGTAGCTTTTATGTTTAATAATAAGCAGAGGGGCAAAATCAAGAACGACAAGATCTTGAGGTGGAGAATCGAACTCTCCACCTACAATTATGATATCTTGTACCGGCCCGGGAAACTAAATGAGCCCCCAGACGCCCTATCACGTGGTACATGCGCCAACGCGCAGGTTGATAGACTGCAGACCCTCCACAATGACCTCTGCCACCCGGGAGTCACCAGGTTCTTCCATTTCATCAAATCCCGTAACCTGCCCGACTCCATCGAGGAGGTCAGGACCATGACCAGGAACTGCCAAATCTGTGCCGAGTGCAAACCGCACTTTTATAGGCCGGACAGAGCAAGCCTGATCAAGGCCACTCGCCCCTTCGAGCGCCTGAGCGTCGATTTTAAAGGGCCCCTCCCCTCCTCTGACCGCAATGTGTACTTCCTCAACATAATTGATGAGTACTCCCGTTTCCCGTTTGCCATCCCTTGCCCAGACATGACCAGTACCACGGTCATCAAATGTCTGAATGACCTCTTCGCCTTGTTCGGGTTCCCTAGCTATATACATAGCGACAGGGGCTCATCTTTCATGAGCGACGAACTTCGGCAGTACCTGCTAGCGAGAGGTATTGCTACAAGCAGAACCACCAGCTACAACCCCCGGGGGAACGGCCAGGTGGAAAGAGAGAACGCGACGGTTTGGAAGGCCGTCCTCTTAGCCTTAAAATCTAAGGGCCTTCCGACCTCTCGCTGGCAGGAGGTCCTCCCTGCGGCGCTCCACTCCATCCGGTCACTGCTTTGTACTGCCACTAATGCCACCCCTCATGAGCAAATGTTCGTTTTCCCCAGGAAGTCCACATCGGGAACCTCGCTACCGGCATGGCTGACTTCTCCTGGGCCCGTCCTACTGCGGAGGCACGTAAGGACCCATAAAACGGACCCCCTGGTCGAGAGGGTGCACCTCCTACACGCCAACCCCCAGTATGCCTGGGTGACATACCCAGACGGGCGGGAGGACACGGTCTCCATACGAGATCTCGCACCCTCGGGTACCCCTGAACTACCACCGTTATCCCCCACCACCCCTCCCAATCCAACCCCTGTAGACGACATGCCGGAGCCCCAGGACCCTTCGTTGACCACCCAGACACCAGATCCGACGTTGGATGCTGCAACACCGCCGCCGCCACCACGACGATCAGGACGTCAGACAAGGCCTCCTGATAGACTTAACTACACGAACTTGTAGTACCCTTCACCCCGCCGGACTTAATTTTAAACAAGGGGTGAATGTGGTAAACCACTGTTATTGTATATTGTTACCTCTGGGTGACGCTGTGTACCAAGGCATGCCTCAGCTGACTCCGCCCACATGACCAGGTATAAAGGTGGGGGTTTCGCTGACTCACTTCCTTCTTGGAACCAGCCACCCACGAGAGGCATGCTCTGTTCTCTAGTTAATAAAAGCCTTTTCATCACCTTCCTGATTCATCGTCTTTTATCCGCTTCTGAAAGAACTCACATTTCTGGCGATTAACTCGAAGTCCATATTCTTTCAATCTGGTGAGCACCAGTTCCAAATTTGCAAGGTGTTCCTCGTCATCATCTCCTGTAATCAGAATATCGTCCAGGTAACATTGCGTGCCTGGAATTCCCTGTAATACCTGCTCCATGGCCCTCTGCCAAATTGCTGGAGCCGATGCCACTCCAAAAACCAGTCTATTATACCGGTACAAGCCTCTATGCGTGTTGATCGTGAGATACTGGCGTGACTCTTCCTCAACTTCCATCTGTAAGTACGCCTGCACCAGGTCTATCTTGGTGAAGTGTTTCCCGCCAGACAATGAAGCGAAGATATCCTCAATCCGCGGGAGCGGATACTGCACCGTGTGAAGCACCGGATTAACAGTGATCTTGAAATCTCCACAGATGCGAACCTTCCCCGGTTCCCCTGGCTTGTTGCTCGATGAACGCTTCATGACGGGGACAATGGGCGGGGCCCACTCACTCCAGTCTACCTTAGACAGTACTCCTGAACGTTCTAGCCCTTCCAGCTCAGCTTCCACAGCAGGTCGTATCGCATAAGGTACCGGTCTGGCTTTGAAAAATTTCGGGTTTGCATGTTCTTCAACCTTGATGTTTGCCGTAATTCCTCTCAGTGTTCCCAGTCCCTGTTGGAACACCTCGTTAGCATCGTCCAATATTCTGGACAATCGTTTAGGTTTGACATCTTTTTTACCGGAATCTACCGTTAGTGCTTTTAAGGAATGCCAGTCCATATTTATTTTCCTAATCCACTCCCGTTCCAGTAGTGGTGGACCTCCCTCAGGTAGCACATATAAGTCCATTCCTCGGCTTTCTTTGCCCTTGTGGACCACCTTTACCTCTATCTTCCCGATGGGGTATACTCTTTGCCCCGTGTATGTTTTCAATACAATCTCCGTATCCCGTAGGGGAAGATGTGGGAATAACCTTTTGTAATCTTGCTTATTCATGACCATCAATGCCGATCCAGTGTCCAATTCCATCTTCACTTGGACTCCTGCTATCTGAAGTGTGACCCAGATTGTTTGGAGGTCTGCTTCCTTACCAACATTATGTACTCTTAGACTACCCAGTTCATTACTACTGGAGTCTGAATTTGACTTCTGTTCGTTCGAACTGTTCTCTGTCACCTTGTGTACCTTTCTGTACTTTTCCTGCGGTGACTTTTTGTTGCTGGTCTTCTTTCCTGACCGGCATACTTTAGCTATGTGACCAAGCCTGCCACATTTTCTGCATTCCTGATTTTTGAACCAGCACTGGTTCTGATCGTGCGTTGTCTTTCCACAATGATAACATTTTACTGTACCCAAGACCATTTGATTGGTGCTGAGTTCCGGTGACCGTAGCTGCATTTCCGCAGTGCATCTCGCTGCGGCTTCGTGCGATGCTGCAATAGTGACAGCTTTATCAAGCGTAAGATCATTCTCCTCAAGCAGTCGCTTTTGTGTTCCTTCTTTTAACAATCCACACACAAATTTATCTCTCAGCGCATCTGCTAGTCCTGTTCCAAACTGACAGTACTTTGATAGCTTACGCAGTTCAATTAAAAATTCAGCGTTGCTTTCGTCTTTCAGCTGCGTTCTTTTGTAAAATTTAAATCGTTCCGCTATCATCAGCGGCGTGGGGTTTAAATGATTTTTCAGGACAGTAACAATATTCGCGAAAGTCTGATCCGCTGGTTTATCTGGTGACAGAAGGTGCTTCAATAGCCCGTATGTCTTCGCACCCATTGAGCTTAATAAGGTTAGTGCTTTCTCATCATCTGGTACCTTATTTGCTTTACAATAAACTTCCATGCGTTCTACATACGTGGTCCAATCTTCGATATCGCTATCAAAGGTATTAATGTTCCCATGTTTAGGCATCCTTGCAAGTTTTTAAATTTTTCTTTTTCTCAGAATGGCGGCTTCCCGCGCTTGTCTTCTTCCCCCGCCTACTAAAATGGCGGCTTCCCGCACTTGGCAGTCTTTCCCGCGCTCGTCTTCTTCCCCCGCCGACTACAATGGCGGATTCCCGCGTTTGCCTTCTTCCCCTGCTGGCTGCAATGGCATTTGCCGTGCTGCTGCCGTTCTCGCCTCCCCAGCGGTTCTCAATTCCCCGACGCTGCTTTTACTCCCCTGCATGCAGCCCGGTCCTTTACACCGGCTGCGTTTGAGTTCTCTGCGGCTCTCGTGCCTTAAGCTGCCCCAGTCGCTGCGCCTCTCGGCCTCGATTGCAGCCCGGCCCTTTTCACCGGCTGTGGTCGAGTTCTCCGCCCTTTTTCCTCCGTTTTCCCTCCCCCACTCCACAGTCAACGCGGCCGACTTTCTGCTCGTGTCGCTGATCGGCTTACCCACCACCGTGGTAGAAGGGATGGTCACTGCCTGTCGCTGATGGAGGGCTTCGTGGTCAGAATTTTTCTTTTTAACCCGGGTTCTCGATGCCTCCCGTGCGATGGTGCTCAGCAGGATGATGAGGGCGGATGCCTCTTCTCGACGCCCGTCCTGAGGACGAAGCTGCCTTGGATGTAAAACTACCGCAGGGTAAGATCGGACTCGTCGCCACTGTTAAGTCTGTGTGTCCCAGTTATGCTTATTATAAATCACTGGACGCAGACCACAAGAATAACTTTAACAGGTCTTTACTATTCGGAGGTCAGGGCTGAACTGCCCAGCAAATCCCTACACAACACTTATATACCGGTGTGGTAACCACCGGTATTACAGTATACAGCAGCCAAGAGAAAGTAGTACATCTCTTAAGGTAGTTCTCTTAAGGTGGAACAGGTTACATACACCACAGCAACGCCTCAATTTTAAAATTCTCATCGTGTTTTCAAATCCCTCCGTGGCCTCGCTCCCTCCCTATCTCTCTAACCTCCTCCAGCCCTGCAACCCTCCGAGACCTCAGCGCTGTTAAATTCTAGCCTCTTGCGCAGACCCCGGTTTTGATCGCTCCACCATACCTTCAGCCGTCTCGGTCCTAAGCTCTGGAATTCCCTTCCTAAACCTCTCCGCCTCCTTTACGATACTCTTTGATCAAGCTTTTGGTCATCTGTCTCATTACGTGGTTCGTTTTCAAATCGTTCCTGGGATGTGGGCGTCGCTGGCAAGGCCAGCATTTATTGCCCATCCCTAGTTGCCCTTGGAAAGGTGGTGGTGAGCCGCCTTCTTGAACCGCTGCAGTCCGTGTGGTGAAGATACTCCCACAGTGCTGACTGTCTCGTAGCGGTTTGTTACAACTGAGTGGCTTGCCAGGCCATTTCAGTGGGGCAGTTCAGAGTCAACCACATTGCTGTGGGTCTAGAGTCGCATATAAAGAAAGACTTTTGATATCGCCTTTCACGACCACCGGACGTCCCAAAACACATTAATGGGCCAGAAATTCGGGTCCCCACGGGTGAGTACGCGCTGGGTACTCACGCGTAAGGCCAACGGAAGTGCCAGTTTTGTGCATACACTGCGCATGCGCGGGAAACCGGAACTTCCGTTCCCTTAAAGGAAGGGGTTCACAGGTCGAACGCATGCGCCGGAGAGGCAGCGCGTGCACCTGGAACTTCCGGTATTTTTATAGCTTTCTCCGGGAGGGTAAGTCTCCAGCAGCTGCGCATTTAAAAAGCAGTCGCAAGGCCTGCTTTTAACAAGGTAAGTGGTGAATTAAGTAAAATTAAAATATTTTTTCCACAGGTTTATTATTTTTAAATACTTTAAAGAAAGGTAAGTTTATTTTTAGCCCCGTTAAAAACTGCAATTAATTTTTTCAAAAATTTAAATTATTGTTTAAAATAGTTATCTTATGTAATTTATAGTTATTTTTAAAATGTGATTTAAAAAAAAAATGTATTTGAAGTTTTGGGGCCAATTTCTATTCATAGATTTGACAGGTCTTCCTGTCAAATCTATGAATAGAGATTCCCTGCTACGATTGGCTCTCCATGGCCCACGTGATGCTTCGAACTAACTGCGCCCCTGGGATACTGCACGCCGGCAGTTGGAGGAGGCCCAGGATCAGAATCCCACGCGAGCCCACAGCACGACGGCTAGCGCGCTAGGTAAGTGCAGGCCGGGGGCTTGCACCCGCAGGAAGCCTCCGACCCGAATTTCTGGCCCAGATCTACTTTTGAAGTAATGGAGCACTTTTGAAGTAGAGTCACTGTTGTAATGTGGGAAACGCAGCAGCAACTCCCACAAACAGCAATGTGATAATGGCCAGATAATCTGTTTTAGTGATGTTGGATGAGGGATAAATATTGGCCCCAGGACACCTCCCCTGCTCTTGTTCGAAATATTGCCGTGGGATCTTTTACATTCAACTGAGAGGACAGACGGGGCCTCGGTTTAACGTCTCATCCAAAAGATGGCACTTCTGACCATGCAGCGCTCCCTCAACACTGCACTGGAGTTTCAGCATAGCTTTATGTCCCTGGAGTGGGACTTGAACCTACAACCTTCTGACCCAGAAGCGAGTGCGCTACCCACTTTTTTTTAATATTGTAGGAACGGAGGTTCCTATCAAAAAGACTGAGTTCGACTCTGGTAATTAAATTAATGAACTTTAATGAAACCAAACGAGTTTAAACTGGAAACTGCTGGAATACATCAACTACAGGTCTACTCTCCTTGAGGGCTCCACGAGGACTGATCCTCTGGTCAGGAGACTGACGTCATGACGTCATCACGTTCTTCCTGCCATTGGGGAATCACGTGACCAACGGCATGATGTCATCACGTTGAAACCGCGCTGTAAAGGTAACTAGGCATTGTACAGTCAAACAGTGTAATTAAAGGTACAGGCACAGACAGTAACTACATTGCTGTTAAAGGAATTATGTACAACCGCTCTGAGTCCTTTGGTGGCTCTGCCACAATATTATACTTTATTGAACATTAATAACATTTACAACATCGTGATCATTACATTGTATGATACAAATCAATTCCACCGCTCTGCACAGCCATTCCGCCACCACATTTTAACATCAAAACCTGAAGTTTAATTTGTCACCTGTAACATATATTAATCGATTGTACTTTAAAAATTGGTTGTAAAATACTGTCCTTAAATTCCTTTCTGAATAAAACATCCACAGAGCCTTATAATGATCTTTTAGCTTATATTTAAAATACTCTTTTAGATTGATTCTCCTCCCCTTAAAAAACAGAGCATTCCTTCTTTGCACAATCACGAATCTAGCCAAACTGAACATTAAATTAATTGCCGCTCCGCTAGACTCTGGCAGACTCTCCTGCAATCCCCATCTCAAAATTGAGTCCCACGGGATTCCCATTCTCGCTCTTCCGTCCCCACCCAGCAAAAAAGCTTCACACAACTGTCGAACATATTGGCCCAGAAATTTGGGTCCCAACGTGTGAGTACGCACGGGGTACTCACACGTGGACCCGATGGAAGTGCCGGTTTCTTGCATGCACTACGCATGCGCGGGAAACCGGCACTTCCGATCCTCTGAACGAAGGGGTTCAGAGGTCAAACGCGTGCGCGCGGGAGTCTGCGCGTACGCTTTGAACTTACGTTTTTTTTACAAGTTTTTCCATGAGGGTAAGTCTTTAGATTTTAGAAATGTAAAAACCAGGCGTAAGGACTGCATTTTAAAAGGTAAGTGGTCAATTAATTAAAATTAAAACATTTTTTCCACAGGTTTATTATTTTTAAATATTTTAAAGCAAGGTAAGGTTATTTTTAGCCCCGTTTTTTAAAAAATTATTATTTTTTTAAATTTAAATTATTCTTTAAAATAGTTATTTAATGTAATTTATAGTTTGTTTAAAAAGTGTGATTTAAAAAAAAAATTATTTGAAGGTTAACTACTGTTTTGGGCCCTCAGCATTCATACGTTTTGACAGGTCTTTCTGTTAATCTTATGAATGGGCTTTTCCCTCCTCCGATTGGCTGCCCATGGCTCACGTGATCCCAGGGGATGCATCGCACTAACTACGCCCCTGGGACATGCCAGCACAGCACGCCGGCCTTTGGGCCAGGCCCCGGAGAGGAATTCTACGCAGGCCCAGAGCTCAACTGCCGGCGTGCTAGGTAAGTGTAGGTCGGGGGCTTGCACCCGCAGGAAGCCCCCGACCCAAATTTCTAGGCCATTACTTAAAGTCATTTAACTGCGGCCATAACACCAGTAAATGGGACAGAGTCTCATCCCGTGTCCCACACATTGGGCAAGTTGCCGCCTCCACTCGTCCAATCTTGCACAAGACCGTCATGGTAAAAATCGGTTATGAGCCAATTTGAAATCCAGTTCAATCCATTCTGGGAGTTTAAAATTCGCCCACACTCCCTTCCAAATCCTGTTGAAGTCCAGCTGTGGGTATATACTCTGCCAAAACTCCTGACCAGCAGGTGTCTTGAATCTCCATTCTCTGAATACCTCATAGAAATCTCGAGTATTAGTTGTCAAATTGGACCAACTCTCCCCCTTTCTCCAGTACAAAGCTTGGAAAAGCAGGACGCATTTTACTTCCTTTGGAGATTTCCGCATTTATTTCTGTGGTGTATGTAACCTGTTCCACCTTAAGAGAACTACCTGAAGAGATGTACTACTTTCTCTTGGCTGCTGTATACTGTAATACCAGTGGTGACCACACCGGTATATAAGCGTTGTGTAGTGATTTACTGGGCAGTTCAGCCCTGACCTCCGAATAGTAAAGACCTGTTAAAGTTATTCTTGTGGTCTGTGTCCAGTGATTTATAATAAGCATAACTGGGACACACAGACTTAACAGTGGCGACGAGTCCGATCTTACCCTGCGGCAGTTTTACATCCAAGGCAGCTTCGTCCTCAGAACGGGCGTCGAGAAGAGGCATCCGCCCTCATCATCCTGCTGAGCACCATCGCATGGGAGGCATCGAGAACCCGGGTTAAAAAGAAAAATTCTGACCACGAAGCCCTCCATCAGTGACAGGCGGTGATCATCCCTTCCACCACGGTGGTGGGTAAGCCGATCAGCGACACGAGCAGAAAGTCGGCCGCGTTGACTGTGGAGTGGGGGAGGGAAAACGGAGGAAAAAGGGCGGAGAAATCGACCACGGCCGGTGAAAAGGACCGGGCTGCATGCGGGGCTGAGAGGCGCAACAGCAGGGGAAGTGTGAATGCCCACGGGAACCGCAGGGGAGTAAAAGCAGTGTCAGGGAATTGAGAACCGCTGGGGAGGCGAGAACGGCAGCAGCACGGCAATCGCCATTGCAGCCAGCGGGGGAAGAAGACGAGCGCGGGAAAGACCGCCAAGCGCGGGAAGCCGCCATTTTAGTAGGCGGGGGAAGAAGACAAGCGCGGGAAGCCACCATTTTGAGAAAAAGAAAAAATTTAAAAACTTGCAAGGATGCCTAAACATGGGAACATTAATACCTTTGATAGCGATATCGAAGATTGGACCACGTATGTAGAACGCATGGAAGTTTATTGTAAAGCAAATAAGGTACCAGATGATGAGAAAGCATTAACCTTATTAAGCTCAATGGGTGCGAAGACATACGGGCTATTGAAGCACCTTCTATCACCAGATAAACCAGCGGATCAGGCTTTCGCGAATATTGTTACTGTCCTGAAAAATCATTTAAACCCCATGCCGCTGATGATAGCGGAACAATTTAAATTTTACAGAAGAACGCAGCTGAAAGACGAAAGCAACGCTGAATTTTTAATTGAACTGCGTAAGCTATCAAAGTACTGTCAGTTTGGAACAGGACTAGCAGATGCGCTGAGAGATAAATTTGTGTGTGGATTGTTAAAAGAAGGAACACAAAAGCGACTGCTTGAGGAGAATGATCTTACGCTTGATAAAGCTGTCACTATTGCAGCATCGCACGAAGCCGCAGCGAGAGGCACTGCGGAAATGCAGCTACGGTCACCGGAACTCAGCACCAATCAAATGGTCTTGGGTACAGTAAAATGTTATCGTTGTGGAAAGACAACGCATGATCAGAACCAGTGCTGGTTCAAAAATCAGGAATGCAGAAAATGTGGCAGGCTTGGTCACATAGCTAAAGTATGCCGGTCAGGAAAGAAGACCAGCAACAAAACGTCACCGCAGGAAAAGTACAGAAAGGTACACAAGGTGACAGAGAACAGTTCGAACGAACAGAAGTCAAATTCAGACTCCAGCAGTAATGAACTGGGTAGTCTAAGAGTACACAATGTTGGTAATGAAGCAGACCTCCAAACAATCTGGATCACACTTCAGATAGCAGGAGTCCAAGTGAAGATGGAATTGGACACTGGATCGGCATTGACGGTCATGAATAAGCAAGATTACAAAAGGTTATTCCCACATATTCCCCTACGGGATACGGAGATTGTATTGAAAACATACACGGGGCAAAGAGTATACCCCATCGGGAAGATAGAGGTAAAGGTGGTCCACAAGGGCAAAGAAAGCCGAGGAATGGACTTATATGTGCTACCTGAGGGAGGTCCACCACTCCTGGGACGGGAGTGGATTAGGAAAATAAATATGGACTGGCATTCCTTAAAAGCACTAACGGTAGATTCCGGTAAAAAAGATGTCAAACCTAAACGATTGTCCAGAATATTGGACGATGCTAAAGAGGTGTTCCAACAGGGACTGGGAACACTGAGAGGAATTACGGCAAACATCAAGGTTGAAGAACATGCAAACCCGAAATTTTTCAAAGCCAGACCGGTACCTTATGCGATACGACCTGCTGTGGAAGCTGAGCTGGAAGGGCTAGAACGTTCAGGAGTACTGTCTAAGGTAGACTGGAGTGAGTGGGCCCCGCCCATTGTCCCCGTCATGAAGCGTTCATCGAGCAACAAGCCGGGGGAACCGGGGAAGGTTCGCATCTGTGGAGATTTCAAGATCACTGTTAATCCGATGCTTCACACGGTGCAGTATCCGCTCCCGCGGATTGAGGATATCTTCGCTTCATTGTCTGGCGGGAAACACTTCACCAAGATAGACCTGGTGCAGGCGTACTTACAGATGGAAGTTGAGGAAGAGTCACGCCAGTATCTCACGATCAACACGCATAGAGGCTTGTACCGGTATAATAGACTGGTTTTTGGAGTGGCATCGGCTCCAGCAATTTGGCAGAGGGCCATGGAGCAGATATTACAGGGAATTCCAGGCACACAATGTTACCTGGACGATAGTCTGATTACAGGAGATGATGACGAGGAACACCTTGCAAATTTGGAACTGGTGCTCACCAGATTGAAAGAATATGGACTTCGAGTTAATCGCCAGAAATGTGAGTTCTTTCAGAAGCGGATCTCGTACTGTGGTCATGTCATTGACCTGGAGGGGCTTCATAAGTCTCCTGACAAGATCGAAGCTGTTGTGAAGGCTCCCGCTCCGGATAATGTATCCCAGTTGAGGTCGTTCCTAGGGTTGATTAACTATTACCATAAGTTTCTGCCAAATTTATCCACGGTGCTGCACCCGCTGAACGCTCTTTTGCAGAAGGGAGTACCATGGAAGTGGAGCGAGGACTGTAAGAGGGCCTTTCGCAAAAGCAAGGCATTGATCACCTCAGAGGAAGTGTTGGCTCACTTCAACACAACGCTGCCTATTCGTTTGGCTTGTGATGCTTCTCTATATGGTATTGGGGCAGTACTCTCACACAAGTTGCCAAATGGCCTGGAGAGGCCAGTTGCGTTCGCATCCAGATCATTGACCTCCGCTGAGCGCAACTATGCTCAGATAGATAGGGAGGCTCTCAGCCTTGTGTGGGGAGTAAAGAAGTTTAATCATTACCTGCAGGGCCAAAAGTTTACGCTTCTGACAGACCACCAGCCGTTGGTATCCATTTTTAACCCTAAGAAGGGTGTTTCGGTGATGACAGCACAGAGACTCCAGAGATGGTCCCTTTTCCTAGGGGCACATCAATATCAGATCGAATTCAAAGGTACAAAGCAACATGGTAATGCTGATGGGCTGTCGCGCCTGCCACTACCTACAGAGGAGGAGGCACCGATGGTTGACCCTGTTGAGTTATTTCACTCGACCATCATCGAATGTTTACCAGCCACCAATGCAAGTATTGAAAGAGAAACCAGGAACGACCCGACACTGTCCCGGGTCTACGAAGTGACAGTGAAGGGATGGCCAGCACATGGTGATCCACTGTTACCGGCATTCTCAGCCAGACGAGAACAGCTGTCCGTCTGTCAAGGAACATTGATGTATGGAACAAGGGTGATTATTCCTCCTAAGTTAAGAAAGAGAGTTCTAAAGGAACTGCATGAAGGTCATCTGGGGGGAGTCAAGATGAAAAGCCTTGCTAGGGCTTATGTGTGGTGGCCGGGTATCGACCAACAGATAGAGGATCTGACGAAAAGCTGCTCAGGGTGCCAAAAAGTGCAAAATGCACCTCCGATTGCACCGCTGCATCCATGGGAATGGCCTTCAACCCCATGGCAACGTGTACATATTGACTTTGCTGGTCCATTCATGGACTCCATGTTTTTAATTGCAGTGGACGCACATTCTAAATGGACAGAAGTGATTAAGATGACTACCACTACCTCGGAAAAGACGATCGCGGTGCTAAGAACGATATTTGCGAGAAATGGATTGCCAGAACAAATATGTTCAGACAATGGACCGCAGTTCGTGTCAGAAGAATTCCAGAAATTCATGAAGAAGAATGGGGTGAAACATTATACCTCTGCCCCATATCATCCGGCTACAAACGGGTTGGCCAAGAGATTTGTACAAATGTTCAAAAAAGCAATAAAGGCCATGAGCGAAGATCAGATTCCACTACAACACAAGGTGGACAAATTCCTACTGGCATATCGAAACGCCACTCATGCAGTGACAAACCAAAGTCCTGCCATGATGTTCTATAACAGGAGGTTGCGGTCCAGGTTGGACTTGTTAAAACCAAATGTGCGGAGGGAAGTTGAAAACAAACAGTTCCAGCATAGAAATAACAAGACCACTCGGAGTTTCGAAATAGGACAACCAGTGTTAGCCCGGGACTATAAAAACGAGAAATGGCAATCTGGAACAATTCGGGCCAGACAAGGACCCCTGATGTACACGGTAGATATTGGTGAAAATGTAATACGGCGTCATGCTGACCAGCTGGTAGAATCGAGAACAAGGGTCGAACCCAGGGTTACGGCAGAGACAACCGTGGAAGAAGTTAGTGAACCTGAAGCATCTACCTCAGAAGTGAATGTACCTGATGATGATGTCCAATCCATAAGAGATCAACTAGATGAGTCACCCCAGCAACGAGAATCAGAGACCCCTGAAAGGCGTTATCCAACTCGAATCAGGAGGCCTCCTCAGAGACTGAATCTTTGGACTGTTTTGCATGAAGTTGTGTATATATATATATATATCTAATATGTTATTATGTTATGTTAAATGGTGATATAACTGTTAAGCTAAAAAGTGAGGATTGTGGTGTATGTAACCTGTTCCACCTTAAGAGAACTACCTTAAGAGATGTACTACTTTCTCTTGGCTGCTGTATACTGTAGTACCGGTGGTGACCACACCGGTATATAAGCGTTGTGTAGTGATTTACTGGGCAGTTAAGCCCTGACCTCCGAATAGTAAAGACCTGTTAAAGTTATCCTTGTGGTCTGTGTCCAGTGATTTATAATAAGCATAACTGGGACACACAGACTTAACAATTTCTTCCATCCAATCCTGTGGCATTGCCCTCACAATCTTCTCATACATGATTCCTATTGCTTTTCCTTCTACCTCCTGATCCTCCTCCCACACCATGTCCCTCACTATCGCTTCCGGCAACCAACCTGGAATCACCTCGTCTAATACATTTTTCACAGACATAATCCCAGCTTTTATAAAAGCTTGATTAAATAAAATCTCTCCTTCGATGTTGACCCACCAGTTCATAAATAAGGGCTGTTCTAAAAATTCCTCAGCCCCCTTGGGCATAAACTGCACACTCTTTAAAAATTGGGCCCAAGTCTCTACAACCCCCTTATAAAACCTAGGGAGAAGTTTAATCGATTTCAAAAACATATTATTGTATTCCATATACAATATCCCCTGCCCTCCTATCCCACTTCATTTAAAAAAATGCTCAAAACAACTCTTCCAAAAACTTGTATTTGACTTCTGAAGAAATCTCTTCACCCATTTGATTCTAAATGATTTTTTCTTCAAATCAATATCTGGAAAATTGAGTCCTCCCTGATTTCTCCGTCCAATGATGGTATTGTATGCCACCAAGGCTGGTTTCCCTTCCCATAAAAGCCTCACACAAGCCTCTCGGATGGACTTTTCCACCCACTCAGGAATATCCTCCACCGTCAATAAGTACCATAGCTTAGATAGCAGGAGAGCAGACACCACTGTCGCTCTTCCTTGCACTTTCAACCACCTTCTTTCCCATCTTCCCAAAATCTTTTTAATTTTCATAACCTTCGGTTCCCAATTTAATCGATCCACTTCATCCCTGTCTTTCTTGCACCCCATATGCACCCCCAGAACTTCCAAAACCTCCACCACCTTAAAGGGACATTCCCCCAACCATTCCCCCCTACCCCTCCCTGCAACCAGGCATTGGGACTTACTATAATTCACTCTGGCACCTGAAGCTCTGAAATATTCCTCCACTACCTCCATAGCTTTCCTCACTGACTCCCCATTTCTCAATGTTAAGGTTGTGTCATCTGCATATTGGTGTATCACCGACACCAGCCCAGAACTGGATACCACAATCCCAACTACACCTTGTTTCTTTCGCATCATGTAACCTAATGGTTCTGCTACCGATGTGTACAGCAGTGGGGACAGGGGACAACCCTGTCTCACTGATCTCTGTATCGGAAAATACTTGGATAAAAAAACCATTACATTTAACGCAGCTAAATATGTTTGAATAAAAAATCCTTATCCACTGAATGAAATTTTCCTTGAAACCAAATGCTTCCAAAACATTCAATAAAAACTCATGAGAGACCCTATCAAAGGCTTTCTCTTGCTCTATCTTTTATACATAAGCCTCCCTCCCACTCTCTTCCATGAGCTCTATCGCATCTCGGATTGAGACCACAGAGTCTGCAATGTCCCGGCCTATGACTCCATAGGACTGAGAGGGCCAAACTATCTCCGGTAACACCTCCTCCAAACGATTTGCCATAACCCTCGCCAAGATCTTATAATCCACATTTAATAGTGTGATGGGCCTCCAATTCTTCAGATCCTGTCTATCCCCTTTATTTTTATATAAGCTAAGCTTATGATACCTCTCCTCATAGATGGGGCCAGGCTTCCCTCAATTTTAATTTCCTTAAAAACTTCTAAGAGCAATGGACTTAAAATCTCAAAAAATTCTTTCTAAAATTCTGCACTGAGTCCATCGGACCCTGGGCTTTTCCCCCCCCTTCATTCCACTTATTGCTACTTTTATTTCTGCTAATCCTACTTCTTTGTCACACATGCTTCACTCATCCTCCTTTAAACCCTCTTCAATAAAAGCAGTAACCTTCTCCATCGCCAAATTGGAAATGTCTTCTTTTGTATATAACTCGATAAAAGCTGCTAGCCACCTGTAAAATCTCTCCACTTTCATGAATGATCTTCTCCCCAACCTTCAACTCTTCAATTAACGATAATCTCTGTCGCAGCTTCTCCTGCTCTAGAAAATATCTAGTTCATCTTTCGCACTCCAATGCATCTCTAGCCTTTGCATGGAGAATGGCCCCCTTGCATTTTTCAGTTTGCAATAATTCCCACTCTTCCTTTAGCACCCGGAACTTAGTCTCAGCTCCCTTATCCCCTCCGTCAACTGCTTTAGAGACATCCGTAAACCTTTTGTTTATATTCTCTTCTCGATGCCGGTTAGCTGCCGCCCTCTTTTTCCCATAACGTACCGAAAAAACTTTTACCTCATATTTGAAATTGTCCCACCAAACTCTTCTTTCTTTCAAGAACAAAGGTTCCTTCCGAGCATTCTTTATTATATTTATAATCCCTTCTTTATAAGCAATTTCTTTCAGGTATTGATTGTTTAAAATCCGCACCCCTGAACCAATCTTAACTCTGCTGTTCCTAATTCTAAGAACCAAAGCCGAGTGATCACTAAAAAGTAGTTTTTTACAATAAATCTCCATCACCTCCGAACTTAACCCTTCCCGCATTGACACAAAATCTATTCGGCTCTGTTTTAAAACATCACCCACCCAACCTGCTCTGGAGAACTCCCTTTTTATGGGGTTCCGGTCCCTCCATAAGTCTCTCAAATTTAAATTTGCCATCATTTTTACAATCATCCCTCTGGAGTTATCCTCTTTAAAGGTCATCTGGGCTGAAATGTCCATCCGAGATAAAAATACATTAAAATCCCCCACGTTACAAGGATTTTCCACCTCTGCCGCTTCAGTAAATAACCGCCGAAAAAACTCGCAACGCTCGCAATGGTTGTTCGGTGCATAGATATGAAAGAGATCGCAATTAAATCCCTCCATTTTTACCCTTAGCCGTAAAAATCTCCCCTCAGTGTCCTTGTCCACCAAGGCAACGTTCTCTTGTATGGACGGACTCACCAAAACAGCCACCCCTCTACGGTTATTGTTTGCACAACTTGCAAACACCTCTCCCTTCCAAACCTTCTGAACTCTTTCTAGAATATCCTCATCCCAAAAGGTTTCTTGCAGACACAACAAGTCCGAACCTTTAAAACCCTGCAACAACTGCTGCAATTTCTTCTCACCCCTCAGTCCGTTCACATTAATCGAGACCAATGTAATCATGGCTCCAAAGAAGGGAAGTATGCCCAATAATCTCCCCATCATTTAATCTCTGGCTCCTCCCTCCTCTCTTGCTCCTTCTCAACTTTTCGGGCAGCTGTTGCTTTTTCCTGCAGCCTCCGGCTCTTTTTCCCCTCCTGTTTGACCCCTCCCTGCTGTTTCAGCCTCTTCCTTGCCTTAAGTTTGGGCCCAGGAGCTGCCCTTTTTCCCTCCTTCTGCCCCTCACTAACCTTTCCCTTTCCACATGATGCCACCCCATCCCCGACTTCCATGTCTCTGTCCCCCTCTAATTCCTCACACTCAAGCTCTTCTGCAACCCCCTGTGCCTGCTCCCCATCAGATATATAATCCTGCTCCGCGTCAGATACTTCATCTACCATAGAGAGTCTTCCTGCTATCGCAGTTTCTCCCACTGTGCCGCCCCCTTCGACCACATCGCCACCTCTGACCCTTGCACCTTTTTCCCTCACTCCATGGGACAATGGCGCACCTAAATTGTTCCCTTCTGATGTCTCTATCTCGCCGATCCCATCCTGCTGTCCCTTTAAGGCTCCTGCCTCTTGCAGCCTCTCCCCATCCTCCCCCCTCCCGCTCACCAAGATATTCGAATCCCCGCCTCTCCCCGGAGCACCCACATCCACCACACACCCCGCTCCCTCCTCCTCTCCCCCCGCAGACACCAGACTCCCCAGGGGGAGCCGAACTGCACGAAGGCTCGAGTCTGTACTCGACCCTCGCTGCCGTCTTTGTTCCCCTCCATAGCACTCGGCGTGTTTTCCGCCATCTGCATTGTAATAATAATAAATAACTTCCGGAGGAAGTGATGTGCACATCACTTCCTGTGAACTGTGAATTGTGAACTCTGTGCATACATCACTTCCTGTGCATACGTCACTTCCTGTGTTTGGACTAGTATAAATACTGAACTGCTCAGTATAGTAAAAGGGCTTCTCCTAGAGGCATGGTGAAGACCGCTCTTGTATATAGTAGAATTATAAGTTGTTTAAAGCTTACTTTAAAGTTCCTTGATGTGTGAGACTTTTTATTACATCAATTTAAACAACTTAGTATTTACACTCACAAATACTAGACCTTCGGACAAACTCGGAGTTAAGGATCCAGGGAACCACCCATCATGGAAAACATCCTTAAACCTACTCGTCTGGACTTGGACCCAAACGCACCAGCAGCTGGCAGGGTATGGAAGCATCGGTACCGTACTTTTGAGAATTTTCTTGATGAATGTAAAGCGAATGCTTCTACTAAACTGAGGATACTTATCAACTATGTGACCCCAACAGTGTTTGAATATGTTGATGAATGGGATAATTACGATGAGGTGATCCGGGCACTTAAAAAACTATATGCCAAGACCGCAAATGAGGTCTATGCTAGACATCTACTGGCCACAGCCCGACAAGGGCTAGGGGAATCGATTAACGAATTCCTTCAAGAACTTCGCAGGCTCAGTGTAGATTGTAACTTTCAGGCAGCCTCGGCTGAGCTGTACCGCGAAGAAATGATTCGTGATGCTTTCATCTGCGGGATTGCCTCTCCATTTATATGCCAGCGTCTACTAGAAAGTAAAACACTTGAGCTACAAAAGGCTTTTGACCTGGCTTGTTCTCTGGATTTGGCAAAGAAAAATGCAGACCTCTATCAGCTGCCCAGATCTCGATCTGCTGCTGTAACTGCAACCAGACGATTCAAGTGGCCTCAGGTGAACCCTATCATGGAGGAATCTAATCCTGATGATAATTCTGATGAAGAAGAGGAGGATGACCCCACTTTAGCAGCCTCTTGGCAATCTAGGAAGGAATGCTTCTTTTGTGGAGATTCTTTTCACCCTAGGAAATTCTGCCCTGCTCGCAATGCGATCTGCATCATTGCGATAAAAAGGGACACTTTGCAAAAGTTTGCCAATCAAGAGCCTCTACGAGGGCCTATCCAGCTAAGGCCTACCGAACTGCCCCAATTAGGGCCTATCAAGATGCTCCGGCTAGGACCTATCAAGCTTCCTCTCGAGCTCTCTCCCGAAGAAGCACACCTAGAGTTTCTGCCACTCTCTGTGCAACCACACCAATTACAGCTGCTTGCCCACAGAACCTGTTTCATGCAGCTACAAAAGCTTCGATTAATGGGCATACCTTAGATGCCTTAATTGACTCAGGAAGTACTGATAGTTTCATTAGAGAACAGATTGTTGCGAAATTGAAACTACATATCTTCCCATCGGACCAGGCAATTGCGATGGCTCAGTCATCACTTAATACCAGAATCTCCAGCTTTTGTATTATTGATATGCACTTAATGGTCGCATGTATCCCTCCACCCGACTTTCGGTGCTCAAGGACTTATGTAGTGATCTCATCTTAGGGCTGGATTTTCAAAAACAGCATAAGAAACTCACCATTGAGTTCGGCGGATCCAAACCTGGACTTACTATTTCTAATATACTGTCTAAATTACCGTTTTGTGCATTATCAGCAGCTTCACTTGATGAACCCTCATTATTTGCCAGTATTCCTCCTCGATGCAAACCAATAATAACGAAATCGCGGCGCTTTAGTCAGGAAGACCAATCTTTTATTGAGGCTGAAATCTCTCGACTTTTAGCAGAGGATATCATCGAACCATATTCGTCGCCCTGGCGGGCTCAAATCATCATCGTCAAGAACCCTCTAAAACCTCACAAACAACGACTATGCATTGATTATTCGCAAACCATCAATCAATATACTGACTTGGACGCCTACCCATTGCCACGCATTGATGATATGGTTAATAAACTGGCCGAATACAAAGTGTTCTCAACTTACGATTTGAAAAGTGCCTATCATCAGGTACCCTTGAAGGTCTCAGATAAGCAGTACACGGCCTTTGAGGCTAATGGACGGCTGTACCAATTTCGTCGCCTCCCATTCGGGGTTACTAATGGAGTGGCTGTCTTCCAACGGGCAATGGATGGCCTGGTTAAGCAGGAAAACTTAAGGGACACTTTTCCCTATCTTGATAACATTACTATTGCAGGTCACGATCAACAGGAACACGACGCCAACCTCCAAAAATTTCGGGATGCTCTCCATCACCGTAACTTAACTTTGAATGAATCTAAATCTGTTGAGTTGCAACCGACCATCAACATCCTTGGCTACTGCGTAGGCAATGGTATCATTAAGTCAGACCCAGAAAGACGTCGCCCGCTCCAAGAGCTCCCGTCACCTAAGAATCCGGCTTCTTTACGTCGGGCTCTCGGTCTGTTTGCATACTACGCTAAATGGATTCCTCATTTTTCAGACAAAATCCAACCCTTGCTGCATGCTAGATCATTTCCATTGGAAACAGCGGCTGTTGCAGCCTTTAACCTTCTCAAAAAACAGTTGGAGAAAGCGGCTCTTCACTCCATCGATGAGAATCTCCCTTTCATAGTCGAATGTGATGCCTCGGAGGTGGCGATCTCGGCTACTCTAAATCAGGAAGGTCGTCCTGTAGCGTTTATGTCCAGGACCTTACAAGGTGCCGAGCTACATTATCCTCCGGTTGAGAAGGAAGCCACAGCCATTTATAGAGGCGGTACGGAAGTGGAACCATTTCCTAGCTCGCCAGCACTTTACAGTAATCACGGACCAGCGATCAGTCGCCTTCATGCTCGATAATCGAAAACGAACCAAAATTAAGAATAATAAAATACAGCTTTGGAGGATGGAACTGGCCTCTTTTGGTTACACCATTCACTATCGACCTGGCAAGGAGAATGTGGCCCCGGATACCCTCACACGAGCATTCTGCTCCACTATGTCGTCCTCTACTCTCATAGATGTCCATAATGGATTGTGTCATCCTGGCGTTACGCGCATGCTACATTTCGTACGATCACTGAATCTCCCTTTTTCTACTGGAGATGTAAAGAAAATATGCTCAGAATGCCGGCTTTGTGCGGAATTAAAACCTCAGTTCTTCCGCCCCTCAGATGGTATGCTCATACACGCAACCCAACCGATGCAACGACTTAGCATCGATTTTAAGGGCCCAGTGCCCTCTTCAACTCGGAACACATATTTGCTCACCATGATTGATGAATATTCACGTTTTCCGTTTGCCTTCCCCTGCTCCAATATGCTGGCGTCCACAGTAATCTGCTGCCTTGAGGAGGTATTTTCTCTCTGTGGCATGGCGGCTTACATTCACTCGGATCGGGGTCCATCCTTTATGTCAAGGGAACTCAAGGACTACCTCTCAGAACGGGGAATTGCTACAAGCAAAACGACGCCATATCATCCCATCGGAAATGGGCAGGTAGCGAGGTATAACGGTATCATCTGGAATTCCGTACATCTTGCTTTAAGATCTCGGGGCCTACCAAACCAGCAATGGGAAGCAATGCTTCCGGATGCATTGCACTCTATACGATCCCTTCTTTCTACAGCCACAAATACTACACCTCATGAGCGGTTCTTTGGATTCCAGCGTCGCTCATCTTATGGGACATCCCTCCCATCATGGCTAACTACTCCTGGACCTGTACTACTCCGAAGATACGTTCGGACGTCTAAAAATGACCCTCTCGTAGACGAGGTCGAACTAACTGATGCCAACCCCACCTATGCATACATACGATATCCCGATGGCCGAGAATCTACCGTATCATTACGGGATCTGGCTCCCTGCCCACCAGGACCTAGTGGGACATCGAGTGATGGTATTTTACCAGGAGCCTCTTGGAACCTACCGGGTACCCCTCTCCAGGATCCTGATCTGACACCAACTAGCTTGGTGCCGGTAGAACCCCGTACTCAAAGTTGCGACCCTCCCAGTACCGCGCACCAAAGTACTGATCCGCCACAGACCAGCTTTGCACCTCCCTCTGAACAGAGACAGACCGACTCTACACCTATTGGGGCTCGTACACGAAGCCATGATCTCCCCGACCCTCCACAGGGTAATCCAGGCCACACAGACTGACCAATGGCCAACAGCATGTAAGTGGACCAGTGACCCTCTACGACGGGAACCCAAACGGGTGCAACTCTTCCTCATTCGGCGGCTGTGGAATAAAAGGAAGACCACAGCCTTCTAATCTCGCAGGAGGGAAGAATGTAATAATAATAAATAACTTCCGGAGGAAGTTATGTGCACATCACTTCCTATGAACTGTGAACTCTGTGCATACATCACTTCCTGTGCATACGTCACTTCCTGTGTTTGGACTAGTATAAATACTGAACTGCTCAGTATAGTAAAAGGGCTTCTCCTAGAGGCATGGTGAAGACCGCTCTTGTATATAGTAGAATTATAAGTTGTTTAAAGCTTACTTTAAAGTTCCTTGATGTGTGAGACTTTTTATTACATCATCCATCCCGTTCTCCGCTCCGCCATCCTCTGCCTCTTCCTGTGCTCCTTTTTCCTTCATTTTACCGGCTGTGTCCTCCGACTGCACCGCTCCTCCGGCCATTCCACACTCATCTCCTGCTCCTTCTCCCATCTCCTCATCACTCATATCGCTCCCTTCTGCCACACACTCACAGTGGGTGGGGCCTTTACGACACACCCCACTGCTCTCCGCCTTGCTGCTTGAGCAATGTGTCCCGACTCACCGCAATTGTAACAATACAGGTCTAGACAGTTTCTTACGAGATGGTCATGCCCAAGACAATAATAGCACACCTTTACTTGGTTATCATGCAGCACACGAAAGTACTGCACTCCTTCCAGTGTCTTGAACTTCATACTGTACGGCAATGACCTCACCCTCTCAGGGAACCGCACCTTTACATATCGGGATCCATCTGCTACCCGTGTTCCTGGATAATACCTCCTCTTTATTGCAGAACAGATTTTTATGTCCCATGACTCCAACTTCTTGCTTAGCACTTTGTCCTCAATGTAAACTGGCAAGTTTAAAAATGAAACCACCACCTCCTCTGAATATAGCAGAGTCACCTCCAAGAATTTCTCACCAACTTTAAGACTGAGTAACAGTCTTTCCACCTCCTCACGGCCACTGACCGTCACCTCGAATCCCACATTCGGCTTAGGTCGGCAGGCAACACAGCTTCCCTCGCCACAGTCCTCATGAACCGCCTGGATAATAGCCCAAGCTCGAATCTTCTTATCTTCACACTGCACCACCACCGTGTTTTCTTTACCAAACCTCCTGAGGTCCCGGCCCAAATCTTTGGGACTTTTTTTTCCCTTTCCCACCACAGTTTCTTCCCTAATTAAATTCCTCTCGGGAACATTGTCCTCTGAGGGGCCCGGCACTCCGGACCTCTCAGCAGCCATCTGGCTGTTTTTGTGGGCCAAAAAAGGCCCTAAAACCTGAAAACAAAACCCCAAAACCCACCACCAACTTTTTACAAAACTCCCTCCAACTCCCTGCTGCAATCAGGCGACCAGTAACACCTGGCTCACTCCTAGCCCCTCCCACCTAGAGAGTGCTGCCCACTGAGCCACAGCGGACACCTATAGGTCAGACCAGGTAAAGACAGCAGATTTCCTTTGCTAAAGGACATTAGTGAACCAGATGGGTTTTTAACTGCAATCCGATAGGTTCATGGTCACCATTAACTGACAGCAGCTTTTCAGTCCAGATTTATTTCATTAACTGAATTTAAATTCCCCAGCTGCCATGGTGGGATTTGAACTCTCGTCTCCAGATCGTTTGTCCAGGCCTCGGGATTACTGCGACAGCAAAATACTGCAGATGCTGGAAATCCAAAATAACAACAGAAAATGCTGGAAAAACTCAGCAGGCCAGGGCAACATCCGTGGAGAGAGAAACGGACTTAACGTTTCAGGTTGAAACCCTTCTTCAGAACTGAGAAAAAAGCATGAAATGAAAGATTAAAAGGCCAGTTTGGGGGCTGGGAAATGGGGGAGGGGATGAAAGAACAAAAGGGAAGGTCTGACAGGTGAAGAGACATTAAGAGATATTCAAGGCGAGACGAGATGGTAAAAGGACAGGTAAAGAGACAGAAGACGGCTCTAGATGAAGTGTGAAATGCGCTGGCAGAGTGAGAGACAGCTGCCATGTGGGAGAGAGAAAAAGGAAAAGGCACAAACCAAAGGTGTGGATAAAAGATATATAAAAATGTAATGGGGGCCGAGGTTATTGTCTGAAATTGTTGAACTCGATATTGAGTCCAGAAGGCTGTAACGTGCCTAATCGGAAGATGAGGGGCTGTTCCTTGAGTTTACTAGTCCAGTAACATGACCGCTGTGCTACCGTTCCCGTGGAGTTATTTGTTAACGCTCCTGTGCAGGGCCTTGGGACATTTTACTGCGTTAAAGGCGCTATATAAATCCAAGTTGTTGTTTAAACCAGTTTTTTTTTAATTCGTTTGTGGGATGTGGACGTCGCTGGCAAGGCCATCATTTATTGCCCATCCCTATTTGCCCTTGAGAAGGTGGTGGTGAGCTGCTTTCTTGAGCCGCTGCAGTCCGTGTGGTGAAGGTGCTCCCACAGTGCTGTTAGGGAGGGAGTTCCAGGATTTTGACCCAGCGACGATGAAGGATCGGCGATATACTCCCAAGTCAGGATGTTGTGTGACTTGGAGGGGAACTTGGAGGTGGTGTTGTTCCCATGCGCCTGCTGCCCTTGTCCTTCTAGGTGGAAGAGGTCGCGGGTTTGGGAGGTGCTGCCGAAGAAGCCTTGGCGAGTTGCTGCAGTGCATCTTGTAGATGGTACACACTGCAGCCACGGTACGCCGGTGGTGGAGGGAGTGAATGTTTAAGGTGGTGGATGGGGTGCCAATCAAGCGGGCTGCTTTGTCCTGGATGGTGTTGAGCTTCTTGAGTGTTGTTGGAGCTGCTCTCATCCAGGCAAGTGGAGAGTATTCCATCACACTCCTGACTTGTGCCTTGTAGATGGTGGAAAGGCTTTGGGGAGTCAGGAGGTGAGACACTCGCCACAGAATACCTAGCCCCTGACTTGCTCTTGTTGGCACAGTATTTATGTGGCTGGTCCAGTTAAGTTTCTGGTCAATGGTGACCCCCAGGATGTTGATGGTGGGGATGTTATAGGCACAAAGCACCAAAGCTGGGCCTTCCCACCTGATCCTCACCAACTCTTTCCCTTCAAATTCTTTCCACTCTCTTTTCCTGTCTCTCTTTCCAGCGTTATTTTCCCCTCAGAGATATGCAGCCATTGCCCCTCTCTGTGTCAGCTATGGGGGGCTGTCCACTCCCAATATCTTTCCTAAGAACATGAGGAATAGGAGCAGGAGTTGGCCATTCAGCCCCTCGAGCCTGCTCCGCCATTCAATAAGATCATGGCTGGTCTGATCTTGGCCTCAACTCCACTTCCCTGCCCGCTCCCCATAACCCTTGATTCCTCTGTTTTTCAAATATCTGTCGATCTCCACCTTGAATATACTCAATGACTCAGCCTCCACAGCCCTCTGGGGTAGAGAATTCCAAAGATTCACCACCCTCTCAGTGAAGAAATTTCCTCCTCATCTCCGTTTTAAATGGGTGACCCCCTGACTCTCAAACTATGCCCCCCTAGTTCTGGATTCGTCCACATCAAGAGATGGGGCCCCATTGTTTCAATGGAGGTCTTTCGCTGTCACTAGGCAGGCTGGGATACCTCCCCCTCCATTAGCACTCGGAGGTTTTCACTCAGTCTCCAGGGAAGGAATGTGATGGCAAGCCAGACAAGCACGTCTTGCATTTATACAGCGCCTTTCATGATGTCAGTATGACCCAAAGGCAACGAAGTACTGAAGTGCAATCACTGCTGTAATGTTCAGAAACGCAGCAGCCAATTTGCGCACAGCAAGCTCCCACAAAAAGCAAGGTGATAAACGGCCAGATTAATTTTTAAAGTGATGTAGGTTGAGGGATAAATATTGACCCCAGGACACCAGGGATAACTCCCGTGC